>NW_027287427.1:85646745-86194728 GCF_022747635.1 Hetaerina americana | reverse complement strand
TTTGCCTTATGAAGAAAAAAAGAGAGAACAAGAGGGAGTGGAACTTTGAATGAAGGAAAAATAAAACTAAGCTATATAATCGTCAGCGCGTGAATTTTATCAATGTCCTCTTCGATACTTTGAAGCCACGGGAGAGATAAAGATAATCACTTCGTCTCGTGAAAACGCTGTCCGGTTAAAAGAATTCCAGGCGGAGACAGTAACAAAGTTTCCTTTTTCCTTTACGATGGCCAGTTTTATTGAAGCCGCACTGATAAGGGGGGGGGAGGCCTCACGCCCCTGCCCCTTATCGGAAAGTGCCTCCCGAATCCTTTTCCCGTCGCCCCCTCGTTTCGTATCCTAAAATATAGGCTTGGTGAACGAGAGTGGCTTCGCGTGGGTGAGTCCAGTTGTGTTCCCCTTAAACGATCACATGAGCCCCCACAATCCCTCCCTCCCCTTCCGGGCGCACCAAACCGCCCTCTCGAGGGAGCACCAGCCACCCCTTTCACCACCTTCTCCCCCCACCTTCCCCGTACAACACTCCCCTCCACTTACTACCTGGCTGCGCTCAAATGGCGTCATAAAATTGTACGCGGCGTCGAAATTTGAATATAATTACCTTTTTTATGGTATCGTCTGGTGATCTAGGAGAGCTTTGAGGATTCCTTGGTTGGGGGAGGGGGATGGAGGGATGGGGAGGGGGGATGAGCCCCTTGTATCGGAAGGTGCAAATGCCAGCGTGTATAGTAGATGCGACCGTTTCCGTGCCTGGCCGCATTAGGCCGGGATCGAAACCTGAGCGCGAATGAAACCTTTGTTCACTCATGCTCTAGAATCCAAAATGTCGTTTAAGGAAACAAATAATTTATAAAGACATTTTAACATCATGTCATCAAAAAGCTACGCGCTAAATCATACGCCTATACTAGGTTTGATTATTGTATCTGATTTTTAATGCAACAATTTCAGAGCGTAAAAATCATTCGCCTTGACTGGGACTCGAACCCAGATCCCTCAATATCCGGTCGAGTGCTTTAGCCACTTAAGCTACCGAGGCGTCCTCTTAAACTCTGAAATTTTGGGGCTTTTAAAGGAACTAGATGTTATGACGAAATACCGTACATACAATGTCACATGCATTCGTAGTCGTGCGCGAGGCGCCACTGTCCACGAGGTTAAAGCCAACTTTAAACACGTATGGTGTTTTCCCTTTGACAAATTCCAAAGAAACTGCGGGAGATGCCGCAACAGTAACTTTTAACGGAGTTAAATTGTTGCATTAAAATGCACATAAGCGGATGACTCCGTTAAAAGTTACTGTTGCGGCATCTCCCGCAGTTTCTTTGGAATTTGTCAAAGGGAAAACACCATACGTGTTTAAAGTTGGCTTTAACCTCGTGGACAGTGGCGCCTCGCGCACGACTACGAATGCATGTGACATTGTATGTACGGTATTTCGTCATAACATCTAGTTCCTTTAAAAGCCCCAAAATTTCAGAGTTTAAGAGGACGCCTCGGTAGCTTAAGTGGCTAAAGCACTCGACCGGATATTGAGGGATCTGGGTTCGAGTCCCAGTCAAGGCGAATGATTTTTACGCTCTGAAATTGTTGCATTAAAATGCACATAAGCGGATGACTCCGTTAAAAGTTACTGTTGCGGCATCTCCCGCAGTTTCTTTGGAATTGTATCTGATCTTCATTCTTTATATTTACCGTTAAAAACATTACTTCAATAATTGTTTCACGAGTTGAAAAAATGCAGGGATATTTTATATGATATAATTTAAATATAATAATAATGTATTTTAAATAAAGGAAGACGATAAATTATATGAAATTAGAAATACTTAATGCGCCAATCTGGAGACGAAATTTCTGCAAACTACATTATACGTTTTTTACGTCTACAGTGATTTTTTGATGTAGTTCCATACATGTAGGTTCGCCTCGTCCATCCTAGCGCACCAAATAAGTAGGAAAGCGCTTGATTTGCTGCACAACAATTCACAAGTTAAGTTTCTTCTGGCGTCGAAATTTTTTTATGAACCATTTACGATGGTTATTCAGTTGGCACCCATCGTATTAAGTGCAAAATACATTATTTTAACTCGATTTGACAATGCAAACATTATTAAAATACCAAAAATTTTAAAGAAATGCGTGGAATGTACTGTTTTAAACTCAGCAGAATAACTCTGATCCCTCCGACCTGACGTTTTCGGTGAAGAGGAAAAGAGGTGAACAGTCACGAGGCAAATGTATCACTCGTAGGTCTCTCTAGCATCACTTCCTACGGCGGAGTGTTAATTTCCAACCATTTAGGGCTGAGAGACCTTCTGCCTCTGAGTCTTTCCCTCTGCCAACTAAAGTGCACCAGGAAATCATGGACTGTGGCGCCTCGCGCACAACTACGAATGCCTGTGACATTGTATGTACGGTATTTCGTCACAACATCTTGTTCCTTTAAAAGCCCCAAAATTTCAGAGTTTAAGAGGACCTCGTAAGAGGCCTCGGTAGCTTAAGTGGCTAAAGCACTCGACCGGATATTGAGGGATCTGGGTTCGAATCCCAGTCAAGGCGAATGATTTTTACACTCTGAAATTGTTGCATTGAAACCTTACCCTTATTGTAGGGAGTAAAACACAGTGCCTTTATTCAGGCAAATGTCTGTAACTGTATTCCGGCGCCACTGCAATTCTTTGGTTAACCTTCATGCAATTACCAACATGTACCTTACATACATGCTCCTACCTTACCTACATGCAATTACCTTACATACATGCTCCTCCTAATATTGCCCCCGAATATTAATAGACAAACACTAGTGTTTTTCTATTGGTCCATGGAAATGATTTACGTTATTTCATATATTTGTTAAGATGGCGTTTTCTTTTCGATGAAGCCTCCAGTCATTTAGTTATCGCCAATGTTTTGTATGTGATAGGTATTAGGTGCAAAGTAAAACTCTATATTATTAATAAATCTTCCAACCAATGCTATGACCGGCCGCACTACTTGCCACACCCGGCAGACGCGTCCCTCCCGTCCCGCTTCGGTCATTTGATTGGCTCCCGCAGTTTTAAGCATGCATTCCTCTCATGGTGCTGCTTATCACTTGCTTGATATTGGACAAAATTATTGGTTTATCATCGCATGCCTCGATGATGTTTTCAACGCGAGAATGACGCGTTTGCCATCATCTCGTGCGCCACACCTCCACTGGAGTCAGACATCTTGCAGCCAATTCACCCGAAAACAGGGAGAGCGAGAACTACATTTCTGCGATACCTTCGTTATCATTGAAATATTTGCTCATTATTTTAATGTAAAAAGTATTATTGGCTCAAATAATCAATCAACAAAAAGTTTGGAGAGGAAATAGATGACACCACTCTAGAACCAATAGAGAATCAAACCGAAATGAACCTTATGGCAAAAAGGGAGATTTGCTGGTCATGAAAGACGGGCGAGAGGATTTTTTAAAGGAAATTAAAATGAAAGAAAATAAATGTCTGGTGATTAGATTGGGAGGCAATGGGTTTTCTCAAGTCTGAATCGAATGATGGGTTAGGAAGTACACTAAAATAAAATGCATTTTGGACAGAATGAATGATGAAGGATAAAATATTTTCAAGCAAGAAAGGGCATGTTGCTCGGAGGTTGACCAGGAGTTAACGGAGGAGTTCAACAGTTTTCAAAGTACACTCGTAGTCTACCTCTAAACGGTGAACTAACTACCGCTAATATTGATATCTATTAATTTAATAATGCGATCTAAAGTGATATGCTGATGGTCAGTGCCTTAGTATTTTCCTGACAGTAGCAGATGTGCGACAAAGCCCAATTTGTCCGTTGGCGAACGGACGGCCAAGTGTCCGCGGGAGGATGAGTGCGACCGCCGGCGAGTGGCCCACTCCGTCGGACGTCCCGACCCAGCGGAGTGCGTTCGTCCGAAGGAGCGCCACTTTTCCCCTCCCCCCGCTTAACTCCCTGGCGACGTCCCCACGGAAACCGCCCCCCCCACTTCCACACCCGCTTCTCCTTTCGAGAGAAATCAAAAGGCAGCCTCGCCCTTCCCTCCCCGAAAACATTCCCGGCCGAATGGGCATGCCTCATTCCCGTGCACCTCCCCCGCGAGCCTCTCCTCTACCCCCCACCCCCTTTCCACCACCATTGTAAGTACGCCCTCTCCTTCGACAGCTTGTAAATGCACCCCCTCATGCGCCCCACCCCCTTCCTCCCCCTCCCTTCTCGCCTCCTCGTTCAGTCTCCAAGTGCGGGAGTGGCGCTATCATCCCCCGCGCGCTAAGTGTGCTGGCGGGGGAATAAATCAAAGCCTAATTCGGATTTTATTGGCCTCCCGTGAAAATTAATGCCTCACTCAATCGGCCTTGCCTCCCCTCCTCTCCCCAACACCATCTCAGCCATCCACTCCCCCTTCCCACCCCTTCCCCCCACCCCCAGTCCGCCTCTCACTCTCTCGAGACCTCTTTTATTTTTTACGACTTCTTGCGGGTATACCCCTCTCAGCACACACACGCACACACAAACACGCGCACGCACTTAATTTCTCCCTTTTCCATCCAACTCCTCCATCCCGGCTCGCTTGGGACGCACATAATAGAGGTTCGCGTCCTTAAGCATGCGTTAATGTGTGTGCCCGTTTGTGTCCGCGTAGGGCGTGGAGTGAGTGGGGAATTTCGAGAAGGGCGAAGTGGCTGTTGGGTGAAGGGGGGGGGGCCTTCATCCTCGTCCTCCTCTCCATTGTTGCCTCAATTGCCCCATCCCGGCACCCTCCCCCCCTCTCCCCGACTCCACCCTTCCCCACCCCACCCACCCTCACGGCAAACCCGTCCCTAAATCACCACCGTTTCGATGTTTATTCTCAAAGGTGCTTAAAAGAGGTTGAACAGAAGAGCTAAAGTCCATGTCATTTACATCTTGTGCAAGGCATTTATAGTCGAAACCCCTCCTCTATCAATTTGCGTAAACACGAATGCGAGTTAGAAGTTTTTAATAGGTGGGGCACATAAACGACTCCATCCGGGGAAATTCAGATCTCAAGGTCCCTTTTCTCCCATTGTAAACTCCTCATTTATACATAGAGGAGAAGGCAAGTGTAATAATGGAGAACATGCAAATAAAACATTGGTACTAGTAAAATATTTACTGCACGAAAGAAAACTAGGGAAACCCGGCACGGAACCTCTCCCGAAACCCACGTCAAAGTGAACCCCGTGAGGAGAAGTGCGTGAATAACATATTTACTCGTGCGTAGGAGGGAGAGTGACTGTCAGGAGAGATCAGTGGCGTGATTAGGGGACGGGTGCGTCACAATCCGTGGGTGGGTGGAGTCGCATGGGGCGGAGCAGCAACGCGAGTAAAGTTTGAGCGTCATCATCCGTCAGCGAAGTGTAAACTCAATAAATAAATGAATAACCTTCTGCTAATTGACTATTATATTACTCTCTCCAATTGGGCCGGTAATGGACACAACTTTCATCCGCTTAAAACTACGGTAATGCACATTAATCTCACTTTTGCAGTTGCATTCATCAAACGTTTCTGTCAGTTGAACAGAGTGAATTTTCGAAAGAGGAAGGAAATCATATACATTATTAATGCGACTATCACTTTTATGAATTAAGGGATTAACTGATGACAGATTCACAATGTTTCCAGGATAGATTTCCTGAAATCTATTTTATTTCTAAGCTATTATTCAAATATGAAGGTTACATGCTGGCTGGCTGTAATAGCCAGTCAGTATGTAACCTTCATATTTGCATAATTGTAAATTTATTTTTTTAATAATTTGTAAATTTGACATGATTAAACCATAAAAATCCTTGGCGTGATACCCATCTTCGGACGAACACACATACTTGTATATGGGAGATGCATCAATGTACTATAACTATTATAAATTACCTTGAAGAAAACTTATCTTACGTTATATATGTAGTTCTCCTCCTATGCCGAGATATTGGTCGCAAAAGTCGGAATATTTTGAAGACCGAGAAAGCGTAAATAAAATAGAGAGGTTTATTAAATGAAGAATGCAATGTATCTTTCCACTGTCCTTATATTCACGCACAACTAGTTTCAACGCTCAAGCGTCATCATCAGGGAAAGATTCATTGTATTTATTCATTTAATAAACATGAACTTCCACAAAGTTGAGCCGGGAACAATTAAATATTTAAAAGAGAGAGATTTTTTAGGCTTGGAAACATCAAGTTACGCTTCTCTCAACTTATAACGAGTGGGTCATAGCCACAGGGTCTTCCGCATGCGTTTCCATCCAATTTGACATAAATACCCCGTAATCCAACAAAGAGTTATGTGGCAGGGGGTGCAAGCACCAGGTGGATAGGCTTATTGATAAGGGAGGATATGGAAGAGGAAGGGAAAAGGGAAGAATATCCAGTAAGAAAACTATCAAACAGCGTGCAAATTTGTATACATGCTGCAGGAAGACTTCATTTTTTTTAATCACCATTCCAGTCCTTATACGTTTCCATGCACGTTGGAAAGTATATGGTTAGAACAACATGGAACTCAATGTATAAATAAATAACGTTTTGCTCCTTGCCTATTATATATGTATCTCTCCAATTGGGCTGGTGATGGATGTATGGATGGATGGATGTACTAACTGGTCCTTAAACATTTTCCGCAACCATTTGTATTTGGAATTGCCAACAACTTATAAAGTGCCACGAGATGAAATAACTTGGGAGATCGACGAGATAAGAAACCGCCGCCTTGGATAACCGCTGGCACTTGAGAATTTCAAATGGGCGTTGCTTTGAAAACGAATCGCTAAGAGTCCGTCACGTTACGCGAATACGAGTTTCCCCAGTTTAATGCCCGTTAACCTTTCTACGGCACCGCTATTTCGAAGAGTTATCCGGAAACTTTCATAAATCTTACCATTAGCATAACATCTTCGCTCAAAGAGATCCTCAAAGTCACAACTTGCCAGTCGTAGAATTTCCAGAAGAAGTAAAGCCGTGGTCGGCTTGAGGAATGCAGGCTTAATAAGGGTTATCGCCAAAAAATATGTATACGAGGTTTGCTTAAAAAGTATCGATAACAATGCTATCCTGACGTGCGCGTGAAGTGCTGAATTCAGACCGTCGGTTAAGTGTACGTATGATCGCAGATCGTATTGGCATTGATAAGATGACAGAGCACACCATTATCACCGAACTTTTTGCGTTGAGAGAGATCTACGCTCAGCTCGTCCCGAAGGTGGTGACGGACGACAAAAAGAGTAGATTCGAGTAATTACTTGCAAGACCTTCTGCGACGACATCGCAACGATTCCCCCACCCCCTTGCAGTCCCGACTTGGCACCAGTACACTGTTTCCTAAAGGGAAATCCTCCCTCATAAGACCCTAAGTGCCGTCGAGGAAACTCTCATGCGTACCCTTAAGGACCTTCCAGAACCAGGGAGCCTTCAAGTCGTGGAAAAGTCGCTGGTAAAAGTGTGTCAACAATGTACTTTGAAGAACTCTGAGGAATTATAGCAATATCTGAAATAAATATATTTTCTGAAACTTTCCCCGATACATTTTATACAATCCAAGTATGTTACATCCTTTCGCAAATTTGTTTTGCCGAAGAAAGCCATGAATTTCTAGTCATTCGCTTCCCATTTGATTCCGATTAATTTTAATTTAATGCTTATGAAAGAATTTGCCCATTGAAGTAAATATTTGCCATTCGATTGACTAGAATTGAATTTCGCGAAGGGGACATGTTTCAACATGGTAGTGCTCTGCGCCCTTCATTCATGGATGTCATACCAGAAAAGAACTAAATTACGATCATGAATGTATGTGGTTATGTTAACCACAACACATTTTGTTGATTAGTACTCAGTTGCTGAATAATGTATGGATAAAATGCTGTTGTGCTTTGAAAAAGAAGTGTATTGAGATGGAAGAATGGTGAAATGACGCGTTTTAAAAGTAGCTAAGTTTGATTTTCATTTCCGGACATGCTCATATGAAATTAATAAGAATATTTATATCTAATAATTATGTAAAATATACTCTTAGGTTGGATTTCTGAATGGCCCTCTTCCTCCCGGATTAATTAATTTGTTTCTGATCAATGACTCCCTCTGGTGAAGAATGCCGAAACTGCGCGATCAAGTATTCAGCATTCTTGATGAGAATGCAAATCACCGAAATCACATGGGACGATCATTTAATCGAAGAGACCTGGATGACTTACACTGAATAGACACATTCAAATGGAAATGTCGATTGGCGCCATAAATTCTTATACTTTGTATTGAATCGTGTCAGAATAATTAAGAACATTTTTACGATGGAGCGTAGTTCAGAGATTTATGGCCAAAAATCAATAAATCCTCGCAATAAAGTGAATCGATTTCGATCTGATATAAAAACAAACAATTTTATGTATTATGATTTGGAAAGAGGAATTAATGAATGAAACCACTGCGCCGTTAACAAGCACACGTTAGCATACATAGTGAAGGAAACGAGGAAGTTTAAACGCAAACACTGAAGGAACAAGTACTTTACAACCACAGAATATAAGCAGTGGAAAACTGAAAGTGGAAACATCTAGCATTTAAGAAACCCATAAATCTTCCAAAGACGTCACAATAATCCATCCGTCTTTTTCTCTTCCTTGACTTAATATTGAGTTATAATGCTTGTGCTAAAAATGCAGGGTACTTAATATAGAGAATACAGGAACTGCACTGTAAAATACTGTAGAAATTGGATATTAGGACATTTTGTAATCCATCATCTGATAGTTAATCGTTTAAAATATTCATTGAAAGTTGAAATGCGCGGCCTTGCACAGGAAAGATTTGTTAATTTATTTTCATAAATTTTTAATATTATAAAAGAGGTACCAGGACCCTATCCAAGCTGAAAACCAATGAAAATACTCTGAGATAATATCAAAACTACTTGGGTCTCTTTGAAGCACCCTAGCTGCAAACGGCCCTCAAAATGACGCGTTCTAAAGATTTGGATTTTTTGGAGCAAAAGGAGAGCGCTTTGTAATTCCTTTTGGCAAAATTGTGTTGAAACACATTTTATCAAATATGATTTCGCAATTGCGTAATAAAAGTTGAAAGAATACATAAAACACTATGAATTTACTGGTTGAATTTATCTATTATTTAATTTATGTGTTATACTGCTCTGTAGGTTACCGCGTTAGCATGGGGTAAGATTAGTGATTCCACCACACGTTTCTTCACCAATTAAATATTACAATCATATTGACAAGTAACATTCCAATTAGCTGCGAGTTGTGGTTATTATGCACTAAAAATACAAAAAATTATGACTCTGAACTAGGTCATCTAGTATGAAAAATTATCTTCTAGAAAGTTTAAAATTCTGTTTGCTGATCGATTGCAGAAATAATGATTTATTAAACCTGTCAAATATTAAATACATCACTCTGGCTATTTGCTTATAATGCGTATGCATGGCCCTACCTTTCAGAGTAAGGCGTTGAAAATGTTTTCGCCTCCCAAAGATGATACGTAACATCACAACCATAGCGTATGTTAAAAGCATTTTACATGGAATCTTGGTCAACCTCAAACAGAAAAAAATTGAGATCATTCCCGAGACGTGCTCTTTCATCAATGGATGCACATTTTGACCACATTTTATCCGAGTCATGGTTACAGTTAAACTGTTCTTTTTATAGCGTTGTTAAAAGTCATAGGTTTATATCAGAGATTATCATGGGATTGGAATGCTTTGAGATGACTAAAAGAATAACACTACACGTAATTTTGTTGAATATGAACCAGGTATCCGTCCCGTAAATGCCACGAGGCGGAGATTTACAAACACATTCAATAGAGTATGCACGATGGATAAAAATCAAAGATTTGAAAACAGCGGCAGTGTTGATTCAACATCCCAAAACGAAGGCCACGATTCGGATGTTAGCTACATGTGGAATTGGACACATAAATTTACTTTGCGATACATTTTTTAATTGCTCTCGCGGTAAAATTCTATAACCGTTCTATTTACTCTGCATACTTGAAAATAGGTAAAATAATCCCTTTTCCCGGGTTCAGTATTTAATTTTAGATTTATGGAGCATTTTCAACAGATTCAAAGTGAAATTTGTAATTTATGAAATACAGTACTTAAATCTTCTATTTTTTACTTGTGATTAATGAACTCCATTTCTCCCCAAAAACACCTCAGTGGCTATATAAACGTTATAATTGAGAGCTGCTTTGCATCGAGGCAAGCGAACTTCATGATATTCCCAGTTTCTACAAGATATATCGTAACTTCACCACTTATGCTCAAATTATCGCTCTTAAATTAATACCTATTAAAAGTAAGGTTCTCACTTTAAATTGACTCCTTGTTATCAATACAGAGGGTTCATAAACATTTAATGCCATTGTTAATCACGTATTAAATTTTTTAATCATATTTTATCATTATTATTGCATAGTACCTCGGAAGCCACCACTTGGGTGTGTGGGGGCGGGGTTATTTCACACCCGACTGCTTTTGACATAAAATGCTTTTCCCCGCTAGTACGCTCGGACAACATTATTCTGATCCCATGTCGGTCGTGGGAAGAATGACGTCTTAAATCTATCTGTTCTGCACTTAATCCCTCTAATTTTATTGGCATGATCTCTCCTACCATAGTAAGATGGGGGTAATAATACATTTTCGACATCATCGCTAAAGAGATGTCCTTCCAATTTATGGAAGAGATTTAATCTTCGCTCCGTGAAGGATGATGTTTTAGTAATAATTAAAACTTTACGATGGCCACTCGTATGGGTGGAACCACTACGCAGTCGGAAAATGTTCTGCTATACCTGTCGGGTACCGTTGGCAAAGGAGCCGATTGCCCCAACGACGACCAGCACGCCGCCGGGAGGGGATTTCCCGTGCTCCTCGATGGGCGAGCGCTTAGTCATCGTCACCTCAAATTGAGGCTCCGAAAGGGGAAAAGCCCTGCCTCCGTCAACTCGCCCCATGCCAACCGCCCCGCCCTCGCCCACTGACGCTCGACAAAGCCGGACTGCGCTCCGTGGCCACAATGCTATAGAAATCAATTTCACAACAATAAGGTGGGAGAGGAGGGCAGGGCCCATTTTAATTTCAGCGCATCCAATGGAGTTAGAGGGGGGGGGGGAGACAGGACGAGGGTGGCGGTTGTAGGATTGAATGGGAGGATGAAAACACGCGGAAAAATATTAAAGTCTCATGTGTTGTGGAAACCGACGTTTCTCTAAGAACAGCGTTGTGATCCCAGGAAATGTTTTTTCGACTCCATCGGGCGTTCTTACTCTACCTAGTTCAACGTTGGGAAATGTATGGGGCACATTTCAACTTCGGATGGTCACGGAAACAGAAAAATACCTCAGAGCTAGGATCCCGTGGGAAATACACCAACATCTAAAACTAAAAAGGTAAACAACAAAATTTACAGGATTGGAGGATTTTAGCGACGAAAAGACTACTCAAGAAAAGACAGAAGAGATAACTTAGCCCTGTGGAGTCCTTTACGAATCCTCCGAGAGAGGTATGTACGTGTACACTCTCACGTCTATGATGGTTGACGACGGTTTCTGAGAGGCAAAGTTATCCATTTGGATGAAATGAGGAGCAAAATGAAAATCAAACGAAAGTTGGAATGGTAACGTGGGTTGGAGTGTCTGTTCCTGCGATAATTATTGTTGATTTTTTCATTTGTCACTGGCAATATACTTTCATTATTATTATGATTGTTACATAGTACCCCGCAAGCCACCGCTAGAGTGCCTGGAAGGGAATTACACACCATTAACTTTTGATACCAATATCTACCCCCCCCCCCGAGCACGGTCGGAAAATACTATTCTGATCCCTTATAGTTCGTGGGAAAAATGACATCTTAAATCTACCTGTTCTACAACTAACCTCTCTAATTTTACTGACATGGTCTCTCCTATCATTGTACAATGGGGCTGATAATATATTTTCAACATAATTTCTAAAGAGATACAATATATAGTATGCAAGAGATTTAAACTGTAATTTCACCTCCGCTCCTTAAGCGACCCCAAATCTAGATCCTGTCTTAATTTTGCAACGCTACTCATTTTGTCATGGCAACGTTTTACAAATCTAGCTCCTCTACGCTGCACGCCATCTGCTTCGGCAATCAATCCAACTTCGCCATGATCCCATTTATACTAATAGCATATTCTAATTGAGGTCTAACCAGTGAAATATAACAGTCCTCTTTGCTTTTTCATCACATTTCCCCAATGCTCTTCTCATAAATCTTAAATTTTTGTTAGCTTGTCCGCATATTCCCCGTATGTGTATCGCCAAGGAGAGGTCGTGAGTCAGTCCACACTTTCCATTTCGGCATTCCTGATGGAGGAGGCGTTTGGGAGGGAACTACTCTTCCGAAAATTCATCACTACGCACTTTTTTAAGTCCAATTCCAACTGCCAAGCGTCGCACCGACAGTGTATAGCATTTCTGCTCAAGCCGTTTCATCCTCAGGATGACGCATATCTCTGTAAATTAATGCACCTTCGGCAAGTAACGCATCCTACTATTTACAACGTACCTGTAGTTAGTGTTTTTCACGGAAAGAAGGAATATAAAAGTTCCGATATGACTCATCTGAGGAACACTTTCAATTAATTTCACTGCATAAGAGCTAGCGCCATCTGGTAGCACTGGTTTTGTATTCGGTAATTTAAAAAGTCTTTGATCCAACCCTCGGTATTTTTATCTATAGTCACATTAGCAAGTCTTTTTTCACGCATTCAGGGCTTCAAACTCAATATTTCTGCGTGATGTTCGTTCAGAGCAATCTTTCGCGAAACGAGTAGCCTCTCTCTATGCACACCAGATATGAGGCCCTGTGTAGGGTCCTAAGTGTTTGGTGCGTACTGGATTCGAGTTGTAGATGGCACCGTTTCCTTAATGTATTTCCCTTTCGAACATAACCCCACTAATCACTGGATGAAGCCAAGTAATGATGGTGGTGCGTGGAAACCAAACGAAGAGGGATGTCACATCGGATAGCGTTGAAAGGAGAATAGGCCTCGAATACTGAAGTACCAACTAATCTTTGGCGTGAAAAACGAGTGAAACGACACTTCTTTTTATCTTCCATTGTCTTTTCTCCACGAATGTACGAGAATATTCCAGAACTTTGCTCCTCTCGTCGCACGGAGAGAAGCAACATAATTGGAATTCCGCCCTCCTGCGCGAAGAATGCCATTGATTTAAATGATAGGTCATCGCTTCGCTTTGAGTCGCCATGGAAACGCTTAAGTGGACGGCCTTTTCTCCGAAATGTATGCCCATCATCTTATTATTGAGTGGCAAGTAATAAAAAGCGCGGCGATTAATAAAAATGTGCCAATGTCACCATAGTGCTGGTGTCGTCCATCGCTGGATCCGTCCTTACAAATGTAATCTGTCAAGTCAACAGGAGGTATTTATCAGACTTTATGTCAATAATTTGCGATAAAGATTTTGCCATAAAGATTCTACATCTACATCTACATAATACCCCGCAAGCCGCCGCAAGGGCGTGTGGCGGGGGGTGTTAGGTCACCAACCGTAAAAAGGAAAAATACCACATGCAAAAAAAACAACACGGAAAATTACACCCACAGCAGCGCACACACTCATGCAAAAATCCCTTCATCCAATAC
This sequence comes from Hetaerina americana, assembly GCF_022747635.1. Taxonomy (NCBI): domain Eukaryota; kingdom Metazoa; phylum Arthropoda; class Insecta; order Odonata; family Calopterygidae; genus Hetaerina; species Hetaerina americana. The sequence goes on along the minus strand of NW_027287427.1, from coordinate 86,181,022 downwards.
TCATGCAAACGCATATACCGCAAAACCACTAAAAAACTGCACCCCATGATGCAGCACGAAAGCCATCCTACAACACGGAAGCCAGGATACAACAAGCAAGAAATTGAAACACCACATGAAAATGCACCACGAAACACTCTACCCCCAAAGAGTCTTTAAAAGGCAGGGAATGCGACCCAACGTTGCAGGTAGCAGGAATTTGCCCCCGCGGAGAGGGACGAGGGATTGAAAGGGAAACTTAAAAACAGATGAACAGAACACGAATGAGGCCATTCGGAAAGAATGGGTTATTATAGCAAAACACATCAGGTTAGTGGAAGAGCATGCATTTAAATACAACTAATTATTTTTTAGACGCTGAGGGTGGCAAGTGGAATTTTTGCTATCTATAACCCTGCAGTTGCTATCCCGTATTGTCCGTGGGAAGAAGGAGTCCTTGAGTCGGCTAGTTCTGGCATCTATTTCCCGAATTTTATATGCATGATCCAAGCGACTAATGTATGTAGGAGTACGAATAATTTGCGAGACCTCGGTGCTGAAACATGCGGATCTAAATTTATTTAATAATTTCAATCTTGCATTGAATCGTCTCTCAGCCAATGATTCCCACCCCAAATCCATGAGCATTTCGGTGACGCTTTGCGTTTTATCGTAGGAATTTTTTACAAAACGGGCCGCCCGGCGTTAAACCTTCTCAATTTTCCGACCTTTTTCACTCGGATCCCACACGCTGCATGCGTATTCTAAATGAGGCCTTACAAGAGCGTGGTAACAACGTTCCTTGACCTTCGAGTCACTTTTGCCGACAATGCGTCTAATGAATCCCAATTTTTTATATGCTTGACCGCAGACTTTACGTATGTGAGTCCCCCAAGTTAAGTCTTTTGTGAATGTGACACCTAGGTATTTTACCGCATCAACTACTGCTAGGTCACCTCCAGCTAATTTGTAAGCAAATCCCGTTGATCTTTTAAAGAAATTTACCACTGAACATTTATTATAATTTAGAGTCAATCTCCAGTTAGAACACCATTTAGTAATGCAATCTAAATCCTGCGCTAGAATAAAACGATCCTTATCCCCAGATATCTCCCGATAGATCACCGTGTCATCCGCAAACATCCTAATTTTACTTTTCACTTCGCGGTTCAAATCGTTAACAAAAATCAAGAAAAGCAACGGCCCGATCACACTTCCCTGAGGTACCCCCGACGTGACTCGAACGCTGTCGGAACTAGCGCCATCAAGGACTACCCTCTGTTCCCGCTCCGAAAGAAAATCTTTAACCCAACTTATGGCGCCCTTATTTATACCCGCGACCTTTAATTTATGAATGAGTTTACCATGTGGGACCTTATCAAATGCCTTTTGAAAATCTAAGAAGATGGCATCCACTTGCCTACCTCTCTCACCCGATAAAAGTAAATCATGTGTAAATAATCCTAATTGGGTCTCGCAGGAGCGGGTTTTCCTGAATCCGTGTTGATTGTCACTTAAAAAGTTAATATTGTCAAGGTGTCTCATTATTGAACTGACAATTATGTGCTCTAAGATTTTGCAACAGATAGAAGTGAGAGATATAGGTCTGTAATTACTGGGATCCTCCCTGTCACCACCTTTAAAAATAGGCGTTATTTGCGCGGTTTTCCAAATCTTAGGTACTTTGCACTCTGTGAGGGATTTTTTAAATATAAACTCAAGGTACGGGGCAATGTTTGGAGCTAAATGTTTTATCACCCTAGCTGGTATATTTTCGGGACCCGGGGATTTGTTGGGTTTAATATCATTAAGCAATTTTAGAATTCCTTGTTGGTCTACTGTTATTTTTTTCATGGGTGGAGTATGCATTGTTTCTTGGAGATATGCGGTGGTAACATCATTCGAGAAAACGCTTTGGAAGAATGAATTTAGGATGTTAGCTTTACCCTCACCGTCTGTATGAATTATATTGCTACAATCCCTTAAGCAAGCCACGGTTTGTTTACTCCCATTTACTTCCCTAACATATGACCAGAAAGCTTTGGGGTCACTGTCCAAATGCTCGCAAAGTACTTTGCGTTTAAAGTCCAGTAAAGCGCTACGTAATTGTGTTTTGGTTTCAATTTTAGAGGATCTATATGTGTCCCATAATTGTTTATTCTCAGGGGATGATGTGTTCACGCCTGCCCTCTTTACCCTAGAGTGTAGCATTCTCTGCTTTCGAAGGGCTTTTCTAACGTCTTTATTGTACCACCTGGGGTCGCGATTTGCTTTAACGTATTTTATAGGTATGAAATCTACGATTCCTTTTTGCATGATATTGACAAATTCTGTCCAAGTTTCTTCCACGTTGACATGACTTAAGCGGGTTTTGAACTCGGGTAGTGAAGAGTTTAATTGATTGGCAAAAGATTCAAAGTCTGCTTTATGGTAATTATAAATTTTTCTTTTTGGTTTAACAATCATTTTTATTTCTATGTCCAAGAGGACATTAATTGCTTTATGGTCACTCAAGCCCTCATCAGTTGATACACTAATAATTCGTTCAGGCGTGTTTGTAAGAAATAGATCCAATATGTTCTTTCCACGGGTGGGCATGCGTACTGCTTGATGGAGGGAGTTTCTTTGAACCAATTTTATCATGGAATTGCAAGATTCGCGATCGCGGGTCCCAGATTTAACGATATTGTTGTCCCAATCCATACCAGGGAGGTTAAAGTCGCCACCAATTATGTTTATGCTGTTGTTATATTTACGTGTAAAATTGTAAATTTGATCGTTGAGGGTGTGAAGTGTTTTCAAATCTGAGTCAGGAGGTCTGTAGAAAGAGCATAAATTTATGTTGGGTTGATTGGTCCGTATTAAGGTGCACCAAACACTTTCTATGTTATTATTTTCAAATGAAACTTGCCTGCTTTCAAAATGACTTTTAACTGCCACGAAAACCCCTCCTCCGGGTCTTGTATCTCTATCGTGTCGGTAAACTTTGAAATCTATTGGGAAAATTTCTTGGTCGTTTATGTCATTGCACAGCCAACTCTCTGTGCCTAATACTATATCAGCGGAATGAGTTTGGATTATGTGTTCTAGATCCGCTGATTTTTTCTTGAGGCTTCTGCAATTTATAACAAGTATAGTTAAATTATTTTGATGTTGAATAACGTCCTTATTTGTGCCTGACTGTAGTTTAGGACGCCTTTGTGGGGAAGTGCGTGTCACATGTCTTTCTAAATCAATGCCAGTGTTGTCGGTGACTTTTATATTTTTATTAATAATATTATACGCGCTATCCCCAGATGTTACTGACCCACTAAGTGACCTGCCCTCTATCCTAAAAAAGGCCTACAGTGGTCGAGTATCCTATCCGCCACCTTACTCGCCGCTTCCGCCGTGTAATGGACCCCAGATCGGTTAAGGGGAGTCCTGCAAGATCGGAGGGTTGGTCTCAGGTCGACGAAGGAGGCTCCTATGTCCGAGCAGAATCTCGATAGTCTCTGGTTTATGCCTTCCACTCGGCTCCAAACCAGAGACCCGCGATCCTCCCTCGGAACGATGCTGCAGACCGTTAGTCCCAGCCGAACCCCCTCGACGCCCTGGACGCGCTTCACCTCGGAGCTCAGTTCCGTAAGGGAACGGAGGACCTCCTCGGATCCACGGTCCGTGACGTCGTTGGTGCCCACATGGGCCACGACCTGCAGCCTAGAGCACTTCGTGCCTTTGACCGCCGCCTCGATTGCCTTCGTCACCTGAGGGACTCCTCCGCCTGGTATACACCAGGCGGTCACCCGTTGATCGGCGCCTACGCGGCGCGCCCTTTCCCTCAATGGAGCCATTACACGACGGACATTCGAGCTACAAAACATAAACACAGTAAGCAACCCGAAGGTCAGTTTAGTATGTGATGGTAGAGTTCACCCAGTACTAAGCCCTATTCGGCGTGTGAAATTCACACATCAGGTATGTGCCGGTTAAGGTTTCCCAGGAAGACCTGGTACCCGAAAAATCTCTTTATCTTGGGTGGAGCTGCAGTTGCTCAGAGTGCCTTGTCCGGGAATCGAACCCGGGACCCTCCGTTCAGCAGTCCAACGCTCTACCCACTGGACTACCGCGACCCCCCCGATTCCGCAATTAGAACAGTATTTGAGCATAAAAAATATTAAGTTGTGCTGTGTAAAAACGTGTATACATATTTACACACTGACTACTTCAAATGGCGTGTACTAGGGTATCCTTTCAGTAGCTCGCATTACGTCCTCTCAGCTCCCTTCAACTAAAGCATCAACTCCCAGAGTCCCGCTCCGCCACAAGCTAACCACGCTTGCCTCACGTCTCTTATCCAAGCGAACATAGGAATTCATAAATTATCCCTTCAACTCTTAATTAATGCGGCATTAGAAAATTTTCTCCATTTCTCTCTCTCTCTCTATTGGAATGAGACAACACGATGGGATGATATTCACTCGGCTTGCTAGAGAGGAACAACTATTGGCATGAATTTGTTTGGTTTTGCATGTTGAGTTCATTCCATTTTACGGGTGGTGACCAAACACCCCCCACCACACGCCCTTTGGCGGCTTGAGGGGAATTATGTAGATGTAGAACGCTGCTTCCACACTTGACCTTGCGGTAGCAGGGAATTTGGTCTAAGAAGGAGAATGCGGGAGTAGTGCGCTAAAGCCTCCTGTTCGGAAAAGGTTTTACATCCCCAAACTCCAATATTTTTCCGTGGCTTTCAAAACCATGTTCGCTCCAATTCTTGTCGGCCGATCCCCCTCGTCCAAGGGGGGTGGGGCGGGATGAAGGAACACGAGGCGATGGGGTGGGAAAGGGACAAAAAAATATCTGGGTGGGTGAGACGGTGTGGACTTGACCGACACTCGCCCTCAAAGGGGAGAGGGGTGGCATCGGCACCCTTTGACACGACCGTCACGGGGCAGGAAGGGAGGGAAGGCAATTCCTCCCCAACCCCCCATCCCTCCCCCCCCCGCGGATCGCGGGACCCTTTGTCGGGCGGTCTGGACCAAAGAGAGTGAGGGTGGAGGGGGAGGTCAGGGGAAGGGTTGAAACTACCCCTTAAGGCGTCCCGACACCTCCACCTTTCACTTCCCTGCCTCGCTAAACATACACGATAATTCCTTCCCAACGGACTGCCCTCCCCCGTTCTCCTCCCCTCTTTCTGATTCCGCGTGTTTTGTGAGACCTTAGAGGACCCCCTCCCCCCCTCACTCCCTCCACTTCTCTCCCGCCCCCTCCTCTCCGGCCGTATTCCCGAATGTGTCCGACCAGATGAAAAGGAATTCCATGGTTTCGAAAATGTAACGCTGGCGGTGACGACAAAGCTCGGTCCACATGGAAACTATGTGCCTCGTCGTGTCGTGATATGGAAGGGGGAGCCTGCGAACGAATTCACCCTCGCAAATTTCTTTGAACAATGCGCAGTCGACGACCTCACAAACTATTACCTCCGAGATCACAGCCTTTAAGCTTGCGACCAAGGGTCATGTCATGGTGATAGTCCTCCATCATGCGATATTGCCCAGATATTACGCGAAAAGTAAAAGCAGCACATACACTCGATCTAGCACGAGATTAAGCGCCTTGTCCAGTATACGGGCCCACTGCTTCGATGCACGGACAAGTCACCACTTCCTCGACCTCCCCTCCTCTGCTCCCTCCTGAGGAGACCTCCCGCTCAGCCGTAGCGCTGCGACGAAGCACCAATGTCTTCATAGGGTTGAGGGGCCTCGCAGCGGAAGATCGCGCGAGGCCCCTCCGTGGAAGCAAAATTCCACCCGGCGAGTATTTGGTCGAATAATGCTTCATTTTCAACGGGTCACCTCCAGGACTGTTCATTTGGCCAAGGTTTCACTGTACTATCTCCGCTTAAATGTTTTCTATTCCTTCAATTGATAGGAGGACATTTCTCTTCTTTTCTTAAGTATGTTGGGAAAGGGTGACACCACCGGATTTACCCGTATTTACGAGGAAGCGCTGATTCATTTAGAAGTTTAGGGGGCATTCTTCTCACCATCTCGATGGAGTTTTGAGGAGAATCTCTCTGCTCGGGAGATGGCGGAGATCCCTTGACACCTACTTTACTTTGATTCCTAGAATGTGCTAAAATAATGCTCACTTCCTACTGTTAGGTTCTGCATATTATTTTGAAATTTTGCAAAAATTATGAAATCCACGCTTTTAGATAAGAGGACATAAATAAACATGAATGAATCAGTTTTTTTATATTAGTGTGCTGATTGTTTATACGCATTATAACAAACCTATCTACGTGGCATAATACATTAAGTAGCATAATAAACGGAGCTCACGTGATTGCAAGTACGTTTCTTGGGCATTAACCATTGCTTACACCAGCAAGTGAACCTGAGCATAATAGTTAACGTGTATGTCCAAAAGTCAGATGCGTTCTGTTTTCGTAAATTCTCTTCGTACGTAACTCTAAATGAAACCGTAATCCTTTCGGTTTAACTCATAGTTTTCGTCTTTTTATCAGCTCTGCGATCTTTGGGTGCCACGCAACATTTTCCGATGGCTCATTCCCTGTTATGTCTCTTCCGCGTGATACTGTGGCCTATGGGTCTCGCCCAAACTTTAGTGTCGTTAGCCTCGCTCTCGCTTGTTCAGAGCAGGAAGAGTTGCGCGATTCCCGGCAGGAATCTCTTCCTCCCGTGTGAATCGACGGAGGGGAGGGTGCCGATGCTCCCGAGGGGGCGGCGGGTGCGTCTACTGTGTTCCCCTACCCCGGCGTTGCGGCAACCAGGCGTGCGTGAGCATAATCCCGCTTGCGAGTCGACGCGATCTGACAGCCGACCCGTCCGCTGAGCCACTTGATGGCTTTGACGGGGGGGGGGGCAGGGGGATGGGCTGGGTGGCAGGGAGCGTAGGAGAGGTGGCATCCCGCCCTGTTTGACGGGTAGTCGGATCGAGGTGTTGACCCCCCCCCCCGTGCCCACCCTCCAGGCCTCCGAGTCTCCTAGTCTGCGGAAGGTGAACTCAGGGTTCGAAGCGCTTCACCGTGGAGGAGAGGGCGCTCCATAAACACCCGTCTCCCTCACTCCAAGCTCACCACCTACGTCCAAGTCACACGGGCTGACAGGAAGACTTAAGGGCAGTATAGAAATAGGTTGGTGATCACTCATGGACGGGAGATTAAATCATAGACTGCATGTTTTGCATACAATAAGATTAGATCTCTATTGAGACAAAGAGTAATGGGGAAATATGACGAATATGTTTGCAAGGCAGGGTTATCTTTCGCCGGTTAGACATTTAGAATATTCTACCAGTTTATGGTATCCTCATGAAGTTGGATTGGTTGCTAAATTATATTGTGTCCAGTTAGATTTATAAAACACTTTTATGACAAACTGAGTAGTGTATCAAAGTTATTAGAAGATCTAGGCAGGGAATCATTCACCTATCGAAGGTTAAATTACAGATTAAGCCTGTCACCAAAATTAGAAAGATATCTCTCTAGGGATGATATTGAAAATGTATCATTTGCCACATCGTACTACGGAAACGATATCATTTCAATAAAATCATAGAGATTAGGTAGTAGTACAGATAAGTTTAACATGTCATTTGACCCCTCGAAAGATAGGGGATATGAATAATGTTGTCCGACCGCGGTAGGCGGTGATAATATTTTGCACCTAAAGTATTTTGGTGCGTAATTACCTCCCAGCAACATACCCTAGTGGTGGCTTACAGGGTACCACGTCTGAATGAATGAATAAGTTCAACGCGAGCAGGATTAAAGCATGATTAGAGCATGGTTAAAGAAATGTACTGCAAAGTTAGCTATGCCACTTTCAAGTCAAATCCTGGGACCAGAATAACAGTCATTGAAATCTCCGGGGAAATAAGTTTGTATACGTAATGTCCTAGCTTGTCGAAATTTAATTCTTTGATTTTTGTGTTTGTAAAGTGTGTAAACTGCTTTTACGACTTTTTTGATATCGTTTTAATCTCATAACTGTTGTCCTCGAAAACCTTCATTAATATTTAATGCGGAGAGAACATGCTTAGCGTGGAATTATCTCCTCTCCCACGCACTAAGATAGTATTGCATGTGGAATTCGAGAACCATGTACAGGTATATAGATGTTTGTAAAAGAAGTGGATAGTGGTGACATACAGTAAGTTTTCATTCACAATTGATTTGGTACTCAGTCTAGGTTTTTTTGCTTGCTCTCTTTACAGATCGGTCGTGGATTCGATCGTTTCAGTCCCTACAATTCCCTCGTCTCACTCATCTTTTTCTCATAACATTCAGTACAGGGGGTCTTACTTAAACCTTTCCTGCTACTTATTAAAAACCATTTTCAATGGCCCGAAAATAATTTTCACATATCCTATATGTGCGGCATAATTAGCGCAATCCGCCACTGATTCCAACTCTGCTTGAACTGTAAAAGTTCTGAATGGTATCAGTTCGAATAACGCTGTTTTATGTGGTTGGCCAAATATCGATTACCAAATATCTGGCAGGATATTGATTGCATCATTTGCACAGTATAACAAGAGTTTTCCGATTGAAAGGCCTCGGGTTGAAATCCAGGAAAAGCTTCTGGATATACTTAATGAAATATAGGCGTGTAAATAAAAATTCAACGAGTTTGGGGGAAGATCTGACACCACGCCTTTAATGGGGAGCACATGTCAGGAGGACAATGCAGGAAACTCGGCTGCATTAAACGGGTGGTGGGAAATATTAATGAGAAAGTAAAGACGAGGCGTTTTCACTAGTTAGGCCACATTTGGAAAACGTCACAAGTGTTTGGGATCTTTGAGCGAAAGTGTTGTTAAAATAATGAGATAATATTTACAAAAATCCGCCTGATTCGTCAAAAATTGTTACGATAAGAAGACAAAAAGGACAGACATTTTAGTGGATTAAGGCTGCGAGCCACTTGAGATGCGAAGAGAATACAGGGGGCGGCTCATAAATCCGGACAAATTTATATTTGAATTTCCCGTCATATTGTAGTTCCATTGGAGGTCACGATTAGCATTCTTGAAAGCTATTGATATCTAATAAACAGTCATTACCTCAAAATGGCCGAGATAATACGCTAAAGTGCGGAATACGATCGAAGAGTCATTATTATCGAAAGTATTCGCGCTAGGCGTTATATTTCGAAATAGTTCGATTCTTCGGGTACCCCAAATCGGGTTTACGATATTGTGGCTAAGTATAATGCTTCGGAGAAGTCTGGGGAAGGTTTCGCCAACCCAGTGAGAAAACTTCATTAGAGGAAACGTGTGTTTGTCCGGATTTATGCGTCACGCCCTTGTAAGCGAGACGCAGACTCTATGAATGATTCAGAACAACCAGACTTTCCCCGGACAATCAGGAATCCTAAGAGTACGAAATCAAAGTCTTCATGGAAATAGAATAGACATTCGATTACAAGGCAAAGCAAGATTAAATGCTGCGTAGGCATAAGGTATATTCATAGGAGCGTGTGTATGTTAGATGATGATATATGCATTTGCATGCGTATAAGTTAAAAAAATAGCATGAATTTATACGCCTCTGTTGATATAGATTAATATGAATGTGTCGGTTTCCAACTCCGTCTTCAAGCTTCAAGCCAGTCAGTTTATCAGTCCCTTTCGGGCCCTCGCTTCTCTAAATTTGACCTAACACCCCCACCACACGCCCTTGCGGGGTAAAATGTAGATGTAAATGTATGAGTAAAAAGACGAAGTAAAAATTCGTCGTTCATTTTGTCTTCCAACAAAAAGTCCCAAATGGACGCCTTGTGCGTGAGCTTTTTCGCAAATTTTTCCTTTATACGAGGGTCATCCGGAAAGTAGCACCCGTTCGTGAAATAAAGACACAAAAGTAAATATTAACAAACATAAAAAATTTTATTTGAAAGAGGATACTTTAAACTACTTCTCAACATAATCTCCAAGCAAATTAAGGCATTTGTCATAACGTGTGACAAGTTTCTGTATTCCTGCTGCATAGTCCTTCGCCGCCAGCTCATTGAGATACGCGAGGGACCCATCTTGCACAAATTTTTGCATAATGCAGATGGTGTTTAACAATTTCATGAACAATTGTTCGAGAAACATTGGGAAAATGCTCACAGATGTCATCAATTGTGACGCGCCGATCGTTCCTCACGAATTCGTCAACTGAGCTCACCAGTTGGTCTGTAATGACAGACGGTCTCTCCGAACGCTCATCGTCGTGTGTGTTCCCCCTCCCCATGTTGAAGTTGCGACACCACCGCCGAACAGACGACTCGTCCATTACATTGTCTCCATACACCTCCTTTAATTGGCGATGAATATCACATGGGCGAACGTTTCTTGCATTGAGGAATTTAATCACTGCCCTCACTTCACAACTGGCGGCGTTCTCAATTTTTTTAAACATTGTAAACAATCACAGAAACAACACAGGCAATGCTAGCGTCACGCAACTTGGCTCAGAGAAGGCAGACAAGCCACTGAAGCTATCTGACCTCGTCCAGCGGCTACTCGCGTCGTCAGCACTTCATGCGGCACGAACGGGTACTACTTTCCGGATGACCCTCGTACGTCCTGATCTGCCACATGCCCCGGCAGTGGCTTACAGGTTAGCCTGTAGATGCAGACGAAGAAGGATCATTATCACTACGAACATAGCCACTCGTCTTAATAGCCTCGCCACTTTACTAAACAAGAATTGTGTTGGGAACGCAATACAGAAAACTGCTATGGAGAAGCAGCACGAATTGCATCGTGGTCAACGTTTTTCAGTCTTTTCCAATCAAAGGTTGTTTACCCAGCGAATCATTTCTCAAAATTATTACTAAGCGCAGGAGACACTGGCCGTATTTTTGTTCGTATCCCCATGGCACATGGCCACTAACTAAACCACTAACCTTTCTCATCATTCTCTCCTTCTGACCCTGATTTTTTTTAAAAGCCATATCCACCAAAGAACACTCGATCATGTGTCCAAGCTCCTAACCGTGACAACAGTTGTTACCACCCGGCGCTGAATTGATCCAACTCCGTCTTCAAGCTTCAAGCCAGTCAGTTTATCAGTCCCTTTCGGGCCCTCGCTTCTCTCAAGCTTCTCTTTTCCTGCTTTGAGGTTCCTCTTTCGCGTCTTGGGTCGCCCTAGGGTAGAGAATCCACATCTATAGCTATTCAAATACTTCGCTATCCACCAAAAAAGGCGTGTGACAGGAGGTGCAAGCACCGGGTGAGATGGGTAAGGGATGAGAGAGGATATTAGGAGAAGAAGGGAAAAAAGATTCGCTAAAAAGCCTCGAAAAAAACTTGCGTATTCGTATACATACTGGCGGAAAACTTAGTTCAAAACAAGTGTTGAATTTACTCAATAAATAGTCCTAAGGTATACAATAATCAAGGAATAATAGTGAGCTATCAAATGCTATCAGACAAAATGGGATTCCATTTCGCTTACTCTATCAGATTTAAAGTTCCCAATGACCCCAGGTCCTCGGAAACTAAGACTCCTACCGTAGGCAACACCTCGAGAATATGATCCCCTTCACCTTCACCCTCCCTTGCGACTTAGCGTGGCCATTGCCTCCCGACGGTGGGTCGCTGGTCTCTAGAACCACCGCCTCAGCAGCTCAAGCACCCGTGCTCAGGAATGCCTTCGTCGGCATCGAAATTTCCTTCGTTGCTCATTCACTCCTCTTAATGCCGAGTGAAGATACTCACTCCCCACGCATCATGTCATTTATCTCATCCATCAAAAACCATCCCGATAATAAGCGACACAAGCTCAAGAGACTGTTAACGAGACCAGTTTCCCCTCACGCTGTTCTCCTTTTCCCGATACGAAAGTCATTAGAAAATAAAATGTTGCGAATATCACAACATGCGATCAAATGTTGAAACTGCGTCATGCTCTGGAGTGGGCGGGGAGGCCGTGGAATGATTAAAAGGCTCCCTCTGGTGATCCGTCACCCGCCTCCCTCCCCCCCTCACGGTTGGAAGCCTCCCCTCCCTCCCTCGTACCTTTTCATCCCGGGTGCGAGTTGAACAATCTTCTGGCCGCTCTCCCCCCTCCCCCTCACCCTCCACCACCCCTAATCGCACCGAGTCTTCATCACTCAAAAAAGGGCCTTTTTTATATTATTATCGCTCTCCGGGCGCTGAAAAGATATTTAGTCACCTGTGATCACATTGAGAGAGGCGTCAGAGTGTAAGGAGGGGGGCGTGGGGGCAGGGCCGGGCTGAGGGCGGGGGGGTAGCAGTGGAGGCGGGGAGGGGCGGAGGGGGAATGCCGGCTGGATTTGATGTTGAGTGAGAATGAGCTGGCGCCTTGTCAGGTAACATGCCTCATTTTACGAGCGTCGCGGGGATGAGAGTCCTTCTTAACTGACGAGATCCCATACTCTGCGAACGCTTGTCTGCACGCCTGCGCTCTTAAACTTTATTAAAATACATGTAGCGTTTAAACGTCATTCGTTTCGGCTTCGAGTACTCAATGCACATCGCTATGTAGTGTTCGAATGTCTAAGGCGTAGCATTAAAATTTATGGTTGCATTGGAAGTTCTGCGAATGCATATTGAACGAAATTCGCTCAAATGAGATTATAGTTTAGTTATTATGTCAAACAACTAAAACTTAAAAAGCAAAATTTTCGATTGCGGTCTGAACTAATAATTGAAAATTTTACTGGTAATTTGGAGAATTTCATACTATTGCATTCGATTAACATAACCCAAGTTTTTCTGATTGAGCCATCGGGTGCTATTAATCCTTGTTTATCTATTGAATATGTACGATTCCTGTGTTACATACTTGTACGGCAGCACGTGAAACACATATAACACCAGTATCATTTTAAAAATGCACGAAAGATTCTTCTAAATTTAAAAACGCTCAATTAGATTGGGAATAGAATTTGAGTTAGTGTTCACGTATTTTTTATATGCAGGCAAGTTTTACATTCTTATGAATATTTTTGTGAGGCATGGTGGAAAGAGGATATCAAAGAAGTCAAAATATATTTGGATATAACATTTTCGAATACATGCAATCATTAGGCCACTAGAATTGATGGTTTTTGCAAGTACACCAAATTTGTTTAACACCAAATACGAGTACATATGCCTGAGAGAAGATCAATTGATGGTAAGGAAGAAGTTGATCGAGAAAGGCAACGATTTATATGATCGAAGAGACACTTAAGGCAAGAAATATTATTAATAAAAGAATTGAAAGAAGATTGAATTACGTATGTCACATTGTCGGGAAAATTGTTCAATAATATGTTAACGTGTAAGAATTTAATGTGAACATACATTTCCTCCTACAGGTCTCTCCTTAGTCGTCCCTTGAGCTATCTTTTCATCAGGGGGTAGAATAGGAAGTCCGGTGGTGCCAGATCGGGAGAATAGGGCGGGTGCGGCAACGTGGCAACGCCATATTTGGCTAGGACCTGTCGGTCGACTCAGAATTTTCGGCACCATCTTGGCGCACACCTTGTGCATGACCAAATCCTGTGAAATAATGCGTTGGACGTTGGATGTAGTCAGACCCAACTGGTCTGCAATTTCTTCACTGGTTAAGCGTCGGTCTGTGTTCAGCAGTGTCTTCACTCTGTCCACATTCGTGTCGGTTGTTGCCGTCGACGGCCGTCCGGAGCGATGGTCGTCTTCGACGAGCTCCCTACCCTCTTTAAAAAACTTGTGCCACTAAAATACTGTGGAACGGCTTAAGGCAGTGTCCCCATAAGCCTGCTTGATCATATCGAGGGTCTCAGCTGCCGTCTTCCCGAGTTTCGCACAAAACTTCACGGAATAACGTTGCTCTAAATTCAGATTCATTTTGTTTTTCGACGCGGACAAAAAACTTGCTTCACTAAAAACGGTGTCCTTACTCAACGACAGCTCGCAGGTGACTGAGGTTGGTGTCGGTCTGTTGCTAAGAGCCCCCTCCACCTTACCCTGCCAGGCAGACCCCCCTCCACCGCTCCGTTCGCGCCAGAGAAAATCAGTCCTACCACCTTTGGGTGCGACCCTGTATGTCTTCTGTTTTCATGCTGCATCTTTCCCGAAGAAAACAGCAAAATGGGTTTGCATGCAATATGCAAGTTAGTATTTTGAAATTACTTAATTTGACATAATGGTGAGCCTAGTTGGTCTCGTACGGATAGCTTTTCATTTTGAAAGTGTGAAACTTATTTTGCATGCATTTAATAATCACCATCTACCGATACTCCTTTACAAGTCATCTCAAAGTTTAATCCTTGAGAATTTGCAAAATGTTCCTGTTGTTTGCCTTGAGAATCAGCTGAGAATTAATGCAAATGGATTCAACAAGCTTTGTTAGTTAAATATTGTGCACATATATGTCGAAAGTACATCCTACCTTATTTACTAATGTGGACCCTTCAGATGACAACGAGTATGATGTGTGATTATCTTCATCTTGACAATGAACGAAATGAGCTTTGCGATTTACTAACCTCATCGAAACTTCAAAGAATTGTGGGGGACGCTGCAATAATTTCTTACGACAGATTCAACTGCCAACGAGCTTATGTTGTACTGTTTATATTGTAACTTATGTCACTTCTGCCGAAAATTAAGACTCCTGGGTTCTAGTCTCTATCAATTTAACACCCTGAAATTTCTGCAGACCTTATTCGCAATATTTGTTTAACCTATGAATGTTTTTTTTCGAATACAAATCAGATGATCAGAGAGTCCTCACATAAGTTACACAAATATACTCATGCATAATTGCATTATATTTCCAATCTCGTGCTGAGCTAACCGCTTTCCCAATGAGTGGTCGTTCTATATCAATAAGTAAAAATATGACGCATGTAGATATTTGATTCAGTTTGATAGGGCAGCTGTCATATTCACGCACTTCGTTCAGATCTTTTTGCAACCGTTAAGGAAACGAAGACAACTAAAATGGGATTTGAAAAATTCATTTTATTGAATAACTTTCGAAGGTGCTTATGAAAATTGAAATTTATAGTGGATTGAGAAATGGTGAAATTTCTCAATTTCGGAATTTCAGAAAAATGTTCATAAGCTCCCTACACATAAGAACTTATTGCTTTAATTACTTCAATATACATGTTTCTGTTGTCTCCCGAGTAGAAACCAGAGCGTCTGTCAAGCTGCAAATGCTCTTTTTTTCAGGTGAACACTAATCTGCATGGCAATGAAACTAGTACTGCGTTAGCGGCTTTATTTCATTCATTAAATTATCAAATTAATTTCCACGTTTCGCAGTTATTTTCTCCATAATTGACTAAATTTCACGTGTGCAGTATGTATAGAAATTATTAGTGTTGCCGCATTTGCTTTTAACAACCCTCGGCGAGAAATATTGCCACAGTATCCATATCCGTTATTATACAACTTTCATATATTTTCTTTTATCTAAATCAAACCAGCTCTTTACGGCTACTAGACGAGTCCAAAACCAATGGAAGTTTCCCTGCAGTCTCCGCAACCCAAGGCCGCAGAAACCACTGCATTAGCAGGGAATTTTGAAACACAAATCCAAAGGTTAGTGCTCCAAAGACGCCAGGCCAGCCTTTTTAAAGCAGCTTTTCCTGTGGATGCAGTCTCGTCATGGAGACGACGAACGTGAAGGAGAACGCTGTACACTACATTTTACACCAGCGATCCACAATTGACAAAACTTGTCTGTTATTACTCGTACAAACGCTGACATTGAATTTTGTGCTGAATGTGTGTTCAATTTTTTTAATTATCTCCTACATTTTATGCCTATTGATTTAAAAAAATAATGCTCAAACAATTGGAGATTCAATCACAAATTAGTCAGACGAATTTTAAGGTAGGGGTCAGGTGAACCACGCTGGAGCCGATTTAAGCCTTATAAAATATCTTTATCCAAAAGTGTCTCGAAAATCTTACGCTTTTATTTGGATGGTTTGATATTTGGTGGGCATATTGCTTGGGTTATTTTTCAACCCCTTTCGAAATGATACCAAAAATACCAGTTGGAAATTATTGCCATCATCGGAAGGAAATTTTTTCAATGCAAGTATTTTCCAACAACAATACATTTCAATAAAGGTATTGACTGCTATTTATTTTAATTAATAATAAATGGGCAATGAGAAATTTTATTTCATATTATACCTGTATTCATAATACAACGTCTCACAAATACTAAGGGTCGGCATGACTATTTGAGCGGTTATCCAAATTCTTCCTGGTCATTATTCAGTGGGTACTCTTGAGGCTGTCAAGTGGTAATTATCATCTACATATAGTATTAGACGCCTCGCCAGTGACGAAATGCAAAAACGAAAATCACTGAGAGGTTAATTTCACAAACAGCCGGTGGGAAGTTTTTCCGGTGAAAAAATATTTTTACGGATGAACGCGTTGAAATTGGCCGATCACCTTCTTGCCCCTTGGCTGGAACCTCTTGTAATTATGATCGTCCTTCGATTGGCTCTCGATATATGACGGGTGGTGGAGGGGAGGGGGCAGGAATGGTATTAGCAGGCAAGATGAGTGCGGGGTGGGATGTATATTCAAGGACGAGAGAAGCGATGAAATTAACCGAGACTGTCCCCATAACAAGGCGGGGGAAAACTTCATTATAATTGGCTCGAAAGTTAAAAGGGATGATGATTTCGACATCACAAAGGGGCGTCATCGCGTATATAATCACGGTCTCATTAATGGAGTTAATGGTGTGATCTCATCTCCATTGGCTCCTTTGATGCACGCGTCTTGTATTTTAATTTTTTGATCGCGGATTTTTTTTCTCATTCCAACCAGCCATCCTACGACCCTTGCAAACCATTTTGCAGCCTGGCAACAAAACCGCTTCCTTGATGAAGTTTTCTTGGGTCTTCCACCGGATCAGGGGTTCCATATTGGCCGATGTTGCGATGCCCGACTCATGTATCGTCCTCAGCTGGAGTCGGGCATCGAAACGTCGGCCAATATGGAACCCCTGATCCGGTGGAAGACCCGAGAAAACCTCATGAAGCAAATACGCCGGGAAAGCACCAGATCTTACCGCTTTCCCTTGCCCCTTGTCAATTGTCGCCCCCGATCTGGACGCAATTCTTGAATTCTGGTGAATTATATAGCCACCGCTACCAACCAATGAGAAAGCATTGGATTCCCAAATTCCAATCTGGAATATTTCGCTCTCACACACCATCGCCACTGATTCATGACGCATTTGATTCAAAACGTATTTTACTGATGTACCAAATATCTTGTCAAAATATTGGAATCAATGCGGACGTTCTTCACACACCATTCTTTCCACGGGCAATACGGGGTAGTGACTTAAGGGTTGGAGATAAAAAGAATGACACCTACCAGCGGCAGTGCCTAGGGAATCCTAAGTTTTACTTATATGCATGCATTTTACACTAATTTCGTGTGTTCTGTTGGCAAATCCCTTCCCTCCTGGGACCGTATGGGATACGATTAACGCAGTGCATGCTCAAATACTAAGTTTACAATAATTTTGCAAATAAATTATCCGCCAGAATATACGAAAATGGATTTGCACGTTTTTCGAGGTTATTTAGTAAATGTTATTTCTCTTTTCCTAAGCATTAAAACATTATTCCTCTCGCTTATCCCTTACCCATCCTACCTGGTGCTTGCACCCCCTGCCATACATCAGTTCGGTGGATCATGAGGTATTTCTGTAGATGTAGAATGAGGGTAGGAAAAGAAACTTTGCATTTTCACATAAAGGTTTATTACTTCACGCGACCACGATTTCGTTGTTACGCATCTATGTCATGTAAACCATGGTCGTGTGAAGTAATAAGTCTTTACGTGGAAGTGTAAAGTTTCTTTCTCTACCCTCATCATGAAGGATACCCAAAAAGTTAAGCCTGAAATGGTTCATGTTTAGATGTTGAATACTGGTTATTGATACATATTCCCCATTGCTGAATAATGTATCCAGTCGGTTTTGATTTAATTTCCGTGGCATGTAATTCGCCTAAGTACCTGTAGATCCCTACCTGTAAAAAGCATGACATAGGATCAAACTTTAGTATGGATGGGAAAAAAGTACACTCTGTGCATTTAAGAAACTTCAGTTTCAACTTAATTGGTTTCATGTTTATTATTACCACGGGTAATGGGACCAATTTTTAAAGCGGTACGGTTTACTAGTTGCTATAAATTGGTTAGAAACCAAATGTTGTAGAAAATTAAAAGAACCCTCCCTTCAATGAATATAATTCACGTGTGTCTATAATTTAATTAATGCAACTAATGCATAAAGTTACACTATTTAAGTCGTAGTCGAGGACGAACCGTAACCGTGACCCATCACGACCAACCTTTGAGTTTATCGCCGTTATGGTGGCAATATAATTTATAACAGTACTGCGTAGAAGAAAAGCGGTGGTGGAAGGTTGCGAGTAAATCACATCATATCATCTCGTTGATTAGGAAGCAATGCCTATACTGTGGTCAGTAAACGTCAAAGATTCATGAACAATAAATACGATAATACAGAGATACAGGTGTCAAGGAATCTATTTGGTGCCGAGACAAATCTTTCGTGATCATGCTCGAATGAGGAAAATCTGCTCGTCTGCGGTTGTAAACTATTGCGAAATGATGTTCTCCTTCTCACATTTATTCAGAAATGAGAATAACACGTGCCCAATTCATAGCTAGGTGGAAGCGATCATGCCTGATCATAAAAAAATATAAAAATATGAATGGACTCATAATTATACGCCATGAATCCCGAGGAAAAAAAGAAGGGCAAGGAAGAAGCAAATGAAGGCTGTGCTGCGAGAATAATTTTTAAAAACGAACTGGGTGCGATAATTTGGCGATATCTGGACCGTGATGGTATAAGTGCAGTCAATTTCTTATGGAAATTCATTGCCACTTAACCGCTTGAGGAGCATTGGCGATGTATATACATACATTTAATGACCTCCAAGCTGTAACACATTGATTTCGAAACACTTGGTTTTCGATGAAATCTGGCGAATTAATGTTACGCTGCCTTGAGACGGCCGGCTGGTTATTATCATCCTTCGGAGTGAAAAGAGCTCATTAAAAGAGGGAGAGGAATATGCGCGCGCAGAACGCTTAAGCATACATCTACATGCCCGCCTCTGAGCGAGTGTGCGTTCGTGTGTGTGTGAAAAGCGATGTTTGCTTCCGATCACTTTGAAGCGGCCTTTACGGAATAAAGGAAATTACCCTTGATGGAGACCAAATTGCCTCCTCTCGGTTGGGACGCCCGTTGAATATCTAATAAAGTCTCACATAATATTACCGCTTCAACTCTTCAAATCATTTCCGTGCCCACGGGAGCCTCTGATATAAACCTGTAACTTTTAACGACGTTATTAAAATTAAAAAAAAAAACTTGTTTTTCACTTTCTACCTGTGACCAACGAATAAAATTCCCTCCAAGTACGTGGGGTATCCATCACTTCTGGTAGTATATTTTTAAAGATTGATCTAAACGTTCAGGCATATATAGGTGCTGAAGGAAAAAGAAAAAAAAACGAATTTCGAATTTGACTCACGAATATGACCATGGCTTCAATGCTAGGTAATTTTGTACGTGAAATAACTTGCATACTAGGTGTTTATAAAAATATCGAGAATATTATCGGAAACTTATTTCAGATATTGCTACAATTCCTCAAAATTCTTCAAAATACATACCTTGACCATCGACACACTTGCCAGTAGCTTTTCCACGGCTCGAAGGCTTCCTGGTAGGCAGATTCCGGAAAGTCCTTAACATGGGTATGTATTTAAGAATTTCATACTGTATTTATCGTTCAATGAGTACACCTAAGATCAAAACAATCGTCGTATGCGATTCAAAGTTGATGTGAAAACGCTTACGTCTTTTGCATCAGTATCTATCGTTTAGGAATTCAAACGAATAAGACCGGAAACAGTCCCGCTGTTTAAACACCGCCATTCATTCACATGTAAGTGAGCGCAGCCTTAATACTCTTGTGGTTCCACGGACATTTTGAAACGCTTTCAAACACTCTTTTAATTCGAACTAAATCTCCTCCATTTACTTCAACATATAAATCTTTCAAACGTCCATAGCTATAAAAGGTAACAGTTGCCACGACTTGGGGTTTGGCGTTAACTGGTTGAATATTTTCTCTTTTTATGATCTAGTGCCTTCATTGAGCAGCCGACGAAATGGCGAACGCCTTTGGAATATTTGTCCGGAATTTTCTCAGGGAAATATAAAAAATTTAAACCCGGATGCTCACGATTCTTTTCCATTGCAACTTCTCGGGTATTACTAAACTTTATTCGATATTCACGGGCTCAAAGAACGGGAAGTTTTCAATAAATTGAGGGAAAAAGGTTCAACACAGATAAAATAAAAGATATCTCTGGACAGATTAGTGCAAATTACTTTTGTGAAATTGTAGAATAACTTTATTATAGGTAGCATAGCAAATGAACAGTTTGCATATAATATGCGCAAATAGCCCGTGAATCCCTATGAATACTCAATATGAGTACATACGCCAAATTCTATCGGAAAATTATTTCTTTTTCCTCACTTCAATGTGTTGAAGTATCAGTTGAGTTTTATAAATATTTGCCATCGCTTTGAAGCACTCGTTAGGGAAGGCCAGTATTATTAGTGAGCCCATTTAAAGTAAAACAATATAAGGATCGAAACACTGAAAATAAATACATATAATGACTAACCAAAATGAAAACATACTAAATGCGTGTTCTTGTAGAAAAACCTGTCAAATATGCCACCAAATATACGCACCGAGGACTTACCAATCAAATGACGATATTGGGAGATATTCTGGACCCGCCATCATCACGTCATCAGCTACAGACCTTTCTCTCTTCAAATGGTATTATTTCCCTAAATTTTATTATTTCTGCCTCTAACGCTGCACAGCGTACCTCATTGTGAAAAATAAAGAGAAATAGTCGGTAAACATCAACGGAGCAAAAGGTGCAGAAGGAAAATATTGTGCCGCGGGTGGCCTGAAAGTGAGGCCCAAGGTGCGACTTGGTTTCGAAGGTTATTACCCTGTGGGAGCGTGAAGAGTTATGGGCCAAGGGGGACATTCTGCACTGATTGGGCCCTGTTCTGCCTCCCCTTTCCGACCTCCACACAATATGGCATAGATCAGAAGAACTTAAGAATCTTCCTTAAAGAAACTCCGTTTCATTAAACGGGAGTTGAGGAAATGTAATGCGATGGTTAAAGAGAGGTGTTATTTTGGTGTAGCTAGGTCGCATTTCGAAATATGCCGCGAACATTTGGGACCCTTGGGAGGAAATGCTAATTAAATAATTAGATAAAGTTCAGAAAAAAATTAGTGAGCCAGATTAGTAAAAAATCGTTACGATGAGAAGAGGAGTGCGACAAACTTTTAGAGGAATTAGACTGGGAGGCGCTTGAGATGCAAAGAAAAAAAGCGAGACTTGAGACTCTCAGAAAGGTCCAGAACAAACGACTTTGAAGCCATCAACAGCACTCAGTTGGAGATAACCGGGATATTAGGTACGACTGACATAGGTAACTCCATGATAAATAGGTACAACATGGCAACTGTGGCACAAAGGGAATTATTATGGCCCCACACTAATTGGGGAGATTACAGCAGAAAGATAAAATTAGGGAGATACACTCCATTACAGATTGATACAAATTTTTGCTCTTTCCTCGGCCAATCAGGAAGAAATCAAAGTCATGCTAGAAATAGTGAAGACATTCTAATTACGATTGAGGACAATATTAAACGCTGCGTAGACATCTGGCACATTCGAATGTGAATGTGCTTGTGTATGTAATAGTTGCTGGTAGGTGTATTTGCATTAGTTTTAGTTAAAATGGGTTTTACATGATAAAATACTGGTGCCTGTACGTCTATGTTGGCGTGAATTGACATACTTTTGTTTGTTTTGCATGCGGTTGCATTCTGTTTAACTGATTGAGTTCTAACACCCCCCGTCACACGCCATTGAGGTGGCTAGTGGAGTATTGTGTTAATGTAGATTAATGTGATCAGATGGGGATCGAGATGGTGCGGTGGCTATCGTACTTGCTTCCCATCCAGAGGTCCCGGGTTCAAATCCCGACGGTTTTGAATATTTTTCAGAGGTATCTCGATCCCTACTTGAGGTGCTTTGTGGAGGGCACGTGAGCACGCCGTCCGTCGGATGGGACGTTAAGCCGCGGACCCTTTGGCGCCTTTCGTCAAGAGTAGGCTAATGCCGACGCCGGGTTTCTCTCCACCCTTCATTCTTTCCTGTCCATCCCTATTGGCGCAAATGACCTCGGCTGTCTCGGATTGTTACTCTTTTTCAAAATAAACGGATATATTAAACATACCCTTCAAGAAATGGCAGCCTTTAACTTTCTTACACATTGGCTGCTTACTTGCACGACACTCATAAACGAACAACGCTACATCAACGAGATACAACACGTAAAAAACGCCACAATCAACGGGTACCAAATCCAGGTCATGGAAAATAAATCTAGCAAACAAAAAGAAAACACTAAATAATAAATACACAACGCTTAGACCAAAATAAAACACTCCAAAGAAGACATTCATTTCCATTCCCTAAAGCCCTGCCCTTTCCAAGGGACTCCCAAAAGTGCTCAAATAAATTGACACAAACGCCACACATGCCAACTGAAACACACTTAGGAATCTCTTATTGAACCCCGAAGGCCATATTAGAAAATTTATGAGATTGAAGTCACCCCTTGCTAGCGCCTTTCATAAAGACCAGCTAGGCGAAATAAGAAGATTAGGTCCAAAGAGCACCTAACCTAGCTCATTACAAAAACGGATGTTTTAATTGATCAGCGGTTGCAAAGCGCATCTATGAAACAAGCCACGGTTTTTTCTAAACACTTCACCCATTAAGAAACCTATTTACTGAAAAAAGGACTCAAATATTTCCTCCCATAAAGCAAACTTCTAATTGAGGACCTTGTCATAGACGTTGAATCCCACATTATTCTGAAACAAAAAAGCAGTTCATAAAGCATGCCTTCCAACTTCAGCCAGAGCGAAGTATTGCAAACATCACACACAGGTACAATCATCACAAAACAATCATACAACAACTCAAAGTTAAAGACTGTTATTACCTCTCAAATCGGACGAAGTAAACTCCACAGTCATACTCGACAAGGCAGAATATATCGAACGCACCATGAACGCTATCACCGACGGTCCATATGAAGAAATCCACAAGAATCCACTCAATAAGATGAACACACACACTATATTTACACTTGACCTGCACAGCAATTATAGACAAAAAAAATACGCTTTATATTAAAAGCAGAAAACGCCAATATTCCCTTCTGCTACCAAAGACTTAAAGATCAGGCAACGATATGAGGCCTATCATTTCAGCCGTAAACTCTCCAAACTACAAACTTGCAAACTGACTCATTTCCGAATACAGGACACTAGGCTACGAAGAAATATTTGGATGCGAGAGAAATCAAAATTTCAGACGCAAAATACAATATTGACGTCTGCTTTCCAACGAAATACAGGTCTAATTAGACGTAAAATATCTCTTTCCCCGTGACCCCGTCCCAACTTTCCTGGAAAACGTAGAGGAATGGTAGTAGTAGTAGAAGCATTATTAGGGGTGGTGACCGACAGCTAGGGTCATTTGCGCCATTAGGGATGGATGGGAAAGGAGGAAGGGTGAAGAGAAACGGCATTAGCCTCCGCTTAACGAAAGGCACCAAGGGGTCCGCAGTTCAACGTCCCAACCGACGGACAGCGTGCTCACTCAAAGTGCTCTCCACAAAGCACCTCAAGAAGGGATCGGGATAAAATTGAAAAATATCTGCCGTCTCCAGGATTCGAACCCGGGTCCTCTGACTAGGAAGTACCCTAACCGCTGCACCAACCGAACCCCAAGGACTGGTTGAGCACGATACAAATAACCCCAAAACAAATTAAAGAACACATAACAATTAAAAAACTCTGTACGGATACGACATATTTTCAATTCAATAACAAACAATATAAGCAAACATAAGGCACGGCGATGGGCGGCTTCTTATCACCAGTGGCGACGAAGCATGAGTTAGCACTAAACCTTCCATTATCATTAGGTTTCAGTATTTCTGCAAAATAGCCACTACGAGCACTCCCGCTCAGGAAGGATTGGAGCAGATTCTTTATTTCAGAAATGTTGATATTACAATGGGGAGGGAAACTAAAGTGACCATACCATTCCGTCCAGCGTATAGAAATCGTTTGGCTTTCTGTTTCTTGAAGAACAGAATGAATGCTCCCAGCAAGGGGAACCTTTTTTGTGTCTTTCTCACGATACACAAGTCACCGGGAAAAACGTGACACATCCAACAGGTTGTTGCACCCCCAAGGCAAACCGCGAAGTTACCGCGAGTTGGAACACTGCCCACGAGTTGCGTGAGGCTCTTGTGCTCGGTCTAATGTGCTTGATGCACAAAAATGTACATTCTAGTAGTTTTGAGTTTTATTTATTTCATATTTTATGCTGAAGCATACATGAACAAGTGGTTAGAAGAATCATAGGTGTATACATTGCTACTCTACCTCTGCGTGTTCACCCTGCAGGTCACTCTCTCGAGTATGAGTGCTCACAAGGCAATGCCATGGGATTTTAGGGGTTTGAATTGGACTGGATTTGATATTACGAACGATGATCACCGTAGGTGAAACCACTCGCCCCAATCGCTTTCATTCTCTTTAGATCACGCGTGCGTTCTTCCCTTTAAAATCCAAAAACTGTCAAAGAAATTTTCATTATTTCACTTAAGTTTTTAATAAATCCGCTCAGGTTGATATTACGCACCTGAGTGCACAAGTGTCTGCTATCTTCTCGCAAGGGATCAAATAAAATATGAAAGTAGTCATAAAGAGAGTTAGCTCAATTACAGTAAATGTCACGTCAGGTGTTCCACGGGGAAATAGACTCGGACCACTTTTATACCTACTTAACCTTAACGACATTGACTCCGACGGCAATAGTAAGACAATTTATTTACCGACGATGCAGTGGTTTACCGTGATATCCGTAATCCTAAAAACACAGCAGCTGTATGAGATGATCTTAATGCTATGAAATGATGGTGTGACACTTGGAAGTTAGAGTTAAACTTTGAAAAGTGCGTAGTGATCAATTTTTGGAGAAAGAACAATTCCCTCCCGAACGCCTACCGCATCGGGAACACCGAAATGGAATGAGTAGACTCAATTAAATACCTAGGCGGTATCCTCACTCATAATCTCTCCTGGATGAAATGCATCGAGGAATATGTGGACAAGCTAAAAAGAAAATTAGGATTAATTAGAAGAGTACTGGGTAAATGTGATGAAAAGGCCATAGAGAATTGTTATATTTCGCTGGTCAGGTTTAATTTAGAATGTTAGTATATGGGATCCTCACGAAGTTAAGACTAATTACCCAATTGGATCGCGTGCATTGTAATGGAGCTAGATTTGTAAAACGTTGCTATGATAAACTTAGTAGTGCGTCCAAAATATTAGAGGAATTAGGCCGAGAATCACTCACGGAGCGAAGTTTAAATTACAGGTGACAATATATAAATATAACTGTCTACTCGGTCCGATGTTCATTACGGTCCATCAAGAAAGTCTAAAATTGAGTGAGCCAAGAGTAAGAAGGAGTCGGCGATGCTGGGAATATCTGTGAAAATGTTTGCAATTTAGGAGAAAATGCAGGCGTGGTGCGCCGTAGGAAATAACCAATCTCGGTGTAACTTTCAATGAACTTCTCAAGATGGATAGAATAGCCAAACTCTTTTTACAATACAAAATGGGAGCAATAAACAAATTTTCGTCACTATTAAGAGAAAATATTGTCGACTGAAGCCAGTTCCCGGAGACATATTTGAACCCGTTACAACAAGTTTAAAATCGTTTTAGAGTTAAGGTAATGGAGATATCACACAATTTAAATTGTACATCTCTCTATTTAAAAATGATTCCATTAAGTATAGTTAATATTCGGTTTATTCTCTTTTTTTATAATTTTTTTCGAAAGCTGCAAGATTTCCTATATGCTGCATTGAAAATAGTGACATAGGGTTATGTTGCATCTCATTTGATAAATAAATGCAAAACCAATCACAGTAATCAACTCGAAGATGGGTTGACAACTGTGCTTGATTGAAATCAGATGAGGGCTCACCTAGTATAAAGCCTAAGCGAGATCCAATGAAAATTCCAAGGTTTATAAGGTTGGTAGATCACTTCCCTTTATCGCTTAGCGCCCATCTCAGAACAAATACGATACGATTGAAAAAAATAAATACGATTGAAAAAAGTAAATAACGCCAAAGTAATTTAACCAGAGATAGTAAACAACCAGAATGTTGGTTTGAAAGGCAGCGGCTCGCATAATACTAAACCCAACGCCGCGTGAAATTCACACAACAGGGTTCCTTCCCCCGTGGTTTCCTAGAAAGATATGATTACCGAAAACATCACAGAGATTGATTGGTAGAAGTTGTTGGTGCACAAAGACGACACCGGGATAAGAACCAGGTCCCTTCAGTCAGAACGCTTGTTTTCTATCCAATCGATTACCAACAACCCTTGGCCATTTGAAAAATGAATAAAAAGGCCATTTCTCTCATACAAGGCTTGTATAAAAAGTATTGGTAACCATTTTTCTAACTTGTGTGTTAAGTACTGAATTCAGACCGTCGGTTAAGTGTGCGCATGATCACAGATCGTATTTGCAATGATAAAATGGCAGTGCAAACCACTATTACTGAAAATTTGGCAATACGAAAGATCTGCGCTAAACTCGTCCCAAAGGGCTTTATACAGACGACCAAAAGCAGAGTCGAGCGCCTGCTTGCGAAGACATTCTGCAACGTCATTGCGACGATTCCCCAACCCCCTCACAGTCCTAACTTGACTCCAGCAGACTATTTCCTATTCCCAAAAGTGAAATCGTCCCTCATAGAACACCACTATGGGACCCTAAGTGCCGTCAAGGAAGCTTGCGCGCGTACCGCTAATGACCGCCCGGAATCCGCCGACCAGGGAGTCTTCGAGTTGTGGGAAAGCCTCTGGCAAAAGTGTGTCGACTCTCAAGGGATGTACCTTGAAGAATTGTAGCGCTGTAAGAATATCTGAAATACTCGTGAATCTATTTTTTCGAAACTTTTCCCCAATACTTTTGATACAAACCATACATTATGGCGTTCACCCTCCACGGGTTCAATGGAATCGATGAGGGCCGATGATGGCTGCGCGGCGAAAGGATCCAGCTTATCACAATAGAGTAATCGCCCTTCTCGGGCATTCGGACATCCCCTCCGCCGCCTCGGGACAAAGGGGCGGCGGAGGCAGGCCCAGCGCATCACCGCCCCTGTCAGACACGGGATCTCCTTTTGTTACTCCTTCCACCCCACGCCTCCGCCCCACAAACAAAGTGATTTAGAAAACGCTTCCTCCACCCCTCCCGCACCCAGAGAGAGCGCACCACTCCCCTTTCATTCACCCATTCCTTTTTTGAAACCCTCGGCTGCCCCGTTTTTCTAACACCCGTCCCCCTTCCTCCCTCCCAACTCCCGTTTCGTCTAATCTTTCTGGTCATTGATGGCAATTAAAATTCCTCGGACGGGAACCCGTGGCTCCGTAAATCAGCTGCGCAGAGTGATGTAGTAAAGAGGCTCGTTGGGGGCCGTGGGGGAATGGGAGGAGGTAGGGTGGGTGGAGGAGGTGGAGGCAGCGGCGGTGGATAGGGGGGGGGGGAATTGGATCGCTTGCGACTCGTTCGAGGGGAAGCAGGGAGAAGAACTGCCCGCCAAGACGGAGTGACTGGATGCAGTTGCATCGGCCGGCAATTAGGAGAACGGGTCGGTGGGCATTTGTGTATGGGAAATCGATTCATTTCCCGCGACAACCCTTTGATGCCCCGTTCATTTGGACTCTCATTGAAGCATTTTTAAAAGTTTCTCGTTATTAGTTCGACTTACGTTCGAGTGTGTGTGTGTGTGTATATATATATAAAAGTATATATATATATATATATATATATATATATATATATATATATATATATATATATATATATATATATATATATATATATATATATATATATATATATATATATATATAACACTTTTTGAAAGTCTCACGGACGTGAATAATAATGTATAACACTTAGCACTAGTGGACACAGACAAAAACAGAAAGACACAAAAAAGAGACTCACTATTTTTCGAATTTTTGGTGGTCGTGACCACCTTTATCAAGGAAGAAAGGGACAGAACTGTCCCTCTTCCTTGATAAAGGTGGTAACGACCACCGAAAATTCGAAAAAATAGTGATTCTCTTTTTTGTGTCTTTCTGTGTTTTTGTCTGTGTCCACTAGTGCTAAGTGTTATAAATTATATATATATATATATATATATATATATATATATATATATATATATATATATATATATATATATATATATATATATATATATATATATATATATATATATATATATATATATATATATATAGGCACATATACATACATACATACATACGAGGGTCATCCGGAAAGTAGTACCCGTTCGTGAAATAAAGACACAAAAGTAAATATTAACAAACATATAAAATTTTATTTGAAAGAGGATACTTTAAACTACTTCTCAACATAATCTCCAAGCAAATTAAGGCATTTGTCATAACGTGTGACAAGTTTCTGTATTCCTGCTGCATAGTCCTTCGCCGCCAGCTCATTGAGATACGCGAGGGACCCATCTTGCACAAATTTTTGCATAATGCAGATGGTGTTTAACAATTTCATGAACAATTGTTCGAGAAACATTGGGAAAATGCTCACAGATGTCATCAATTGTGACGCGCCGATCGTTCCTCACGAATTCGTCAACTGAGCTCACCAGTTGGTCTGTAATGACAGACGGTCTCTCCGAACGCTCATCGTCGTGTGTGTTCCCCCTCCCCATGTTGAAGTTGCGACACCACCGCCGAACAGACGACTCGTCCATTACATTGTCTCCATACACCTCCTTTAATTGGCGATGAATATCACATGGGCGAACGTTTCTTGCATTGAGGAATTTAATCACTGCCCTCACTTCACAACTGGCGGCGTTCTCAATTTTTTTAAACATTGTAAACAATCACAGAAACAACACAGGCAATGCTAGCGTCACGCAACTTGGCTCAGAGAAGGCAAACAAGCCACTGAAGCTATCTGACCTCGTCCAGCGGCTACTCGCGTCGTCAGCACTTCATGCGGCACGAACGGGTACTACTTTCCGGATGACCCTCGTACATACACACACGTCGTATAAAACCGAAAATTTGTTTATATATATATATATATATATATATATATATATATATATATATATATATATATATATATATATATTTTGTTGTGTATTTGTTTCATTTTAAAAGTTTGGGAACGTTTTTTCCGCTGCTACGTGTCACTGAGAGGTGTTTTTACTTCACACGTCGCACTAGGAACTACAGCTTCAGTAACCTCAGGATTAGAAATCCTTCATAAAATGAGCAATTTTCTGAACTATTTAGGTTTGCAGAAAAATTCCTGGATTTGATGGTACACAGCTAGGCAAAACGGATTACCTATGTTGGAATGCAGGTTGCAATGGCCGTACTTTTCACTGATGTAACTGAAAAAAAAAACAATTTAACCAGCAAGTAATATGGGAACTTAAAAATTTCAAATATATAATACGCCGCAGGAGTTTACGATATTACGTCCCGAAAAATCGTTTAGAAAGGACATGAAACTGAATGTAGGCGTTATATTATTATAAAGGTAGTCTTTGAAAAAATGTGATTCGGTCAATGATGAATTTAAATATTTTAATGGGGAAATTCACTGTGGGGAATCGCGTTTTTTCAATCCAAGATGGAAATGAATCTCAAATGTAAAGGGCATAAGGAAAACATAGACACTGTTTGACAGAAGAGGTAGAAATCAAATGAGAAAGTGAAAATATGAGATAAATAATTCTTGATATTTAACCAATGATTTATCCAAGATTAAAAATTACAAGTTTTGGGAAAATTCACAATGTAGTAGTCATTTCAATTCAAGTGAAAGTTCTCACTGAGATAGGCGTTTAAAAAACTCTAAACGGAAATGAAAATAATATTTATCAACAGCTATTTGGTTGCTAACCACATTTATTGCATCCCTCTTCTCGGAGGAGAATCACACACCATCAAGAGGCCAATGAAATACATGAACAATCTATGTATACATACATATATTTGCATAGATATTATATTTATATAGTATATTTAGTGCTTCCGGAACCTGGAATGTGCGAACTTTGATCTGGGATCGAGTTTGGTGAAGTAGGGACTTACACAGTGCTAAATAAAGGCTGGCCAACACACACTGTCCTCACATACACTAAATAGACGCTATTTATTGCAGGGGACGCGAGTATCCCGTCCAGCGGCGACAATATGTCGCACTTGACCTGACGAGCTAATCGTAATTTGAAACATCAAGAGAAACCATTTAAATATTGCATTCATTGCCATCGTGACGCAATCACAGACTCACCATACGATATACCTCCCGTTCACTTCAAAAAATTTGCGGTTCTTGAGAATTTCATTGCGTCGTACGCGCTCAGTCATTTTCACTTTTCCCAATGGAGTGCACTTCAAAGCAAGCACCGCAATGTCACCCGGGTCCTTTGGTCATCACGAAGGAATTATTCCAGCGTTGAATTCGCGGGGAGGACGAAGAAGCACTGTCAAGGAGCTGTGAGGACACTGTCCGGCAGACATGGACGAGGTGCGGTGGGGGCTGGCATAGGACCGCGCAACTGCGCACGCGCAAGACCCTGCCGGCCCTCGACAACATACGGCCAAGTCCCGCCCACATAGGAACACGAGGCACAAGCATTCAATCCAGCAAAAAGAAACTTTGGCATAATGTGAAGTTCTTCCTCTGAGGCGAGATGGAACTCATATGACGACTGTCACTAAACTTACGTATGGTCAACGAAAGGAACCTTCCGTTTGAACTTCATGGAATTCACTTCTTATTGACGGAAATGTTTTCGTTCTCAAATTTTTAATCTGATTGCGTGGACTTAACAATAGTCACAATTAATATATTAATTCCAAGTATCACTAAATGATATTAAGATTTGAAAGTGGGATTATTAGCGTCTCCTAAAAAATCTTTCAAAGTGCGGTGAAGTCACAAGGTAATTCTTTGCAGAAGAACGCTACTAGAAGATACAATTGATAAATAGGTGGCGTTTCTATCACTCTTCGATGAACGGCTCTCAACCGCATTCCGGACACCTCGTCACACTCCGTTGCCCCCAAGCGACCGATGGGCCCGCCACGGCCGAAGAAGATTGCCGACGGCTGCGAAATTGTCCAAGCTAATATCTCTGTCAGCAAATATCGGTAGTTCCTCGTACGACAATACCTTCAGTCCACGATAATACCGATATTTACGATAGTAGCACCTCTCTTTTGAATCAACGAGAGAGCCAACCCCTGGACTGTACATCGTGATGAGTATTTCATGAGCGCATTTTGGGACTTGCCTTATGTTGTGTCTTTGGTAGGAGAGAGTCAAACATTGATTTGAGAAGTATAGCCTTCATGAGGGAAAGGTATGTGTGTGCTAAAACAAGAGTTACAATAATTCAATATTCATGAATTTGAGGCAGAGAAAGGGAAGAAACAACCTGTATGAGCATTGACCTGTCAGAATGGAAAAATATTTCTAAAAGATATTTGAAAGTTTGCAAAGGTATTATAATACCAAACGTTAAAGTATAGATTCAAATCAATACTTTGTAATCGGCATTTTATACGGTCTCATTGATAAGTGCCAGGTGGGGAAAGTATTTTGTGTTGAAAGCGGTTTACAGGGAACCGAGTAGAAAAAACCCCAATATTTTGCATTATATCTAAAATCCTTTTTTGAGCAAAAATTGATTGGTTCGATTAAAGAAATTAAAAAAATCGTGACTTTCATGCTTGAAATAACAACTTAGACAATATTCAACTTCACGAAAATCATGTCTTTTGCCACGAAAATCACGTTAAAGTTGTGTTCACATTGTATTTAGGTGTAAATGCATGATTGCCATGAATTCGTAGGTGTAATAAAATTATGTGTGGACATTTCAATGCTGTCAATTTTTTATGGACATCTCCGGAACTAAGTTTTAAATTTAATTTTTATTTAGAACGGAGAGTCTGAAGGAACTGAAGAAAATCACTTTGCAAATAACCACGTGGCGTAGGGAAAATATTGGATTATAGACGTGGACGAAGAGATTATGGCAAGAACGTGGCTGGGCTGAGCGGACCACGTCCAGACGCAGTCGCCTCTTTCTTTTGCTTAAGAAGATACGCCAAAACAGCAACAGCTCCTAACTGAGGCAGTGAGTGCTTTTTCTATGGTTAGAAGAAGTTTGTTCGTTGGTGAAATTTAAACCAGGATCACAATCTTCGGATATTGTTAAAATCGTAGCTATTCTTAAAATTAAAGAGAAAAATATAAACGGACCTTCTGGTTTCAAATTTGATCGTACACGAAGGTAAATTGTGGGAGTTTCAAAAGCCAAAGGATAAGTAGTGTAACTTTTTGCTGGTCAGAAATTATCTTATGGGTAGATATGCCAATGATTTCATTGCTGTTTGCATGCCACTGAATCCAGTCAGACATATAATGTTTGGTGTACCGCGAAACCTCAGTAATAATCACTGAAAATTTGAATGCGTAGACTTCTGAAGTGAAAAGATGATATCGCTGATAAAGTCGGTCCTCATTGTGCCGAAATGCGGACGAATTTTTACGGTAAGAAATACGATAGCAAAGAACGCCAAACCATTGAGTAGTCATTGACCAAAAAGTAAATTAATTGGAGGTCCTGAGCTAGTATGAATGTGTGTGTGTGGTAAGTGTAGCGAAAAGAAGACAGCCTAGGCATTGCCCTAACAAAATGTCACTGGAGGCTTATCGTCCGGAGGTGTTCTGGTATTATAGTACAAGGCGTTCCGTCTCTTTCCTGGCCGGGCGTCGTTTACAGGGTTGGTGCACCTCACTCCCCATCCATATCCTTCACTTGGCCCAACTGCTGAAACATCCCCGCGTGCCTCTTTATGTCCCACGGGTGATGAGGGTGTCCCATTGCCGGGCCGAGGCTCGTCCCATTGCCCCCCAGGGGCCCACCGATGGCCCTCGAGAGCGCCAGGGGCAGCGGGAGGGGAAGGGTCAGCGGCAGGCCGAGCGGGAGAGGCGGCACGTGCACCACTGGCTGCGGGCTCTCCGACCCCGACGACTCTACCGAGCAGTGGCGCCCTCCAGGCGGCGAGCGCCCGCACTCCTCCCCGCACCGCTTCCGCCTCTTGATCCGCTCGGTCTCCTCGCCCTCGCTGCCCTCGCTCTCGTCGTTCACGTTGATCTCGGCGTCGGAGTCGTCGGGGGAGGAGGCGCCGGGGGAGGAGGCGGCGCCGGGTGTCGGGTGCAGGGCCTTGAAGGCGCTATGCTCGCCCCCCATCCGAAGGGAGCCGGCGGGGGGAGTCCGGGAGCGTGGTGGAGGAGACTGCGGCGGTGGCGGAGGGGGCGTGGGCGGGGAGCCAGGGGTGGTGGAGGCGGGTGGGCCGCTTCGAGAGGAGGGGTCCGCCCCCTGGGGCCCGGCTGTCGACGATTGGCCCCCGAAGGGCTTTAGGAGATTCATTCTCTGGTGCCTCCTCCACTTGGCTCGTCTGTTGGAAAACCAAACCTGGGTTAAGAGTACACGCCGGTTTTAGTTGATTTGCTCTGATTGGGTCTGTGCGACTACAAAAAATAACACTCAACATGTTAATAAAACACATGAATTAGCACATTGAAAAAGTATTAATTTTTTTATTGAGCTATCGCACTTTACCACGAAATAATTTTGTGGCACAACGGTTTAACTGCATTACACCAAATGAGGGGTAAAAGGTACGGCTAAACGAACGAACGCCTTGGACTGCATTATTCTGTGGAAAGGTGTGATTTTTCAATAAAAAGCGATAAGTATAATTTCCACGAAGTGAAGGCAGATTAATAAATATTCTTAAAAAGGATTTTGGTGCCACACTTCAGTTAAAATATAGTTTGAATGATGGATTAAAGTTTTTTAAATTCAACATGCATAATGTTCATTAAAAAATAATGCTTAACGTATAATATTACACTTGTAGTATTTTAATAAAAAAAGCTAACTTTCAATTAATGAAAAGATTAACGATAATATTCTTAAAATCCATCATAAACAGAAATTTTACGCCGTAAATAACGATTACATGATTACACATCGAAAAATGGACACTGGATTTTTTTATTTTGGAAGAAGGAAGAATATGCCTTCGTTTAGTGAAAATCAGACATATCTTTCCAATAAGCTTCATGAATCAAAAGAACAAGCTGCAATCCTAATTGATGTCCGAAACAAAACTCATGGCTGTTCAACAGTTAGGAATATCAAATTTGGATTTTATTCCGTAAGCATATTATAACTTTATAAAAGGGATAAATTACATTGATCAGAACTTGAATCATTTTTCAAATAGTTTTCTTTTAGCATAATGAGTATAAATGAATATTTGAATTGGGACCACAGTGCAGTAAATGCTTTCGCTAGATGGGGTCCGAAATAAGACGCCTAAAAGGAAAATTTACTTGTTTAAAGAAGGGGACTACAATGACCTATTCTGTGTGATACAAAATAAATTTACTAGTTTTAAGAAATATAGGAATCACTAAAATACTGAGGATACTTGGAATCACTTCGTTGAGATTCCGCGCTCAGCAGTCATCAAGTTCATTCCCAGTAAATTTATAAAAGATAGTGCGGAACCTAGATGGTACAACGCGGATGTTAGAAGGGCATTACGACGTCAAAGCTGATGTCACGCCAAATTGAAAAGCACTAGGGATGATATCTCTAGCTACAAAAAGAATGAGATCATTTATGATAATAAGTTATCCAGGGCGAATGCCAAAAATGAATTACGGAAAGCGTTAAGCGACTTCAAAAGTAAAATGTTGGTGGAAAATTTGAAAGAGAATCCAAAAGCATTTTGGTCATACGTCAGAGAGATTCAAGGAAATAAGTCATCTGCTAATTCACTCGAAAATGATAAAGGCGAAAGAGTAATCGGCAGTTTGGAAAAGGCTTACTTATTAAATTACTTCTTTCAAAGCGTCTTCAACAATGTCTTACCGAATGTCTGCGAAAGCTTTGCAAATCGTGCCGGTCAACCGAGGCCCAAAATTGAAATCTCATATAATTGAACAGAACGTTTGCTGAAAAATATTAAGCCAAATAAATCCTCCGGGTCCGATGAAATACCCGCTCGTATATTTAACAACAAAGCTTCGGAAATATAGCCGTATCTAGAAATAATGTTAAAAAAGTCGCCGGTAGATCACAGAATTCCCATAGATTGAAAAACGGCTAAGGTAAAAGCAATATTTAAAAACGGAGGCAAGGAGGAACCGAGCAATTACAGGCCTTTTCCCCCACAGCCATTTCGTGAAAGTTTATGGAACATATATTTGTTAGTTCGATCGCGAGACACCTCGATAGTGAGGAGTTACAAATTATGACAAATCAGCACGGTTTCCAAAAGGATGGATCCTGCGAGAGACAACTTGCGTTTTTTGTTCATGATATTCTTATTTCGGGAGAGAGCAATGTTCCAGTGGACGCGATTTTTCTAGATTTTAAAGATAGCCTTCGACAAAGTACCTCATTATAAAACTACTCGCA
Source organism: Hetaerina americana (assembly GCF_022747635.1). Taxonomy (NCBI): domain Eukaryota; kingdom Metazoa; phylum Arthropoda; class Insecta; order Odonata; family Calopterygidae; genus Hetaerina; species Hetaerina americana. The sequence continues at coordinate 86,145,213 of NW_027287427.1, read as the reverse complement.
AAGCTAGAAGCATATGGCATAGATAAAAATATCCAGGATTGGATTAAAGACTTTTTGAACGGTTGGGTTCAAAGAGTAGTGATAAATAGAGTTAGGTCAAATCAGCAGAAGTTACCTCAGGTGTTCCCCAGGGAAGTATTATCGGTCCTTTTTTAATCCTACTTTACCTTAGCGACATTGACTACGTAGTCACTAGAAAGGTACGTTTATTTGCCGACGATGCAGTGGTTTATCGATATATATGTGATCCTGAGGACACAGCAGCCGTTTCAGATGACAACCTAAAGCTATACAACGATGGAGCGACACTTGTCAACTAGAATTAAACTTAAAAAAGTGCGTGGTGATAAATTTTTGGAAAAGTGCAATTCCCACCCGAACGCCTACTTCGTTGGGAACACCGAAATTGAATATTTAGACTCAATTAAATAATAAGGCGTTACCCTCACTCACGATCTCTCCTGGGTGAAACACATACGGGGAATATCTGGACAGGCTGAAAATATTAGGATTTATTAGAAGCGTGCTGGGTAAATGTGATGAAAAGGTTAAAGAGAAATGTTACCCATCGTTGGTTAAGCCTTAATTGGAAAATGTTACAAGCACATGGAATCCTCATGAAGTAGGATTGATTACCGAATTGGATCGCATGCAGCGTAGAGGAGTTAGATTTATATAACGTTGTTATGATAAACTTAGTAGTGCATCCAAAATATTAGAGCAGCTAAACTGGCAATCACTCACGGAGCGAAGGTTAAATTATAGATTAAATCTCTTGCATACATTGAAAGGACGTCTCTTTAGCAGTGATGTTGAAAATGTATTATTACCCCCATCGTATTATGCTAAAATAGATCATGTCAATAAAATTAGAGAGATCAAGGGTAGAACAGATAGATTTAAAATCTCATTTTTTTCCACAAACGATGCGGCATGAGAATAGCATTGTTGTACCGTGGTAGGGTCATTTTCGAGTAAAATTATTCTGGTAGGTGTTCACCCCCTACCATTTACCCTAGCGGTAGCCGGCAGGGTATATGAATAAATAAATAAATGAATTATACCCAAGGAAAGATCCAAAAAATGCAATATTTTGTTCGTTGTTAATTTTCTCAACCATCAGCATTCCTGTCACCGTTGATGAAAAGAAAGAAAGAAATAATAACCCGTGGTTTATTATATTAAGGCAGAGGAATGAAATGCAAGCATTCTCGGCGAATCTAGATACCGAAACAAATTCTACAAAATAATGAATATATTCGGGCAAATGAAATAGCACACGTAGCAGTAAAAACGGAACTGAGAAGAAAAAAATCTAATTCTATTTCCTATATCTAGCCCTTTGATTTTACTAAAGGGGTTATCAAATCTGAAATAATAACTATTTAGTCTGCCAGATTGGGGGTACAAAATTAAATGGTACAGAGGAACAAATAGAAAAATTAATTGTTTATTTCCTGTGAGGGACTTATGGATACATAATTTACAACACAAAAAGCTTGTGTACCCCATAATTTTTTTTCAAAATTCATCGGTATTGCAGATTAAACAAGATAACGCTCAAATTTCATTCTTCGTGTATTTTACGCCTCTAATTGTTCTCATGCTTTGACTAACCAAGGAGATAAAATATTTCATTTTCGTACATCTTTTCGTATACTAATCTTAATTTCCTGACTAAATATGTAGTAATCAATCGAAAATGTCGTCCCTACTGATCGAGATGAGGTGAAGCCTGAATGGTCAAAGAGATGTGATCACGCTGATTGCATATCCAAACAGTATTTTTGTCCGAGGGTGAACTCATAAGTACTCCAGAGCAGGATTGCTTACTGAAATTTAGCTAAAAGGATAAAATTCCATTTGATCCAACCAGAAGTGAACGGCGTTAAAATTTCCATGAATGCCCAAAACAGGGAAATAAATATTTATGGGGAAAAGGGTCAGGGTGACCTTCGCATCCAGGGTTCGAGAGAAGCGCCGAAAACAGCAAGCGGTCTAAAAAATGAGGCTCTCAAATGGAATCTGGTACCGACACAATGCTCTACCTCCCAATACTTCCAGATTTACATATTCTTTTCCGAAAGAAAATTTTATACGAAGACGAACGAATTGAGAACCGATAAAAAACCGAGAGCATTTACAATTTATTTACAATGTATTACTTCTTTTATTTTATTTATTTATATACCCTGCAAGCCACCGCTAGTGAGTGTGGCAGGGGGTGAATACACACCAGAATAGTCTTTAACATAACATGACTCTACCGCGGTCGAGCAATGTTATTATGGTCCCTTTATGTTTGTGGAAAATATTAACTTTAAATCTAACAGTTCTTAACGAAGTTCCAATGTATGGTGTGTAAGCCCTTGCCACATACCCTAGGGTGGTAAAGTACGTAGGCTTGCAGGGTACTAAAATAAATAAATAAAAATAGGTGACTTATCTGCAGCCTGTACAAGTCCCGAGCTGCTCAGGTGCGAGTGGGGGGATAGAATTGGGATGGAAAATGCTACGAGAAGAGGGGTAAGACAGGGGGGTGCATTACCACCCATATATCTTTGTATAATTTGTACAGCTTGATTTGAATATACGTTCCCTGTTGTTGAATATTGTTGCATGTACCAGAGTACCATATTCCGCATGATTAAAATTTTTCGAGTGCTTGATCAAACTAATATTCACGTAGAAGTGACATGATTGGGATTTTACATAAATGGCTGGTGACCTAATACCCCCCGCCATACGCCCTTGCGACAATTTACGGGGTATTGTGTAGATGAAGATGCTTTTCAACACAGATGTGGAGGAAATGGTTACAGAGGTATAAAAAAATGAAAATATGAATAAAGTATGAGGACAATTCACCAAATTACTCTGCAGTTGATCATCTATCGTTCATGGAAAAACATGAAATTGAAAATTTATCTATTCTACACTTGATATCTACAGTTTCAATGACATGATCTCTCCTACCGTAGTACAATGTGGGTAATAATAAATTTTCAAAATCATTGCTATAGAGACATCCTTCCAATTTATGCTAGAGATTTGACGGCAGAAAGAAGTGTGAAAGAAATGTGACGCCAGTAACCGTAAATTCTTTTTTCGAGCTAATTATTATACTGATTATAGCAGGTCTGTATCCATTTCCATTATCACGGTTTTCGCTTCGATATGGCTCCTGCAAAATTTATAATTTATTTATATCCTTGTGGGCATAGGTATGGTTTTCAGAGGGGGTGGATGGGGGTCTGTCGCTCACCTGCACCCTGGCCTCCGAGAGGCTCGTCTTGCTGGCCAGTCGCTCCCGCGTGGCCACGCAGGGGTAGTGGCTCTTCTCAAACTCCCGCTCGAGCTCCTCCAGTTGGTCCGCCGAGAACGTCGTGCGGTTGCGCCGGAACTTGGGCGCTGCGTCGGAGGAGTCGACGCTACCGGCGTCGTCGTCGTCCCGGCACCCTCCCAATGCAGACTCCGACTCTGGAGCTGCGGAAAAGGACCGTGGCGTCAAGAGGATCCCTGCCAAATACTTGAGGATTTTCCGTGAATTTCAACATGATATCTCTCAATTATAGACACTGCCAACGTACGGCCAACAGTGCGCCAATGCCAGCTCTATTGTTTAGATTGTTATTGAAATTGCTCAACAAGTTGAACTGAGAAGGATCATAAAACTGATACGCTAGTTATCCAAAATGTGGAAACTTAATATTGCATAGTTCCACAATGGAAATTACAAACGGATTAAACGCAGAAAAGGGGGATATGTGATGCTGCGAGTTAAGTTGAGCGAGTTTTGTAATATTTTTAGCATTTTGCTAGCCACCGCTAGGGTTTGAATACACACCAGACAATAGACGTCCTTCCAATTTAAGTAAGAGTTTCAATATTTAATTTAACCATAGCTCCGTGAATGATTCCCAGCCTAGCTGCCCTAATATTTTGGAAAAACTGCTAAGTTTATCGTAACAACATTTTTCAAATCCAACTCCTCTACGCTGCACGCGATCCAATTCGTCAATCTATCAAGCTTCGTGAAGATCCCACGTACTTGTTAAATTTTCCAAATGAGGCCTAACCAGCGACAGAGAACATTTCTCTTTGACCTTTCCATCACATTTACCTAGGACTCTTCTTATTTATCTTACTTTTTTGTTAGCTTGTCCATATATTCCTCGTAGGTGTTTCTCCCAGGAGAGATCGTGAGTGAGGGTAATGCCCATGAGTTTAATTGAGTCCACACATTCCATTTCGGTGTTAAACTAGAATGTTTGCCTAGAATTACGTGAATCTAAATTAATTCCTATTATTTTCTATGACGCTATTATTAGAAATGTGACCCAAACAAGGCAAATATTTATTTAATTCTATTGACAAATATTTTCCTTTTAACAAATTGGTTATCCGGATACGGAAGAAGTCGAAGAGGCGGTACGTTGCGGAAATATTGGTGGTTTAAAATGTAAACAAAGTTTCCAGTTACAGTAACGTATTTTGATATGAGGCAGAAAAAGATGAATTGATTGAATTTTAATCAAAGAAAGTAAAACCATTTCCACTTCACTTTGACAGAGTTCTCTGTCATAGATAGAAAAGCGCAGCGTAGAGGGTACGGAATGGATAACAACTTACTTCCAGGGTATTAATGTCATGGAGTTTCCTTGAAAAATGTAGTGGATTTATAGTTCTTTTAGCAACTCTCTCCTTTTTTTTGTTAAATTCTGGATCTACGATAAAAACCAAAGAACAGTTTCAGCAAGCGATTCTCAAATGGACACGAATGAAAAATAAGTACTCTTTAATTAGGTCTAAAAATATTTAGTGTCACAGATATAATTAACAATTAAAATCTCTTTCTTACCTGTAGGGACAATATGTATTCATTGGGTTGCCTTTTGTTTCCTTTCTAAAATTCAATGTCTTCTTTACAATACTCAGCATGAGTAAAATAGCTTCATTCCATTGGTTCTGAGACTCATTGTAAATTTGCCCATCAGTAAAAACGTGCAGGAAGGAAAGATGGGATAACGTGAGCCTACGACATTTTCGCCCTAATTTTTATTGGTTTAAACATAATAAAATTCATGGTATAATCTCTTGGTTGAACCGTTTACCTGGTATTTAATTAAAAATTTTTTCCAACTTGATCGTGTAAACCATAATCAATCCTCCGAGGTAAATCAAGGTTACTTTTAATGGTAGCATTACGATTTTTAGAGTTTTTCTCGCGGATAACAATAAATTTACCTGTAAATCAGGAAAATGTATCATGCAAAAATGTATTCGGACGAATCGGATGAATTCGACCTCGTAATTCCTTGCCGGAGTGAAGTCTCAACATCTGTCGTGTAATCTCCCGTCGATCGTACAAGTCTCCAGAAAAATATTCCTCGTGCGGAATGAAAATGTCCCCCGCGGGAATATGCATCATAAAATAATTAATATAAATACTTATTAAAATAATGAATAATTTCGAAGAAGAGATAACTTCTGAGGAGTAGAAAGCCAAGTCAAATATTAAAATAGGAGAACAAACACTAGATCAGGTGGAATATTTTATCCGTCTAGGAAGTGTTTTGCGTTGGGCAAAGACGCTTTCACAAGGAGGAGAGAGTAGATAACAGGCACATTGAGGAATGAAGTTAAGACAAGACTAGAAAAAAACTATATGCGAAGTATGTATGGCTCAGAAACTTATCTGTTGAAACAAGATGACAGACTTTTGGCCCCTTATTTTGTTTTGAGATTGCAGGTTTTTAGAAGAGGAGGAGAATGGAAAAGCTGAAGTTGATAGAAAGGAAGACAAATGAGGAAGTTCCAGGCAGGGTGGGAATGGGAGAGGGGATTGTAGGGAGAAATCCAAAGAAGGCTGGGAGGATGCATACAGGGCGTTTGCTTTGCGATGGGGCGTTGAAGACTGATGTGAGAGCGCAGGACGATGGGCAAGTGAGAACGTTGTGGCAGGAGCAGGATGGACGCATGCTGAATAAGGGAGGAAGGAATTACGTATTTATGGATTATAATAAACAAATAATAATAATTCTTCATCGCAATCTAATGTAAATAATTTTGTCTTCTACCATAATATTTCTGCAACACAAGGTTAACTATACTATTAAAAGGTAAATAAAAAATGAAAGATTAATTTATCTCGACTCTAAAGTAAACGATATTATAATTTATACATATTAATATATATATATATATATATATATATATATATATATATATATATATATATACATACATATATATACACACATATATGTATATATTTCCTTCTTTAGTTGCGGAGGTTCTGTCTCTTGAGCGTATAGTGACATTTAAATAAGGAGAGCCCGAAGCCAAAGTTGGAAAGGAATTGAAGGCATTTCATATGAAATCAGCATTGAAAATATAATTGTGAAAATTAAAGCAAATGAGCTTCACGAGATAAAAAGCCCTCGTGCAACAATCATCCTCGATTAAAATTTTTCCACTGCATTATCGGCAACAGAAGCCTAACATTTGGCAGTTAAAGGGTGGCATCGCGTGACGGGGGCCGTGGCTGTAACATCTGACTGCCCGAAGGACTTCTTGGCTTGTGGGGTGGACGGATGCGACCGTGAGACCACCGCTGTGCGCCTGTGACCATGCGAGGGCACATGGACATGGACATTTGTGTTCGGTGAACTCAAAGTTTTTATCTCTAGGCGTAATCAACAAATCGTCTTTTCGGCAACCATAATTTCAAATGTCGTAATGATCAGGTGGCACTTATCTTAAAATCTTGGGAGTTAACTCGTTATATCTGCACTCAAATTCCTTCCAATTTACTGAATTAACTCTATCTGTAATCTTTGTCAAATAGCAATTCAAAAGTAAATCTCCTGTTTTTATAGCCATGCAGGAATACGAAAGCGAAATATTTTGAATGAAGTTAAGATAGAAAATAAAATATCGTAGAGTAGTTCTAATGAGGAGAGATGTGTTATCAAAAATTCTGCTAGATTTAATGGCGTCAGTAAAAATCATTGCGGTAGTAAACATCTCCAGATATAGCAACTAGAATTTGAGATCACAACCGATGGAGTGGTAAAATACGTAAGTGCCGGTCTTAAAAATAATTCTAAGTATCAGTACAATATTTCTGTAAAATGAATTAATTTTGCCAATTAATTAAATTTATCAGCTACTTTAAAGAGAGGGAATCAATGAAATCAATATTCAAGTACTTTGCTTGGTATCCACTGAATAGGTAGATTTTTTTCGTTACTTAGCTTCACTTGTTGACCTTATCAATCGTGACGTAAGTTTATCGACAAATAATTAATGCATCAATTAACTTTAAACATGAAATGATTGCCATGGAAATCACATGAATCAAATAAAGTACCATTATCATTCCCAATAAAACTGAAATCCGGTTTCAGAGAGCCGCATTTTGCGTAATGCCGTACATTTTCTTTCGAAAAGAGCTTGAATTTATGAGCCACCATTTCAGGAGCTGCGGAAAAAGGTCTGGAGAAGAGCAATAAAATATGTATGCCAAGAGTCAGGCTGACTATATAAAATTGTGAATAAAAGATAATCCCATCAATGGCCACGTAAAGGGCTGCCAATCTAAATGGCTCCTCTGTCACCCGTTAATTATTTTGAATCAAGGTTATCATTATTCATGATCAAGTAGGGAATTCTGCTTCTGGAAGTTTTGGTTTTGAAAAGCTCATGCCTTCTTTTTCGGTGGGTTATAATTCAGAACTTCTCAAAAACAACTTCTAATATAATTAGAGGATTACTTCTATTTAGTCATTACAATCGCATAATGAATTGTCATCAACAGAAACATCATTTTCCGATCAGCATATGTCAAAAACGTAAATATACAAATTGTACCGGAATAAAATGCTATAAATATAAACAACATTGCAATACATAAACTTTTGACACTACTTTGGAAATATTAAAGAAAAAAAAAATGGATGTATTTTAAAAGGGCCGAATGAAAAGTATCATTAAATATACGGAAGTACACTTAGCCCAACAATGAAGTTTGAATCGAACTCGGGAGATGTTCATATCGTTCAAGATAAACACAAAACTAATTTGTGCTCGCTGAAGTGTCTTTCAGAAAAGAGAGTATCGCGTTGTAATCAAATCGTTCTCAAACAAATTTTGGAGGGCTACTTTCTCAATATAATTTAATATACTTCTAATAGATCCCGGAATGTTTTAAGCGAAGGAAGCCCGGGGTCAACAAACGAGGTCATAAAAAATAAAATTGAGATAAATAAAATACCTAAAAGTTATGGCAGTTTATTTAGATCAGCACAAAAACGAATTACATATTTACTTCTTGCTACGTGCTATTCTAAATATGCTATCAACCAAATTTGGATTAGCTTTCGTGGCCGACGGACTGTCTCAGATTGCGAATAACCGTAAAAAGATGTATCCAAATAGACTTTAGCTAGTGGATGGTTACGTAAACTATTGAAGATTTGAGTCTGGAAACAAAGGTTTTGACACTATTTGCAAACATACACAGCAAAAGTAATGAAAAGGTTGGTTTCACCAGTTCATCTCAAACAGATCTTATTTAGTCACTCTTCAGCGAATTTTACTCCCCTCTAGCGCTTAAGTAGCAAATTGATTTGAATCGGGCCGTAGCGAACTGAAATTTCCAGTGATTACAGAAGTGGGTGGTGGCTTTATCTTCTAGCGCTTTCCACCGAGCAAGTGGTCAGAGGGTTCGACCACCCCACACAACCCGCTCTCTCACCTCCGTATCTCGGGATGAGCAGGTCCCCGCACCCAGATGCGGCAGCTACGGCCGCCGCGAACGGCAGCGGGTGGTGGTGATGGTGGTGGTGGTGGTGCGGGTGGTGGTTGGCGGCGGAGGCCGCCGTCGGCAGGCCGCCGGACCCCGTGGCCGAAGGGGAGGCGGAGGAGGAGCCGCCCGGCGAGGAAGCCGCGGGCGAGGAGGACGATGTCACGCCGCCACCGCCCCCCGGAGGCGGAGCGGCCGCCCCCCCGCCGCCCCCGTTGGCCCCCGCGGACGACGAAGACGACGCCAGCGTGGACCAGAAGTGCGGTGGGTGCCAGGCGGCTGCGGCGGGGAAGGGAGCCGCGGGCGGGAAGGGGTGGTGATGGTGGTGCCCGGGGTGGTGGTGATGGTGCCCTGGGTGGTGGTGGTGGTGCGGGAAGAGGCCGTAGCCAGCGGCGGCACGGGCGAACTCCGCGGCCGCCCGCTCCGCTGCCCTGTTGCGGAGGATGCGGTTGATGCTGCTCACGCTGGGCGCCGTGGCGTTGGTGCACACGCCTGCGGAAAGAGAGGAAGTGAGGTCATCACCCATGAAACTGCTAAACTGCATTCATCCAATGTTTGATTGCATGCCGAGTGACAAAGAGTAGAATAATAAAAGAAGTACTCTCCATAAAACTCTTTCACAACCCTGATTGATGGGACACATAATTTAATAATTTTTTAATGGACCAACAGCCTGCAATAACGATTTGTAGTTACGAAATCATTTTTATTTTTTATGTACTTACTCAATCAAGGGATCGAGATGGTGCGGGGGCTAAAGTACTTGCTTTCCACCCAAAGGGCGCGGGTTCAAATCCCGGCGGTTTTGAATATTTTTCAGAGGTATCTCGATCCCTACTCAAGGTGCTTTGTGGAGGGCACTTTGAGTGAGTACGCCGTCCGTCGGATGGGACGTTAAACTGCGGACCCCTTGGCGCCTTTCGTAAAGAGTAGGCTGATGCCGACGCCGGGTTTCTCTCCACCCTTCATCCTTCCCTGTCCATCCCCTATGGCGCAAATGACCTCAGCTGTCGGCCGCCTCCCCTAGAAACTACTACTCAATCAAGCGAAGTGCACAGAGACGAAGCTATCCCCGTTTCTCATGAATTAGAAGTCCTGGAGAGGCATTTGCACATGAAAAGGGAACTGTCTATATGTGCCAATTGTGGTTCTTTCGGCCTCAATTGAAGTAAAAATTTAACGTCGCGTTTGATCTCGATTGTTCTGCGCTCATGAGGAAGGAAGTTACTTTCGGATGGTGAAAACGACATTACATGAAGATTCTTCGGGCATGCCCAGACATATCACGAATCGCTCTCAAATTCACGGGTGAGCCCTGGCGTACCAATCGAGCTGCCCTCGAAGCAATGCGCTCGGTGTCCCACAGGGAAAAGTCAAAAAGGCCCTAATGCATTTACGGCAAGGCCCCATTAGTCACCGCTAGCTTCCCGGAATGGCCTTCGACGGTGAGTGGGAGTCGGCCGCGACTTTCTTCCCTCTGCGACCCTTCTCTAGGGCGTTGTTCCCTGAGTGCGCGTCCCGGGGCGACAATGGGACCACCAATGAAGCTCTTGGATTCGCTTTGGTTCGCCTCCTCCTGAATCGAGAGGTAGGGCGGTGTCCGAGGGAGGTCAGGGAAGGAGGCATGTGCCGGGCGAATGGAGATAGTCGAAGGGTGAAGGGGCACCGGAGAAGGAAGACAGGAGCGGGGCGCGGGGCACCAACCCCCTCTTCCTTCGGAGCCGGTGGCACCCCCTTCGGACCTAGAGGGCTAGAGGATCCAGCTGGACTCAGGTCTTCTCTGGTAATCAACGCTTTTCCCCAAAAATTTGCGAAAAAATCGAGTTGCCTAATCTGGATTGTGTGATTCGAGACACTCAAAGGTCGCTAATGGAAGTTTCCATAGGATTCGAACCCTTGTCTTAATCAGAGGGTGGGTTCAGGGTCGATTATACATGGAATAGGGGCTTTGGATATCTGACCTCATCGTTTCGAGGGATTGGGAGGAATAAGAATCGAAACGAGGGCTTTTAAAAATCACATGTATCACTTATATACTTTACCCACCGCATCTTCAACTGCTTCCCATTACGAACGCGGTTATGATTTCGGAAACGTTTTCTCACGTAAATGGTGTTCTTCAGTTTTATTTTGTCGATCTAAAATTACCGGAAGATGACTATAATTAATTAATCGTTCTAGGCGTAACTTACGAAATGGTTCCATGATGAATAAAGCCGAAATAAAACTTTGCAATGCCACGTTGAATTTCTTCGAGGAATTATAAATTTTTATTTTGGCGTTATTCTTCAGTAGTCGACTCTTTCATTTATTTCGTTTATTGCTTTGCTAATATTAGTTACCAACTCTAAAGATTCGGACGAAGTCAAAGTTCCTTTGGTAAGAGGGTCACCCGTTACAGAATAATGCCTCCAGTGTTAATGCTTGTTGAGGAAAGCGATTCCAAAGGAGAAGATATGTGACAACGCTTTGAATAAATGTCGTAGCGTGACCGCAGGGCACATTTGACAACTAAACAATAAATTTCCAATAAAAACAATAAAGCTTAGAGGATAAAGTACCTCAAAGCACAAAACAAGGACGGTGATCCAAGCTCAGAATCATCACCGCGAGGAGATACACGATAGCCTTGAGGCGTCAGTGGCGTTAAAAAATGTTCATTTTTATGTGACTTTCGTATTAAGGGTCGGGGCTGTCACATGCGTTATTAGGAGAGGGATTTTATGCACAGCATTACCAAATCCGTCTCGACTATAGAAATCATTTCAAAAATATGATCTTGACGCAAATTATACGTGTATAGAATATTCGCCGCCCGTATAAGGACAAATATAGGGAACGTGTGTTGGTGTCCGTGTACCTGCGGTTTGAAAACCACTTTCACAGATGCGTCCTTCAATTTAACTACAGTGGCTCTCAGAATACGCAATTGATTTGGATTTTTAGCCGTGATTCTTAATCTGCACAAGTCGTGACTTTCATCTTTTATGTTCCTGCGTCCATGGAATGATGCATTGCATCGTCATTCAGGACAAAAGTATGCATAAAAAAATACGTAGAAATTCGCTTAATGAGTATAAATTAATTTGTATTAATTTGAACAGTTTGGCGAACCAATAGCTCATGGGTTGAGCAATTACATTAAAATTCTTTCGCAATGAAATATTAATCCCCGTATCAACCATATCTTTGCTAGGAGAGGGCCATGCTCACCGCATACTATACCCTATAAAGCGTACGAAATTCACAAACAAAGGGTTCCCCTCCCTAAAAGGTCTTAAGCGTCCCAATAAGATCACGAGCCTGGATAAATACCACAGCTTGGGTTTAGTTGGGAGGGTCAAGTTCATTCATTGGGTGTAAACCCATGCAACTCAAATCGAAAGTTCTACCCAATGAGCTACCGTGTATGCATATTGAAATACGTGATATATTTCGTAGATAATTAACGCGTAAAACAATGCGGAATGGAATCTCATTGCACCAATGCGTGCGAACCTCATCACTTGAAAAGTATTCCTCAAAAGACTTCCCCGTTCTGAGGTAAAGCGATCTTCTGCGACATTCCGCACATCTTAATGATTCCGATTGCGGTTTTGTTGCCTAAGATTCAGTCAGCACCACTAACGGTTATCAATGCGAGAATTAGAGTGAATTCGGTCCTGTCCCAAGTCGATCTCTCCATTCCTTAAATAGCTCCTTGCACTGGTATTTTCCCTTACGAGAGTCATTATCAAGGGTGGAAATATGAGGCATGTTTTTAATCTTGATAATTACTCTTTGTAGTTTAAACCGCGCTCGGGGTCATTAAGATGCGAGGAATGTTTAATTTTTTTTTAAATTTCACAATGAAATGATTCCGTAATTAGATCTGAAGTCTTGCCAAGAAATTGACTTGCCTTGTCAAGAACTTGCCTCCAACTTGCCCACTCAAACGGATGATATTTCACACACAGCTATCTTCCAACCACTGCTTTGAATTCGATTATTTGAGGCTCAACTACGTGAAAATTCTCGACAAATAAACTTAATATATTTTCACCCAATGTTTTACATTTGTTCACACATTGCGTTTGTGAAAAATACCAAGTTTTAATATTCACTAAAATCAATGCTTTCTATTTTCGAAAGATAAAGAAACCCATTGGTTAAACTAGCCAATTAAGGCTGGGCGCTAGAGAGTGTAATCATTTGTAAAAATTTCCTCATTTATGACCAAAGACAAACATTTCATAGCAAATAGTGGGAGATATTTCCAAAATGTGAATAAATTTAACTTATGCTTACGAGTACTGTTCGTATGTACTGTTTGACCTCACTATGGCAGACTAACTTCCCTGACTTATCAAATCCAAATTTTCATGAATCAGGACTAGCATTTACCAAAATACCGAGAGGAAACATGAATATACCATGTTTTCGTCTCGTACGTCAGATTTCATAATATACTGATTATAATCTGATGTATTCAGCGTGAATTGCATCTTTTTCTTCAGAAACTCTTCCCTATTGCCGGTCGGACAGCGTAGCACCGCAGACGAATCGCGGGAAATTCCACGTCGCATGAGTCGTCGTCGACGGTCGCTTTCGTTTGGATACGCTGGCATTTAACCATGAAGGCTGATAAAAGTGCAACCTGGAGCCATTAACTCAAGGTCCGCGCACGCATTATATTTTTCGGTCCACGGAGGAAAAGAAGTGTTACAGAGACGGGCGGGAGCTCCTGAATCAAGCGCCTGCAGGATTGAGTGCTTGGAATCTCTCTCCCCATCTCCCGGTGACCAAGCAGGAAGCATTCCAAGCAATGAAAGTTTTATTCTACGCAATCGCGACGCCAAAGATCAATTCAATGCCTTCCCATCATTCCCCGCGAGGGACTTGAATGAATGAATGAACTGTGGGACTAGGGTCGGACCCCACAGGTGTCTGTAATTACACCAAAACAAATGGAGAACCTTGTGTCCTCCAACGTACTTGAACGCAAGCCAGGAATTTCATTTGGAAATACTCCTGTAGCCCTCTTCTCTTCGGTTAAGTTAACTCACGGGGAGTAATATCTGCAGAAAGATTGAGTTTGGATGAATTGGGAATGTGGTCAAGGAGTATGGTGAGGGGTGTTAGGTCACCACACGTAAGAGAGAATAAAACCACACGCAAAAGTAACAAACTCATGTAAATCTAGACCCAAAGAGGCATGTAAATTAATGTGAATACCTTTTTAACTTACACGCATGCAAACACATATACTATGAACTGACATACCCATGCACCTTCGAATAAACCTAATACCTACACAATCTTCAATCCTGTCCTCACTTGTAAATCGAATTTCTTTGATGTTTCTCTGGTGACTTAGGTTTCTTACTATGATGATTCCTAATTGTCCGGAGAAATAACGAATATTTGTATCTATTTGCCCTGGGATCTATCTCCCATATCTTATCTGTGTGGTCTAAATAGTGTGGGGCCATAGTAATTCATTTAGTTTTATTGTTAAACTTTATTATTCTGAACCTTTCTAAAAGTCAAAGTCTCGCTTGTTCTCTTCGTCTCTCAGGTGTACCGCAGCCTAAATCCCCTAAAAGGCCTGTCACACTCGTCTTCTTATTGTAAAATACAGCAGAAAGCGCATGAATTTCAATGAAGAAATCCATGTAGCTATCCTCATAGGGAGATGTGAAACAGCTTTTACTTCAATTACACTAACTCGGTCTATCTTATCCCTGTACCTAGAAAATACATCTACATAACACCCCGCAAGCCGCCACAAGGGTGCGAGGCGGAGGGAGTTAGGTCTCCACCCATAAAACAGAATTAGGCCACAAGCCAAACTAACAAAGTCTTGCACATTTACACCCGCAGAGCCGTGCATATATACATTTATGCAAAAATCATTTTAATTTACGAAAATATTCCCACAAAACTCTCTGCTTACTCCTATCACCCAAAAAGTGCAAATTACTTATATTTTTACCATTCGTTGGTATTATCACCTATATTTAAATTTACACAATACCCTGCGAGCTACCCGGAAGGTGTGTGGCAGAGAGTGTATCCAAACCAGGAATGCACACGGCACACGAGCAGACAAAGTCATGCACCATGCAGAGAGCCTCACTACAGAAAAATAAAATTTAACACGCAAAGAAATAGTGAACACCTATCAGAAACAAAAACATAGCACATTTTACCAGCACCATTTCTAGATAAGTCCTGCGACAAGAGTGATGAGTTTCTTGTAAAATATAGCCTCTAATACTTTAAATATATATATACGCAAACATGCGTATGAGTTATCATTCACACGCACAGAGGCAATCATACATATTAGTATACAAGAATACGTATGCACACACATACATAGCTACGTATGTTTATATAGGTAATGATTAGTCTATTTAATTCCTTCTTGTAGCTACAACTAATGTACTTACAGAATGGTATAAAGAAGAACCACATTTGTGATGCCAGTTTGGGCTGGCCATAAGGCTTGGTAGAGCAGGCTACATATATCGTAAAGATTTTGGGTAAAATATTTACCTAAAAGTTATTAGGATTTTTTACCTAATTTGAATTATTGAAACCACAACTGCTCCCTATTTTTCCATTCCGGAAAATATGAAAGGATTTCATTTATTTTAAGAATTAAATTCATGGTCCACTTATTCTAACTTGGAAAAAGATGGCAGTAGAAACCATTGTTATTCCGTCGGCTAAGTAGAAATTTTCGATAATATAAGTAAAAAAATACCTAATACATGCCCAGAAAAACTAGAAATATACAAACACTGAGGTAATAAATACTCCTTATAGAGTTTCAACCATCTTTAATCAAAGGTGTGGCACCAATCGAGTGGCAGAGCCATTGATAAAATAATGAATAGACACAAATGCGAACTAATGAATGGTTATTTTACTCACCATTAAGATCAGAATGGAGACAAATGAGGAAACTGAGCGGAACGGTGGTAAATGAGGAATTAAATGGCCTCGTTATATCCTCCTAAACTTAACGATTGTTTTCCTACGAAGTCATCGTGATGCGATAAAGAAGTTATTAATTACTCCTAAGTCATTCAATCTCAGACAGTTTCTCGGCAGTGCTACTTAAATTCATGGCGGTAACCTTCGAACACTTCCTGCACACCTGAAAAGTATTTAACCGGCGAATGAGCTGGACGCGACTTCAACTATTGCTAAATGGAAGTCTAGGCGCACCGCAATGAGTCTGAGGAATCAATGCGGTTTATTAATCAACAAAATTTTAGATGGCTCATATTTTGCACGTCATGGACCCAAAATCTGACGAGTGATATGTTCGGCTACCAACTGAGATGCAGCATTAGGGAGGAACAAAATGAAAATAGTATGGGCATTCACGTTATTGTACATATGAGTTCTTTGAATGATGCATTTTATTATCCAATTAGCGCGATGGCTTAACTTAAGAACAGGTTCGGATGCTGATTTTGGAGGTTCAAGGAGCTTCTGGACCTCCGTTAATAAAAACCAAGCAGTTTGATTTTCTCGATACCTGATCCTTCCGGAAAACAGAAGATTCAGGGATGGGAATGGCCCATATGCCCTTCGGTCAAGTGGTTTTCATATGCTATAGGACAAGGTGAGAAGTGACCTCACTCATCTTAGGTTTGATCCTTACTGCAGCGTTTTCCAGGAAAGGGACTAGAAATTATCATGCCTTCCGTAAAGTGAAGGGTTTCTTTTTTATAAGGCTAAGGATTGGATGAGTATCTTTATTGACCGTTTGAATATCTCTGCTGCCGAATAATTCAGGTACGTTTTTGCAATAACTGCTGTTTCTAGAAGGGAGACAGCGTCCATCTACTTTAAAGAATAAATCTATCTGAATTATGCACCGGAAAGAAAGTAGGAAGAGAATGCGACACGGGGAAGTATGAAGGGGAAATGCAAAGGTCATGTGAAGAATACTTTTATACGTAAGGTCTATCAAGGAGCACGTCATTAAAAAGTGGAGAATAGTCAAGCAATATTCAGATAATGAAATACTGATTAGCCCTTGTGCTGCGTTGTATGGTGTGAAATTAAAATATGCCCTACGAAACCGAAAAACATATTCTAGTTCGGCATCAAATTCACATGTTCCTTGACATTCTACTTTATTGAGCTCTTATCTCCAAGGAAACTTATCATATTCCGAGGTAGGAGTTGTTCTTGGACGCATTGCTATAAAATGCCTCTGTCCGCATGTGTTCCCTATAAAACAATACTTTATATACATTTTTGTGTACATGCGCGGAATATATATATATATATATATATATATATATATATATATATATATATATATATATATATATAGTGTCCAGGGGGTGGAGCGTTGTATTACTGACCGGAGGGTCCCGGGGTCGATTCCTGTCTCTGGGCACCTGCTGCTCTACCCAATCAATGTAATTTTTCGGGTACCAGATCTTCCTGTGAAACCATAACCAGCACAGGGAAAGGAACTGGCCCCCTTACCCTGATATGTGAATTTCACACGCCGTCGGGCTTAGTACTGAGTAAACTCTACCATCACCTACAAAAACTGACCTTCGGGTTGATTACTATGTATATATATATATATATATACACATTCAAACACGAAATCCCGCCAAACGGCGAATAAATACTCATATATACAGAAACATATATAAGGAAAAGGGATAGGAACACGTATAAAGGACGAACACAATAGAGGTGGGGAAGGCGGAATCGAACGGATCACAAGAGTAAAAATATATCTCCTCAACCGGGACTCGAACACCGGATCTTTCCACTTGCCGGGCGGATGCTCTTAACCACTTGAGCTATCGAGGATATGTAATCTACCCTGAGATCCGTGGGTCTTATATATCGCCAAGCGCCCCGATTCTTTAGCCAAGAGATGGCGTCAGGGGGCTGTTTCACCCACCAAAGGAGAAATAGACAATACACAAGAGGAAAGGCCAGTGGTTAGAATTCATACAACATCATACAGGAAAAGAACAGTGCGTTTCGTGGCACGCATAGCCAGAAGAAAGAGATGAGCCACATTGGCCAAATACACATTCAAACACGAAATCCCGCCAAACGGCGAATAAATACTCATATATACAGAAACATATATAAGGAAAAGGGATAGGAACACGTATAAAGGACGAACACAATAGAGGTGGGGAAGGCGGAATCGAACGGATCACAAGAGTAAAAATATCTCCTCAACCGGGACTCGAACACCGGATCTTTCCACTTGCCGGGCGGATGCTCTTAACCACTTGAGCTATCGAGGATATGTAATCTACCCTGAGATCCGTGGGTCTTATATATCGCCAAGCGCCCCGATTCTTTAGCCAAGAGATGGCGTCAGGGGGCTGTTTCACCCACCAAAGGAGAAATAGACAATACACAAGAGGAAAGGCCAGTGGTTAGAATTCATACAACATCATACAGGAAAAGAACAGTGCGTTTCGTGGCACGCATAGCCAGAAGAAAGAGATGAGCCACATTGGCCAAATACACATTCAAACACGAAATCCCGCCAAACGGCGAATAAATACTCATATATACAGAAACATATATAAGGAAAAGGGATAGGAACACGTATAAAGGACGAACACAATAGAGGTGGGGAAGGCGGAATCGAACGGATCACAAGAGTAAAAATATCTCCTCAACCGGGACTCGAACACCGGATCTTTCCACTTGCCGGGCGGATGCTCTTAACCACTTGAGCTATCGAGGATATGTAATCTACCCTGAGATCCGTGGGTCTTATATATCGCCAAGCGCCCCGATTCTCTAGCCAAGAGATGGCGTCAGGGGGCTGTTTCACCCACCAAAGGAGAAATAGACAATACACAAGAGGAAAGGCCAGTGGTTAGAATTCATACAACATCATACAGGAAAAGAACAGTGCGTTTCGTGGCACGCATAGCCAGAAGAAAGAGATGAGCCACATTGGCCAAATACACATTCAAACACGAAATCCCGCCAAACGGCGAATAAATACTCATATATACAGAAACATATATAAGGAAAAGGGATAGGAACACGTATAAAGGACGAACACAATAGAGGTGGGGAAGGCGGAATCGAACGGATCACAAGAGTAAAAATATCTCCTCAACCGGGACTCGAACACCGGATCTTTCCACTTGCCGGGCGGATGCTCTTAACCACTTGAGCTATCGAGGATATGTAATCTACCCTGAGATCCGTGGGTCTTATATATCGCCAAGCGCCCCGATTCTTTAGCCAAGTATTCCTTATATATGTTTCTGTATATATGAGTATTTATTCGCCGTTTGGCGGGATTTCGTGTTTGAATGTGTATTTGGCCAATGTGGCTCATCTCTTTCTTCTGGCTATGCGTGCCACGAAACGCACTGTTCTTTTCCTGTATGATGTTGTATGAATTCTAACCACTGGCCTTTCCTCTTGTGTATTGTCTATTTCTCCTTTGGTGGGTGAAACAGCCCCCTGACGCCATCTCTTGGCTAAAGAATCGGGGCGCTTGGCGATATATAAGACCCACGGATCTCAGGGTAGATTACATATCCTCGATAGCTCAAGTGGTTAAGAGCATCCGCCCGGCAAGTGGAAAGATCCGGTGTTCGAGTCCCGGTTGAGGAGATATTTTTACTCTTGTGATCCGTTCGATTCCGCCTTCCCCACCTCTATTGTGTTCGTCCTTTATACGTGTTCCTATCCCTTTTCCTTATATATGTTTCTGTATATATGAGAATATATATATATATATATATATATATATATATATATATATATATATATATATATATATATATATATATATTTATATATATATATATATATATATATATATATATATATATATATATATATATATATATATATACAGGGTCGCACCCAAAAGTGGTAGGACTGATTTTTTTACAAGAATTTTATTGACGATATACTTACATCGACTTAATAATCTTCAAAGTATGCTCTTTGAGCTGCTACACACTTAGTATAATGTTGCTCCCATTCCCGGTACGCCCGCTGGAAATTTTCTTTGGGGATGCCGTTGATGACCCTCGTCGAAGCCTCTTGAACGGCCTTTATCGAGTCAAAACGTCGTCCCTTGAGCTGTATTTTCATCAGGGGGAAGAAGAAGAAGTCCGGTGGTGCCAGATCGGGAGATTAGGACGGGTGCGGCAACGTGGCAACGCCGTATTTGGCCAGGAGCTGTATGACGACGAGCGCGCCATGGCAGAATTTTCGGCACCATCTTGGCGCACACCTTGCGCATGGCCAAATCCTGTGAAATAATGCGTTGGACGTTGGATGTAGTCAGACCCAACTGGTCTGCAATTTCTTCACTGGTTAAGCGTCGGTCTGTATTCAGCAGTGTCCTCACTCTGTCCACATTCGTGTCGGTTCTTGCCGTCGACGGCCGTCCGGAGCGATGGTCGTCTTCAACGAGCTCCCTACCCTCTTTAAAAAACTTGTGCCACTAAAATACTGTAAAACGGCTTAAGGCAGTGTCCCTATAAGCCTGCTTGATCATATCGAGGGTCTCAGTTGCCGTCTTCCCGAGTTTCGCACAAAACTTCACGGAATAACGTTGCTCTAAATTCAGATTCATTTTGTTTTTCGACGCGGACAAAAAACTTGCTTCACTAAAAACGGTGTCCTTACTCAACGACAGCTCGCAGGTGACTGAGGTTGGTGTCGGTCTGTTGCTAAGATCTCCCTCCACCTTACCCTGCCAGGCAAACCCCCCTACATCGCTTCGTTTGCGCCAGAGAAAATCAGTCCTACCACTTTTGGGTGCGACCCTGTATATATATATATATATATATATATATATATATATATATATATATATATATATATATATACTATATATCCCTCCCATGGACAACAACCTTGACGTTTTGGAAGGCTTTGTGCGTTCCGATGACCCCTAGAGCTGTGCTGGCGGGAGCAATGATAATTATTGATCTGCCCTGAGGAAGATGCACGAGTCGAGTACCGAAACGTCGGCCAACATGGCACCCCTGACCCGGCGGAAGACCCGAGAAAACTTCATCAAGCAATGGGAATTGCTCCTGGAAGGGTCACCCATGTCAGATAGGTGGAAGGCTAGGTGCGGAACAAAATGTAGTCAACGCAGCGTCTGTTTTCCAGTGAAGCGATGGCAAAGGCGTCTGACCCCAGCGGGAAGGCCATTGGGTGATGGAGTCACGTTAATCCCGCAACACTATTGAGAAAGGCAACGGGAAAGCACCTCAACTCTTATTCCCAAGAATTTTATGATGGAGAGTATAGAGAATATGAGTCCTGGTAATCGGCCCAATCGGCCGTGTGTCGTGCCCGACAGCGGGATAGGCAAGGCTTCCGCGGTCGCCATCTCACGAAACTCTTTCAAGGGAAAACCGACAGTAGCAGGACAGAAGATGCAGAAGGAGAATTAGTTAGAATAGGAACTTGGAATGTTAGGACAATGAAAGGACAATGTAAAGGGCAGGAAAATTGGAGAATATAAAGCGAGATATGGCGAGACAAAGTATAAATATTTTAGGCCTATGCGAGATGAGATGGAAGGATAACGGGGATTACTGGAATGATAATTATAGAGTAACACAGCGGAGGGGACGAGAGCCAAGGAATGGTTATCATAATATTGAATAAAAAGGTAGGAAAAAAGCGTAGTCAATGTGGAGCAAGCAAGGAATAGAATTTCACTAGTAGAGATAAAAGCAGAACCGGAGAACTTAGTCATTGTTTGTCTTAGTCAATCAGGTATACATGCCAACAAGCAATCATAAGGGAAGGAAGTAGATAGGGCATACGATCATTGAAGAGTCGCGTGTGTTCCTGTAGGAAAACCTTTGATAGTAATGGGGGATTGGAATGCGACGGCAGGCAACGGAAGAGATGGTGATGATGTCGGGGACTATGGTTTATGCATAATTACCGGCAACCATTAAAATTCTAAAAATTTGCAAGAAAATGAAGATAATTCTTTATTGCTAACTTTTGTAAATCATCGGCGGCCTGAAATTTACTGAGTAATTGATATCACATTCATTGACATTGAGGATACATAAGAGGAGGTACTCGTATTTTTATGTGTAGTGTTTTCAAAAACACTTACACCAAGGTAATCAGAACGGTAAAGTTTTTCTTCAAGACGGGGTACCATAACTCCAAATAAACCATTCATCATCGAGAACTAATTACACGGAATACTATATTCGGTTCAATGCGGAAATTCTTCAACAGTCCCAACTCGACACGATGATAGCCTTTGCAGCATCGGCGCACACCTAACACCGAAAGGAAACTTCTATAGTCCACCCGCTCCATTATCCAACCCCCTCCCCCATCTGGATTTACACATATCGAGATACCAATGTCAAGTCAGAGATGTCATTGGCCGTAGGATGGCTCGCGGCTCGCAGGCACTCACCCACTCCCCGCTAGATTGCTCTCCGATTCACACTCCGTCAAGTGCCGGCGAAATAGCCTCCGGCCCCTTCCCATCCCCCTCCCATCTCCCTTCGCCACGGACGACCCCTGTATTCCTTCCAACCTGCAAATGGCTTTATAGCTTCGGGAGCCTACGACCAACAACACCTACCCCCGCCTCCTCCCGCCTTCGCTCCCACCCCCTTCGCCCGGATAGATCTCGTTACCCGGGCAACTAACAACAAACTCCCTCCTCCGCACACCCCGATCCCATTACCTCGCCCGCTGCCATCTCACGGCAGTTCCTGGAAGCGAGAGATTCGAAGCGCTGAGCACGCAACGCTCTCATGGGGAATGTTAAGTGAAGCTGATTGGTTTGCCATTGGCTTTCTCTCTTTCCTCCCCCTCCTCCCTATCTTTTATTTCTCTCTCTCCCTTATTTTACCTCTGTATCCCTCGCCTTCTCTCCACCTGCCTGCTACCCTCCACTCCCCCTGGTGGTTGACATGCTAAATAATACTCCCATGCGCCCTATATTGAAACGGTGAATGTATCGCCTGAAGGCTACTCTGATTTAGAATAGGGAGTACTATCATTTAGGGAATTAGATTATAGACAGTGGCTGTTTGCTTGAAGTGCTCAGGTACCTATCGTTAGTTCTTCTTACACAGCAGGAGAAACTAAAGCAAAGTAAATGAATTTAAAAACATTTAAAAAGGATTTCAAAACACATTCATATTGGTAAAAATATCAATGACACATTATTACAACTCAAAATGATAAGAACCATTACATAATTTCGGCAGTTAGGGTCACTTTGATTTCATTTTCACGTTCCGGCAGACGAAAATTTTCACAGAAATGGCTGAGGGAAACTCTCAGATTGGTAATGAATTTTTAAATTTATTGGCAATGAATAATACCATGCACCAGAGTTAACTCCTCAGAAATAAATGTATCCCATTCTTATATGTTATGTCTTTTCTATGCTTAGAGGTAAACTTTTTATGGTTTCCTTTATACGTATTTCCTACAACTTTTAAGTTGCTTCCTAGAATCATGTAACTACACCAATTATATTGCTTCACTACCTACCAAATATAAGGGGATAAAAGTGCGTTTCACACTGATACCGCATATATTTGCACCTGCCCACGCCAATTGATGTACTCAATAAATGTAAAAATGCTCTATTCATGCGGAATTACTATAATGCTAGTGCCGCCTTATTTATCATTTACTTGTGACCACACATATACATAGAAAGTACATCTACTGCCTGCTGTTACTGCAGGCGACTGAATAAAGAGCTGTGGATTTTCTCACTGTTTAAAGTCCAAAACGTTTTCATTTGGGATGTTGTGCTCTCGGGGCAATCCGTGACCTTCATCACCCTGAGGCGAGGCTGAGACTCGACTGTTTCACATCGATTGCGTTGCTAGCAATGACTACTTACACTTGCCAAGCTGCTTCTTACTCTCCGCGTGAACAACAATAGAAAGTCGCGGCACGCGATTTCCAGGCGCAGATTTCAAATTGCAATTCGCCTCCGAGTGACCACTTCTGTTTACTTCCTTCCGTTGACTTGTATACCGCCATTTTGACATAATTTCCAAAGCTCGCGCACAAAAATTTTAATTAATAATTATTCAAAATGAAGTTTGACAGTCACTTCCCACCGCGCTCACATCCAACTTTTATGCCAAATTGAACTATCGAAGTTTTTAGCTCACCGTAACTTTCTCTATTTATATTAGAAAAAAGTTGAGTGGCGTAGTAATGCTTACATAAACATAAATGAAAGCGGGAACTATAAAATTTCTTTGAAAAAAATGGTTATTTTTCCAGGTAATCATTGCCTAACTAGGCAAAGAAGGCTCAAAGCAGAACTAATTTCGTGTTCCAGAAATTCCTTTTCCTTCCATTTGTATTTCCCAAAGGTATACGTATGTCAAAAGGCGGACGTTTTATTACAGGCAACCCCTTTCATATATCTGCGCTTCGTTTGGCAGTTCCGTGCGTACTCATGGTAGGCGCACGAGGGGCATGTGGCGCAAATTGCCACGCGCGAGTTTCTCAAAACAAGGGAGGATTTCGCCAATTAATTTTGCGTCGGATGCGAAGAATAGATGGCATCTGGATCTGAAAAATAAACTTCAGATATTTTCCCGTTCATCTTTGCGAGCTTGTATGTACTTGCATTCCTTTTCAAATATTTACGGGTACATCAGTCCTTTCGAAAATTCCAGTAGCTAAAACGGAGACCTTCATTTAATAACCATCTCCTTATTGAGATTAATATGACATTCACTTCCTCCCCTAGTATTCTCTTTTAATTCTTACTAACGCCTTTATTTTTTCATCTATGTGGAAGTACGTGATCGTTTCAATCAACCATAGTTTTCAAGTCAGCAATGTGATCGGGCACATGGTTTCTCTCCATCCGTCTATTTGATCTGGTATGGAGAAATAATGTGATGCGCTCTTTTCTTTTTCACCTCTATGTACACACTGAATGATCTGCAGCAGCCTTCCAGTCGCCTCTATTTCTCCCCGCTCTTCCTTTCAATTCTCCGTCATCTCTAGTTAGGATCATCCATTTTTGTTTCCATCTTCTGTTGGATCGAAGGTACGGTCTTTGTCGACATCTCTTTCCCTCTGTTATTCCATCCAAAATTGTCTTAACAAAGCTAGTTGTGTAGAATATGTGCTCGTCTCAATATAATATTGCGAGTATACAATGAAAGATTAACTGTTTTCTATGAGAAGTGAGGAAAACATTTATTGAGTCGTCGGTTGAATAGCTTTTCGTTTTAACAAATGCACGTTCAGTCCCATTTCTCCATTAATTATTTATTTAATCGTTTCACTTCCTTTTTGCTCGTATCCTTATTCATTCCAAACGCACTTATGATAAAATTTTGATTTATAGTTTGCTTCATTCCTTCCGTTTTTCGATTTTTATTACGATTAACAAAACATTCACATGTATGCAGAATAGCTTCAGATTCTCGATTCACTATTCCGATTGACCACCTATTTATTCCGTTGGTCACATTTTGGAAATTTCCTCGACCTGCATATTAAAAAAATTCTAACTTTTCATTCAAAGGCATTCAAACTCTTCCCAAGGTTTCCACACATCATTACCTCAATGAAGCGTGCTTTCCTTTCCTCATCACATTTTACCACGAAAAAGGAGTATTAATTGCGTTGAGACGGTTATGACCAGTTTTATATAGTAAAAAAACTGAAATAAAACCACAAGGATGTCACAGAAACTCCAAGTTATATCTGCATATGAGATGGCCTAATAATATAGGAGATTATATTTGAAACAATTGTTTTTATGCTCATTTTTCCTTCAAGGCACACTTGAACTACTGATAAAAGCAACATTAATTTTGAAAACAAGTGCGAAGGCATTCTGAAGTGAAATATTAAAAATGGTATGTGCAAGCATTAATAAACTTCCTTCAACTTTCTGTTGAAAATATTTTATGAAGAAATTTATATTGTAAAATCATAAGGTTTCTTGGAAAGCTTTCATTGGTTGAGCCGTCACGTCTGATAATCACGTCATTACTTAGATTTCCTCCTATAAACGAAATGCAAGCAATATATTGACGAGACATTATTACTAAAGAGGACGTATCAAGCATTAGCGCAGTTACCATGAAGAATAGAGGAAATGACGAGGCATGCTTCATCCAGTTATGACTTTTTTAACCGTTGGATGTCGAAACAAATCCTCAAAGTAAATCATAGACCTTCTTTATTAACTCGACCAAGGTTTTAGAAAGAAGGAATTCTGAAAACCCTTAACCAACGGACACTCGCGCCGGATGTAGTGAGGTGGGTAAACCACTTCATATTGTCCCGCATACTGAAATTGAATGTCAACTTCAGTAACATGCACGTTTGCATAACCGTTTGGATAAATATTTAGATATTGGAAAGTGATAACAGATCAATATTTCGATTACTAGTCAATTATTCCTATTAAAAAAGAATAAGTCGACAATTATGCCAGAAAAATTGAATCTGTGCCCGACTCAAAATATTTTCTTCGGTGTTCTATGACTCAATATAGGAAACCTTCAATGAAAAAACTCCAAGAGTACTGACAATTGGTCTGTTATTATTACATATTTTGAATCGAATACGAGGTCTGTCTACAAGGTATCGTACCATTCAAAATTTTGAGAAAAATAGCTGAGCCAGAACAAAGAGGTCTCAGCCCCTTTCGCAGTTCTCCCCTTGGGACCCCACACACTTATCTCAGCGTCTCTTCTACTTTTCAAAACAATTGGCAAAGTCCTTTTTCGGTATGGTTATCAGCTGCCTCGTCGCATTATCCTATATCTCGTCAAACTACTCTTGGAAAGTCAGGGCTTTCGTTTCAGGATCATAGTCATAGATCCATGACTCATCACCAGTTATGACCTCTTTTAAAAAATCGCTTACGGCTTGGATAAAGTCCCCTCCAATTGCAATACGAAATTCTTGACGCTGGCGAAATGAAAACGAATGCGACGAGGCAGCTGATGTACATTCCAAAAAATGGCTTCGCCGATTGTTTTGAAAAGTAGAAGAGACGCTGGGATAAGTGTGTGAGGAGGAGTACTGCGAAGGGGACTAAGACCTCATTGTTGTCGGTAGGCTATGTTTCTCAAAATGTTGCATGGCTAGACACCTTCTGGACAGACCTCGTATATTTATTTATTTTATTTATTCAGTATTAGTTCGAAAACAGAACATTTTGGCCTTTACATCGAACTATTAACAACGATAACAATGGACACATTTACAAAAACCCAAGCCCTAGGTGGAGGACTCACCCAGGCGGGAATCGAACCCGCGACCCTAGGAATGGCAGACTAGGACGTTACCCCGCCGCCACCGGGGTCGGCAATATATTTTTTCTTTCGAAATTACCTGGCTTCCTTCGTAGGTCATAATACCTATCCCATAATGCCTACTGGAGGTAGTGCTTATTGTCGCTAATGTGAAGGAATACCCTTCTCGCAGGGGTTCGCTACCAGGGGCACGAGACAATGCCCTTCGTCCTATCCGCACTCCCGGCAGAGGCTCACGATTCCGACCGTCTCTTCCCTTTCGGCCGTGGCAAGTGAGGCGCTCGGCACTCCCGCTCGATCCCCCTCCTTCCATCATCACTTCCCGCCTGGAGGGGCCCGGAGCCCGTGACGTCCGACTGGAGTGGGGGGCGGACGGAAGAGGCGGCGGCGGGGTCGTGTGTGTGTGGGGAAAGGCATCATCATCAGTGCGTCGAAGCTTGAGCGCCGTGGGCAAGAGGTAATTCCGGGAGCAAGCCGTCACGATAATCCTGTTCCAACTCCGCGCTACCGGAACTTGGGAAAAATTGAGGAGAGCTCGATCGGGCGCGAATAAATAATTGAAGTTTAATTGTTCTCGCATGATTCTCTATGGAAAGGGGGAGGGGAAGGCGGTCCGGGGTGTTTAGGGGCGGGGGACGAGGAGAAATGACCCGGTGGCATCCGGGTTCGATAGCTCAAGGGGAATTTCGCCCAGTGTTTTTGGGGGTTCGCCGTTGCTGTGTGAGACGATACGCGGAAAATTCTCAACTCTGGAAACTGGTTTAATTTCAGCGGAATTTAGAATTAATCTTTCCTGTGTAGAAATACCGACAGTGATATGTTTTGCCAACGTTTTAACGGACCAGATAACGAACATTCATCGTAATTTTTCCGTATAATAGATGCCTGCATCAAACAGATGAGGTAAAGAAGGAATCATTTCTTTGGAAATAAGTTTTTTTTCAATGCTATGCACACGTTAGAGAGAATTCTGACGGAAGACAAGCCGAAAGAAAAGAGATGTACGGAGGATAGGAAGGAGTACTTAAAATTTCGAATGCATAACCGTATAGGGAAAATGAACATTTAATATGGGAAACTAACGATATGAGAATGAAGTACACGCGTGGAAAAAAGACCTAGAAAAAGGGCGACAACGCAATTTGATATCGGGCCAAATGAAACTTGCAAACACAGAGAGAAAGATTTTCAAAGGATTTGAAGTCCTGAGGATAATTAATGGTCATTTATTGAATAGGCTAGGAAGGAGAGACATGACGACCTCCAAACACCGCCAATTTGCCAGCAGTGATCCAGAACTTCGAAGAACTGCCGCTAAAGAGTGTTATGCAGAATTACGATCGGTTAATTCGTCTATGCATGGTGGCATGGTCACGGAAAGTGAGGAGAGGAATGTTTCGTTGCGTCACGTTTCAGCGTTTCTGCACTTTTATACCAGCTGGTTTTCGCGAGATATTAATAAGAGAATATCTAATCACACTGGAAATAAATGACAACATTATTTTCGGTAGCCTACGCGAGGACAAGTACAATACACCCATGTAGTATTTATTCTACACTAGATTTATATAACGCCGTGCAGTCAAGATATAGAGAAATGAAACTGAGAACTTGGGAACTTCTTAGAACCGAAATGAATCTTAGAAAGCGTACTATTTTGATCTATGTAATTGCATAGCACGTATATTTTAAGTGTGAAAAAATCAACAATTTTATAAGTATTTCTTTGGTATCATGAATGTCAACATTGTCCGACGACGGAAGAATTATGCATTTTTTCACTTTCTATGCAAGTAGGGATTTTCGGTAGGATAGTGTCTTTTTTCAAAGACGTGTGCTTAAATATTTACCCCAAACTGAAGTTTTTTTGATGCAACATTCAAATAACACATATCAAGTAAAATGCGGGGATCTTTCTTTTGTATATGTGTACATATATATATATATATATATATATATATATATATATATATATATATATATATAGGAGAGTGTTTGTTTGTATGTATGTAATTTGTTTACTTTTTTCTGTCATAGAAACAGCATTTTTCCAACTATGCCAGCAGGATACTTTTGCAAGAACACTATTGTATTCAGAATTGCCGAGATATTATACGTGGAATACATCAAGGAAAGTCTTTTGTAGAAGAAAAATGGGCAACTTTGATCCTGAGAATAATATTTATTCATGTGACGCATTGGGCCGAGTCTACACAGTCCATCCTAACAACGCCGAATATTATTTTTTAAGAATGCTTCTACATACCATTAGAGGACCTCGCTCATTTGCAGAATTAAGAACGGTAAACGGAGAAATATGTGAGACATTCAGAGAAGCTTGCTGAAATTTAGGGTTGCTAGAAGATATAAGGAAAAATATAAAGAATCAATGAGTGACGATATACTGGCTAAAGTTCGAAGTGAAAATCCTACATTGGATATTACGTTTAACTCCGACATTTTTAATACAACTTTGATTATTTTTGAGGAAAAGTGTATCACCATGGTTAACAAGACTTTAGTGGAACTCGGTCTGTTTGCACCTGTACAAGATCAACAGGGTGTATTTTATCCAGATTATATACGTGAAACTAGCTACAATGTCTTAGACTTAGAAGCATACATCGCGGATAAAAAGCCACTTCTTAATGAAGATCAGAAATTCGCGTACGAAACAATAATGGATCAAGTAGATAAACAAGAAGGAGGTATCATTTTTCTTGATGCTGCTGGTGGCACGGGAAAAACATTTTAAATTAATTTAGTTCTCGCTGAAATCAGGGTTCATGGAGAAATTGCTCCAGCCGTTGCATCTTCAGGTATTGCAGCGACATTAATGGAAGGAGGAAGAACAGCCCACTCTGCCCTTAAGTTGCCACTTAATATTTCCCGACAAGAAAATCCCACATGTCATATAAATAAAACAAGCGGCCAGGCACAAGTTCTTATAGAATGTAAATTGATAGTATGAGATGAGTGTACGATGGCTCATAAAAAATCTCTTGAGGCCCTCAACGCAACACTTCAAGATCTTAGAGGAAACTGCAGTTTAATGGGAGGAGCTCTGATACTCCTGTGTGGAGACTTCCGTCAAACTCTGCCTGTCATTCCAAAATCGACTCCAGCCGATGAAATGTATGCCTGTTTAAAACATTCTGTTCTATGGAATCATGTCCAAGAAATTAGCCTTAAACAAAACATGCGAATCCTCTTAAGAGATGGGAATGCTCAAAATTTTGCAAATAAACTTTTGGAGATTGGAGAAGATAGATTAGTTATTGAAGCATCTGGTATGATAAAATTGTCATCAGATTTATGTGTATCGGTGAAAACTGTCCGCGATATGATACAAGCAGTCTATCCTAACGTTAATCAAAATTTTAAAAATTTAGAATGGTTGCGAGAAAGAGCCATTCTTGCTCCTAAGAACGATGATGTTAATGAAATTAACAAGGAGATACTAGCCATGCTGCCAGGAGACGTGATTGAATATAAATCGGTTGATACCGTAGTGGATGCTGACGAAGCCGTCAATTATCCAACGGAATTCCTAAATTCACTTGATCCAGCTGGATTGCCACAACATCGCCTTATAATTAAAGTAGGATCTCCAATCATTTTATTGCGAAATTTAGATCCACCAAAACTCTGCAATGGGACACGATTGTGTGGGACAAAATTAATGAAAAATATAATCCAGGAAGTCATTTTAACTGGAAAAGGAAAAGGTGAAATAATTTTTATTCCACGGATACCTCTAATCCCAACTGATCTTCCCTTCAACTTTAAAAGATTACAGTTTCCAGTCCGGCTAGCTTTTTCAATTACCATTAATAAATCACAGGGACAGTCTTTAAAGTTTTGTGGTGTTGATCTAAGATCGCCATGTTTTAGCCACGGGCAACTTTATGTTGCTTGCTCCAGAGTAGGTTCGCCTAAAAATTTATATATTCTTTCTCCTGGATATGAAACAAAAAATGTAGTTTATAAACAAGTGTTAAATAAAAAAGATTCTTAAATTTGTATGAAGTAGTGTATTATTGTACTTTATAATTAGTTGTTTTTATTTATGTAGTATATTTATATTATTGTTTCCCCCTAACACGAGCAAAGCCGGGTATTCAGCTAGTATATATATATATATATATATATATATATATATATATATATATATATATATATATATATATATATATATATACCGTGTGAGTGTCCTTTTAAATGTAGCTATTCTATGTGTTCTATTGTGCCATCCCATTATATATATATATATATATATATATATATATATATATATATATATATATATAGATATATATATATATATATATATACGTATAGAATGCAGCAAGCGGAGTAGAAATAGTGAAGAATGGTGTCGATCAGATACGAACTATGAAATAATTACAGCAAGGACATAGGAATGTAATCCATAAAAACAATGTGTTCACTCTACGATACAAGGGGATATGGGAGTCAGCGGGAACATGGTGTAAATGAATGAAAACTTTTTAGAGTGGGCGAAGGGAGATATTGTGAAATAAACTTAAAGGAGAAAACTAAATGGACATATTTTTAACTAAAAAATGGCTTAGCGAAGACCAAAATGTAAGATAATTGAGGAAGTCAATATGCAGAGGGGTCAAGGCACGAATTACCAACGAGAACAAAGACATGGAAGACATCGTTAGAAATAAAAGAAAAACGATAAGATTCGACGGCGACTGGGTGACTGCGAACATCGATAAAAACAAATCGTGGAATAGCCAATCCCTGCTAACATTTATGCTTCTCACCTGGATTAATGAAATTTGTAGGTAATTGAAGCTTTTATAAATTAGTATTTCAAGTTAATTTCCCTTTTTTATGAAGCCTTTGGTTGAAACCCTTCGGTTCCCCGAAAACCCTTGGTTGAAACGCATTGAAGCTGTAATTTTTTTTTTAAGGGAGGCGACTGACAGCTAAGGTCATTTGCGCCATTAGGGTTGGTTGAGAAAGGAAGGGTGGAGAGAAACCCGGCCTCGATATTAGCCTACTCTTGTCGGATGGCGCCAAGGGGTCCCCGCAGTTTAACGTCCCAACCGACGGACGTCGTACTCACTCAAAGTGGTCTCCTATGAGCACCTCAAATAGGGATCGCGATACCACTGAAAAATATTTAGTGTCTCCAGGGTTTGAAACTGGAGCCTCTGGGTAGGAAGCCAGAACGTTAGCCATCCCAATCCCATTGAAACGTAATCTACAATATTTTCCCTGGGATTGTGCGTAGAATTATCTCCTTTATGCCAGGCTAAAAGTAATATGGTGCTGATATATTTTCAAACGTTTAGCAGATGCTATGAAACATTTTCACTGTACCGAGACTTTAGTTTTGTACTTCGGATTGAATTCCAGGAATTTAAAGAAAATTTGGGGAATCTCCGAATGGAGGAGTTGGCCGGAGTCCCATTCTTGGATCGTCATCATTTCGCTTGCGGAATACAAACCCCACCTTTCCCCGACCAGCATGTCATGGAACCACGGGATGATCCGGGGGGTGGGATAGGGGATAGAGCCCGTCACCAGGGCCATTAAGTCGAATTCGACGAGTCGCTCTCGGGGCGGGAAGGAGGCTGGCGTTTTGCGAAATGGGTGAGTGCGTGCGAGCGACGATGGCCCCCCCACTGGGCCCCGGACCCTAGCCGCCGCGGGGTCACGTGTTCCGAAAGTGAAGCGAGGATGAAGTGGGTGGATTTCAGTTGGCATGCTCGAGCTTCGCTTGTGAGTTTCCTGCCCGCCCCGGCAGGGAGGAGAGGGAAGGGAAGGTGGGAGGAAGGGACGGGGAGGAGAGTGGGGACAATTTACCCAAAATTACACTCCGGGGACAAATTTCGACCTGCGACAAGTCTTATTTTATACTTCCCGACCGCCCTCATTCGGAGAAGGGCGAATTCAATCCTCGCGAAACAATTGAATGTCCCGATGCGAGCGTGGAATTTCCAGCAGCTGCGCCCAGCGTTTCGAAACTACGGGGAGGGGTGGCAAGAAGACCAAGGGGGCGGGGGCGGACCGTCCGAGAGGGATGAAAGGAGGGACAGGCAGGGGGAGAGGGGTGAGTGGGAGAGAGAGGGGACACTTCGTGAGGAGTGGAGACACTTGTCACGGAACTTCACGCACTCTGCATCTCGCTCTCATTTTTTTGGGTGAGTCATTTCGAAACTAAATGAACGACTATTTTTTTTACCTCAAGCTCGCTTTGTGTAAGTAGGGTGTGTGAGTGGGGGGGGGTGGAAAAGCGGGGGGTGGATGGGGGAGGAATAATTGAAGGCTGGTTTGCGGGACAATCGGTGTAATTTGTTAAGCCTACGTTGAACCAACCGAAGGAACTCTCATCGCAGATGTTCGAGGGCCGAACATCCGTGGGCTCTCACGTGAAAAGGGAAAAAGGATACGCTGCCATTTGTCGTCGTCTACCGTTCAAAGCTTCCTATTGGGCTGCTCCTTGAGATCAACGAAGACCCTATTGCCGATTCAACAAAACAATGGCTAAATAGGTTTATCCGAGGTTGCTATTTTATTACACTGCTACGAAATGGTACATGTAATACGACCTTCGTACAACATATAGCCAGTATTCTTTTTCCACGATTGCTTAATTTGCGTGTTACGTCTTCAATCTTTCATGAATATATGCGCCTAGAATGGCATGATTTTGCTGGTTCCGCAAGCGGTTTTATTCTCTTTTAAGGGTGGTGACCTAACACCCCCCGCCACACCCCCTTGCAGCTGCTTGCGTGATATTATGTAGATGTAGAATGATGGTTCCCAAAACCCAATTAATCTGTCATTCACTTTTTTGTCTCCTTCGAACATCCATTAGCCCTTCAGAATTCTATCTAGTTTCTTCATTTACTTTTTCCATGATTTCTAGTATTTCCGAAAACTGTGATTATCATTTAATTTTAAGTAATAAATATAAACATCAAAGTAATCAAACCGAAGGTCGGTTTGGTAGGTTATGGTGAAGTTCACCCAGGACTAAGCCCGACGGGGGTCGGGATGCTGGAGTGGCTAATGCACAGGCTTACCACCCAGGCTCGAATCCTGGAGGCGGTACATCTTTTTCAGCGGTATCCCGATCCTTACTTGAGGCGCTTTGTGGAGGGTACTGTAAGTGAGTACGTTGTCTGTCGGATGGGAAGTTAACCTGCGGATCCCTTGGCAATAAGGGGGGTCAGCTCCTTTCTCTGTGACGTCTATAGTTTCCGAGGAAGATCTGGTACAGCTTGGGTGGTGCTGAGGATCCTCGGAGAGGCATGCCCGGAAATCGAATCCGGACCCATCTACATCCCAATAATACCCCGCAAGCCGCCGAGGGGGTGTGTGGCGGGGGTGTTAGGTCACCACCCGTTAAATAGAATGAAACCACAACCAAAAGCAATAAATTAATTCAAACCTAGTACAACCGTAGAGTCGTATATATTAGTGTAAGAACCTTCCCGTCAGTGGTCCAACGCTCTACCCATGGACTACCACGTCTCCTTATTTTCAGTAATAGGTCCATGAAAATAAATCCAGCTGTCTTCAACAAGATAAGAATTCGATGGGAAAACATGGCATACTGCTCAAAATATTTCTTAAAGATCAGAATGTACGTGCCTTTGTTACATGGTCTTTTTAGAAGTCATGTTTGAAAGAATGTAAACATAATTTGTTGATTATATTCATACCATTCTAAAAGATTAATATCTTTGGTATATTCTACTTACATGATATTGCATCAAATGCTGAAAAAAGTATATAATTAAACCCATTACATTTTTATTATTTACTCCAGTTTTATTTCCATATAATCAAATTCTGGCTATTTTAACCTTTCAAATTCGTATACATAGATGTTATCTTGTTCCGTGATGAGTTTTTTTCCGGCTTATGAATAGGATAGAACGCACATTTCTGACGAAAGTTTTGTTGCCATCGTCATCCAAGATTCAGCGGGAGCAACACCTACAGCCGCCCCCACGGAATAAACAGTAATCATCAGTCGGTGAAACGCGTTGTACCGTATAATAAAATCTGTGGAAAAGTCTTTTTTTTTAGTATGGATAGTAATCATCAGATTATGAAGAGCACTATTCATTTTAACCGTTTATGCATCGGAAATATCTCCATAAATATGTCGGATTCATACGTAAGAAAATATAAAAACTTTCCACTATATTGAAAAGGAAACACCAAATTGGCAATGCATTATAAGGAAACTGCAAGTTCATAATGGATTAATCCTCAAAAGGAAAATGGAAGACCTTGGAAATGACGGCAACATAAAATTACGCGAATATTATTGGTATGATGCAAATTATTGCATAAAGCATCCACAAGGTTTGTCTAAAAGACTGTAAAATCAATATTTATCGACAGCTCCTATTTTACACCATAAAATTTTCAATGAGGATGGGAGAAGTTTCCTATTGGCCCCCGTTTCCCTTGGCGACAGCTGTAGGCACTTCCAACCGAATCCAATAATATGTACAAAGTTTTAGTTCGCTCTGAAGAGGAGGTCGTGCCTCCGGTTAATTTTCTTTGGTTTCAGGCACAAGTGAAGGGAGGAGCGAGGTGGATGCCATAAATGGTTCGATCCCTACGTCTACATCCACACAATACCCCGCTAGGACGTGTGGCGGGGGGTGTTTGGTCACCAGCCATGCATGCACCAATCCCAATTATGACCCCTCTGCACACATGTTAGCTTCATCATGCATTGGAGCAAAGTTAATCACACGAAGGGAGGTATTTACATGTAACAATAGCCAATAACTGGATTCGTACATTCAAATCACACCGTTAAAAAGGTGTGCATATATATATATATATATATATATATATATATATATATATATATATAAAATATATATATAATATATTATATATATATATAATATATTATATATATATATATATAATATATTATATATATATATAAACAATTTTATTGCTCTAGGAGCTTGATGGGTCTATGAAATATGAAATTTATAAATTAAATGGAACGATGGGTCTATCAAATAAAAAAATGGCATGCAGGAAAGAATATGCAAGGTATCAACATAATATATTCACTACGAATTCTAATTATCTATTTTGAACTCTAATGGCACGAGGAAAAACGGCATTAAAAATCCATCCGTTCTACAATGAATCTCCCTGATTTTACGTTGGTGATCTGATCTAGCATAGTAAGTGGGGGGCCGTAATATGTCTTTCTCACATAAGTAACCTGCCTCAAATTTACGCAGTAAATTGTCCCTGCACTTAAGCCTAAAGTCAACTAGTGACTCCCATCCTAATTCTTCCAATGGTGTCGTGAAACTACCGCGGCGACATAAAATCACGCGAATATTATTGGTATGAAGCATATAAATCGGGATCACCCGTGACAGTGGGGTGTAAAATCCCGAGCGGCCTCTCTTCCCTCGCCGTGCTGCTCTCGCCGTCGTCTGCGATCAGTGCGGCTCGCGTGCACTTGCGAGGGGAGGGGGCGCGTCTCATTCGCTCCAAGTAAACCAGCACCACTTTCCCCGGAACTACGACACAGCGAATCGGCCACGCCCCGCCTGATTTGTTGCGCCGTGCGTTGCCCGTCGCTCCAGACCAGGGTTGTCATCTCCGCCTGCAGTCCGGTAGTGGTCCGTGGTTTCCAGTGGGTGGTGAACACTAGGCCTTCCGCCTGGATTTCCCAGCCCCCAATCATTCCACCACCTCTGAAAACCCTTCATGGGGAGTGTGTCGAGCTGGTGTGGGTGAGGAAGTCTCCTGATCCACGGCGGGCCGTCTCCCGCCCGCAGCGCTTCGCCACGCTTCCTAACAGGGCGCCTTTTCGATCAGCTCACATTAAAACAGTGATTAAAAATAAGAATTAACGCACGCCCAAATTATACCCTCCTTAGCGATGGCTTGCACCAATGGAAGGATAAGCAGAAGGGTCGATCAAAAGGTTCTAAACTATTCATTACTCGACGTTTGATTCTGAATACGACGACATCTCGTTTGTTTCTGTTCCTTGTAAAGCGTGTAAGTTGTTTAATGATGAATTGCAATTTTGTCCATTGGCAGCGCTCTAGTACAATTAACGACGACTACAAGAG
This sequence comes from Hetaerina americana, assembly GCF_022747635.1. Taxonomy (NCBI): domain Eukaryota; kingdom Metazoa; phylum Arthropoda; class Insecta; order Odonata; family Calopterygidae; genus Hetaerina; species Hetaerina americana. The sequence goes on along the minus strand of NW_027287427.1, from coordinate 86,107,987 downwards.
ACTTTAATTTTAATTTCATGGCACATTCAAGGATTGTGCCGAGTTTTTTGTAATTATAGAATGCAATACAAACTGTGTGTATGGTTTTTATAAAAATTATCGGGAAAGATTTCTGAAAAAGATTTATTTAATATATTGCTTATATGCCTCAAAATTCTTTAAGGTATATCCCTTTATCATGGACACACTTTTGCCAAAGCGACTTTGTCAGACACGAAGGCTCCCTGGTAGGCGGGTTCTGGTAGGTTCTTAAGGGTACGCGTCGTGCAAGTTTCTTTGACAGCGCATGCCGGTATCCTTTGTAGGAGGATTTCACTTTTGGGAATGGGGAATCATCTGTGCAGATCTTTCGCATCGCCAAATTTTAAGTGATAATGGTGTGAGCTGTCTTCTTAACAGTGACAATACGACATGCGATCATGCACACACTTAACTGACCGCCTGAATTCAGCACTTCACGCACACCTCAGGAAACATTTTTTACCGATACTTTTTATTCAAACTTCGTGCACATTAAGTGTTTCTGCATATGCTTACCCCTCTTGCGTCTACGAATACATTTATTATAAAATTTTATTATTGCTGCTTAGGTATCCGTTATGTTTTGATTATGAAGGAGTTAAGACCACGGTTACCCTGATCGGATAACTTGATGGCCTGGACCTGAAATATGAATCTTTCGCTTGAGACGATTATCTAAAAAAGGCAATACGAAGGGACAAAGGGGATCGGGATAGTGCGGTGGCTAACTTACTGGCTTCCTACCCAGAGGGCCCGGGTTCGAACGTGGGAAACGACAGATATTTGTCAGTGGTATCCTGATCCCTACTTGAGGTGCTTTGTGGGGAGCACTTTGAGTGAGCACGCCATCCGCTGTCGGATGGGATGTTAAACTGCGGACCCTTTGGTACCTTTCGTTATTGAGACTAGACTAATGCCTACGCCGGGTTTCCACCCTTCCTCCTTTCCCATCCATCCCTAATAACGCAAATGACCTTAGCTCTCGGTTGCCTCCCATAAAAAGTACAATTACTACTAATGCGGAGGGATGAGTTTATAGCGACGAGATAAATGAAAGAAGTTGATCCCCGTTCCCATGGCGCATAAGCACTCACCCGACGAATACGTTAATATGAACGTCTCCCAGCGAAAAATGGTCATTGCAGGTCGCACTCCCTGCGGTGAGAGGGCGGTCGACACTCTCCCATCCTCCCTCGGGGAGTCACGCTGCCTCGAGTACGCCTGAAGTTCATGCTCAGCGGCCTCCGGATATTCGAGATGCAATGAGCAGCATTCTGTCCGAATAGGAGTCCGTTTATGCAAAGTATGTGCCTTCCAAACTTCTGGGAGACGAAGTGCACTGATCATACGGTGATCACATGAACTTATTCGAGTCCACCATAGAGATATTTGTCTAAGCCTATCAGGATGTGGGCAAGTGTAATGACAAAATAGGGAATGGCGTTTTTTTATCATTAATTAGGTCACGCTTAGAATAAGTATTTTAATTCCATCGGAGAGTCAGCTTAAGTAAATCTGAAATGACGTTCAACGAGGATGCGATAGATTTGTGAAAGCTTGTTTCTTGAAGAAACGTGAGGCGTGGTTAAACATTAAATCTTGTAATCAAAATCCGTTTCTTAAAAAACACTTCTGTGATGCACAATTACACGACTAATGGCTGATGTACAAACACTCCTCAGCACACGCCATTATGGAAGTCCACGAGGAGTATTGTGTGGACTTAATTAACACTCCTGGTATTCCTAGGGTCAAATAGATAGCTCTCATGGCGTACCACTACGAAAAAGCTGGAGAATAGAATCTATCACAAGTTGTTTGAGAAATGAAAGGAAACTGTTTATGGGAAAGAGCGATGAGGGGACCCGAGAACAGTGGCGTAATGTGTATCCTCTTGCCCTGCAAGTAATGAGTTCATATTCGATCGCAGATGGTGTGGGATATTCCTGTCTGCGTCCCAAATTGAGTGTGCGCTAGAGGACACGAGTAAATTCACGAGAGGGGTATTACGATTTTAGACGTGCGGCTTCTAAGTGATATAGTATCATCCTATCGCGGGGAACACGAGCAGCGCAAATTTTTTTTCCATAATATTTGCATAAAATGCATGGCATCTTCCTTAAAAGGCATTGACACACTTCAGTTAGTTAATCACAATAAAGAATGAGTTTCTGACTTTATTGCTACTAACTTAACAAATAAATAATGAGGGCACCTTTGCAGGGTGTTTTTATTAGTGTGCGAACTTACTTTTCCATTTTGGTTAACCGTGGCAATTTAATCGTAAGGACTAAAATATATGCACTCACGCTTGACTAAATTTTAAATGGCTGTACTAGAAGACAAATCATAGTTTATTTAAGAAAATATAAAATGTGGGCATAAAAATTTGGACCGGAGAGAGTAAAAAATATGGCCAATAAATTACCCAATCTGAAACGGTAACGGTGAAATAACTGACAGCGGCAATACAAGTAACCGGTTGTAATAGGGTTTCGATATTGTCCAGTATGGTATCGCGATATTGGTAAGACACCGAGAATGTACTTGAGTATCGAGTCTCATATTCTTTAGGGTACCTCTAATCACTAGTACGCAGTCATCTCATCTCGATTTCAGTTATTTCCACAAATACAAGGCCTTTCCCAAAAGTAGTGTGACTTATTATAGTGTGTATAGTGTGACCTACGTCATGATTTAACGATTATCCGACGTTACAGCGATTTGCCGGTCGTCGGCGCGCAGACACTAAGCAGGGATCCCAGACAAGTTCCATTGGTGTTCGAAGCGACGCTCAAGGTCTGGCCCAAAAGCAGTGGTACTTATTTTTTCCCGGATAGACGGACGGACGGGCGGGCGGCGGTTTCTCTGGCTGAGTTCAATGGAGGGGAGTCTCAGGAAAGGCTGGAGGTCGGTGGCCATTGGCTCCCAGCCTTTGCGTAGTGTGTTTGCAGCTTCTGGTGATAACGCCATGGGTAGATCGGGAGTTTCTTAGTGGCTCAAGTTGTTTCGGGAGGGCAGAGAAGATGTTGAAGACACCGAACATACAGTATCCCCTTCGACCTCAAAAAGTGACGAAAATCTTGCAAGAGTGAAGGTTTTGTTGGACAGGGTGCACAGATTAAGTGTTCCTATTGATTTTGATGAACTTGGTCCCCCTATCGATGTGCGTCGACTTGTGACCGAAAACATGGGAAAGGTGTGTGCGAAGTTAATGCCACGAGTTCTCTTGGACGAGCAAAAGGAAACTCGCACCCTTGGTCAGCCAAGAGCTTCTCGACCATGTTAGTGAGAATCCAGATTTTGTTGACAATGCCTTACCAGACTTCTTCCTCCTTCCCCGCCTCAAATCCGTGCTGAAAGGACGCCATCACGGAAGGAAGGAAGCGTTACAACAGGCCGTGACGAGGGAGCTTTGCAGCATTCCGAGCGCCGTCTTTATGAAGGCGTACGAGGCGTGGTGAAACTCTTTATGGCAGCGGTGTGTGGACGCACGAAGGTGCTTCTTCGAAGACTTTTGAGAGAATGCATCAATTCTTGCAATGTTATTTTTTAATCGAATCAGTTCTGCTATTTTTGGGACAGACCTTGTACTTGGAAAGATTTGGCGTGAAATATTTTACTTTACCGAGATCTGAGCTCGGCCCTCTCCATTGACCATCGCGTGCCTTCATGAGTGACTCGACGGAGGGCAGTGCACAAGAAATCTAACGAACGCATCGTGCTCGAAGTTGGAGTGGGCAGCCGGAGAAGGAAATGGGCGATGTTGGTCGATGGGCGAAGAGTGGAAAGTTTTAATTTCAATCGGAATTGGTCCATCCTCACCCCAAAATCTGTCGGCTGGGTTTTCTTCCAGCTTCTTTTTCGGGAACCGGATCTTCCAAGGAGGAGACGAACGTATTCTGTCCGGATGAGGTGGATCCGTGCAAGCGACAAGCCGTAGCCGAGAAAAAAAGTGCGCCCTTTTCTTTCCTTTTAGGGGAATTGACGGAAGGCAGCAGCTGGCGTGATTTGAATCGGTGGACTCGTGCTCCTCGGATAATCGGGGAGAGAAAGGCGCTCTTCACGTGTACGCAAATGAGGGCCGCATGACCGTTCGCTTTCCGTTTTGTCACGGCTTGTCCCCGCGAGGCTCGGGAGGAAAGGCCGCCACCCACGCTTCGACCGGCGCCCACCAAGGACACCACCAATTCCGTCGGGATGCGGACTCTCGAACGGAAATATCTCCGTACCAGGTGGACACAATAAATCTGCTTTCTATTTTCAATCTTATTACTCGGATAGCTAACACAAACCAATCAAACTTCAAAATATGCAGTAAAGTAGTAGGTAACGTATTAACTATACCAACGCGGAATCTGCAAACCATAGGTGGTAGTAGGCAGTATTGCTAGAAATAGGTATTGCTAGAAGTAAGTATGTAGAACAATTCACAGATAGAGACTAATGGCACATTATTGCCTCAAACTTAACTATGCAGAGGGTGTTTAGTTTTGCGTGCCTCGTATGAAACGAAATGCATAAAAGAATATACCAAAACGCGATTTCCTTAATATGGTAATTCTTCTTGAGCCACCATGATTTTCTAATTTACGAACGACATAACTCTTAAATAATCACCGACTTTGCTTAGTGGGTAGTTTCTCTTTCTTAAAACAATAAGTTCGGCTCATACTCAGGCAAAAACAAATATAAGAAAAACCAATCACTTAAATTTTTATCTATTCCTCCATTTCACGGGGTACTAATTTCTTATGTTGCAGGAAAATAGTTCAAGATCTACATTCAACTGTAGCCCTTTCTGCTGGCTACAGCTACACATTATACAGACTATTTTTATATTCGCACGTATCTTCAAAAAATTGACTTCTCTTTAATCTAGGTCCCAACTCATCATCAGGTTAAGATTACATCTGAATTTTGGTTCAATCTTCTCTACCCTACATTCAGGTCTAATTTCAAGCAGAGATCTAGGCTGTGAAACAAAGAAATTTCATGCGGGAAAAATAAATGTTTCGACCTTACTCCAAATTGATTTAACAACATCAAGCATGAAACCACCTTCTTCGTAATGGAACATGGCTAATGTTTCATCTTGTTAGTATTGATGCTATGATTATTTCCAGACTGTTTGTGAAATGTATGGAATGTGGAAAACTTTCGTTTCTCCAGGAATGCTTGCAAACGCATTCAGACGTGTTAAAATATCCCCGACTTGTTTTCCGACCACCTGTAGGCTCTTGATTCTATCTCCACTGAGGTCCTTTCCTGGGATTCAATCAATCTTCCTCAAACCGGGTGTCATCTCACACAGATTTGGGATATCATATCAACCGGCGGTGACATCCTCAACTCTCCATCAATCGGCCAACAATTACTTTTTACTGATTTAATAATAAAATCAGAAAGTAAAGTGGGCAATAGTTTCCATCATAATAATACTGGTCCCTCTGAGACCAAGTAAATTCACCCTTGCTTCCTCTTCATGATGACACGCTATACATTCATGGGATTTAAAAAGAAAATTACGAAACCGTATTATATATCAACGAAATGCTTCTTCAAAAGGAAAATTTTTTGTAGTTAGCCGGTCATGGAACGATGCTAAGAACTGCCAGTAAATGATACAAATTTTCCCAATATTCTTACTTCATGCAAATAATTTAATGAATGTAACTAAAGTTGATGAGAGTATAACAAAGAAAATGAACGTTATTGAATGCGTATAATCTTGATTTCCATTTTGCAAACGGTTGTTTTCACATTATTTCATATGTTTTCACATGTTGTCAAAACATGCACGGATACTTTATCAATAGAATGTTTCAGGCGTATCCTGTAAAGTTCAATTACTTGAGCAAAGCTAGATAAACAAAAATAAAAATATAAGGCGAGGTACTCTTCCACCGCCTCATCAAAAGTTAATATATGAGCATAAAAGTTCATAAAAGTGCGCCCTAACTCAATCAGTGAATGTTTTGCGGCGATGCCTGAATGGATATCAAAATCTTTTACGAAATAATATTTGTATACTATTTTCGGTGGAATGCACATTAACATGAACAGTTAATGTTGGCAAAAGAATTTACGATTGCTGATTCACGCGATGACCCGAGGTTTCCGGCTTTCATTCCGGATGATGCCCATGGTTAATCCGTGCCGTGTCATTTTCTGGCTGTTGGGGAGTTTCTGGGAATCCGTGGAAGGCACAGAAATAAGGACCTCCTCCTCCTCCAACCCTTCCACCCTGGATGAAGAATTCTAGGAGGCCGCCGCATGAGCTGAACCTTTGACTGAATCAAACGAATCGAGTAGATGTGCGCGGTGGAGATGCAAAAAAACCATGCGTGATCCGAAATATATTCTTTCGCATACGAGAAGCGGGTTATTTGATAGAAAATGGTTACCTTAAAAATATCTAGGCAGAGTTACCTTTAATGTTTTTGCTAGTCAAAAAAACTGACACATAGGGGTAATGGAAGAGGACATACTAGATGACGATGACTGATCTAGCCTCAGACTAAATTGTGAGATATACTGATTTAAGATCTCTTTCAAAGATCTCTTTCTAAAATAAGACCTCGTACACCAATTCTCACGTCATGAGGAAGAGGCGGATGGGATGAATAGCTCACCATTTTTCAAACGGAGGAGGAATACGCCGCAACCAATGGTACAGGGCCATACTACGGATGTCATGCATGCGACCATACTACGGATGGCACACGTCAGTCAATTTGGTAACTTCATAGTTGTCTTCACATTGTGCTGCATTAGAGCGGTAGTAATAGTGGTAAAGTATTATTTCTGAAAGACAATTATTATTTGCAGTAGATCTTTGATAAGGTGGACAGCAGAAAATATGTTTTTCAATGGTATGCCATTGAAATGTTTATCTAGTCACTTTTCATCTTATTCCATCTCGTCCAAATACTTTTGTCATGGCAATATGTATTTTTACATTATCCAGTGCATATTTTAAAATACCTAAAGAGAGCGGAAGGTTAATTACGCAACATTTGCCTGGATTTCTTTTTGGTTCAACATAATTTTCATCAATGATTATTTCTTACAAATCACATTAAATTATGGTTGAGTAATGAAAGGTTTTCCGATAACAGAGCATAGACAACAGAAATCAGACTTTCTAAATAGTTTATTCAGGCAATTTAAATAGTGGTAGATCTAAATAATTTTCTGAAAGTGGACACACACCTACTTGACTTCTAAGAGTGGAGAACGAAATTAAAAACCCATCATTTCCTATCAACGTCATCAAAATTCCAATTAAGTAACCTTGAGTGCATTAGTAAGTGACCTTGCAACGTGGTAATTACGTGAGTAAATGGGAAATATTTCATGCAACTAAGAATGGGGAGTAATTGAGAATACAGTTAAGCCAATCATAATTCCATTGCCTGGGATAGGCGTAACCAGTTGCAGTTTTATAATGATATCCGAATAATTCTTGCCTTGGTGGCAGTGGGCAATAGTCTTGCCAGTCGCTTCGTCGATCATGCACAAAAAATTATTTCGTCTCTCAATTCAATTCTTGCGAAAAAGCAACGCCGGGGCAAGTGGGTACGCAGTAATTAATGGTTTCACTTCAAGTCCTAATTTAAGAGAAAGGCCTCGCGGGAGTTGCGGAGCGAAATCAGAACTGGAAGGAAGGAGAAGGAGCGAGGGAACAGTTGAGCAGCGAAAAAGCGATTTTCGAAGAAACGAGAAATTAATCTCACCCACTCCAGTTCTCCTCCCTCCCTGTCCCCCCTCACTCACAATATATATATATATATAAAGAAAAATATATATATGTATATATATATGTATATATAGTATATATTATATGGAAGGAATAAAAAAAGGTAAACGGGTCAATCGAAGTTTTTTCTCACTTTTCCTTTAATACGTATTCGACTTTTGCTACGTATGACCTCTACCCCAAAAACCCTCACAAAGAAAAAAAACGAAAAACAATTCCTCGCAAGCACACATTTCACACAAGTCATTAAAAACTCCAAAGGGATACCATATAATTTGAACTTTGGATTCCATCTTATAAACACTATTTAACCGTGATACGCGCAGGAACCTAAACTCAAAACACAACCCCCCTCCAGTTCCTATAGCCTTTTTCCTTCCCTCGAATCGCTCACTCCTTCCTCCGAATGAACACCCACCCACCAACTCCCTCCCGCCCGTCCACCTCCAAGACAAACTCCCTCGTCTCAATTCCCCCCTCCCACGACACCACCCGCAAACCCTCCCCTCTCGGCTAATTTACACAAAACTCCAAAAGCACGCGACCTTTTCCCTGGAAAACGGACTCTCTCTCCCCACTTCTCCCCCCCCCCCCGCCCTTCCCCATCAGCACCCGCGCGCCCATTATCCACACGATCGCCGCCTCCCCCGGTTCCTCCCCGGCGAAGGCAGACACGACGCGCGGAGCCCGGAGAGTTCGCCTAGAATTTCGAAGCGACCGCCGCCTCCCCAAACTCATTTCCTCCTCGCCCAAGCTGAACCAAAAAACCCACCCACCGCCCATGAAAACAGACACGGAATTACGAGCTGCTTAGTTCGGGGTTGCCTCCTAGCTTAATTTTCGTGGTTTTCGGGGTAAAATCCTCCGGTGGGTTTCCTACAAAACCTAGTGGAACTGTTCAGGAAAACAAAAAACGTGAGGCGGTCAGTCGTATCCGCTCCCGGAGGAAGGAATTAAAATGAAGGCACGACTTAACACACGCCGGCTCTCGGTGGCTCGAATATAGCTACCTCATGGGAGCGTAATCACGCGAAATCGCCCAAAGAATTACCTCGCTAGGCAATTAAGTCGATTCTCTGAGATAAATGGTAAACGTGGTGGCCAGTGGGAGTTACTTATAACTGCATAGAAAGGAATTTCCAAATTTAGTTCGGCTATGGAACATCTGAAGGGCTGCTTCCTCTTGCTTAGTAGCTCGCCTTCTACTTCCACTCATCTTTCATTCGTTACTTCTGATACCACGTTGGACACGTGCACGGATTATTTTACTACATGCAGAGTCATCTGATGTATTATGTTTGAAGCAAGCGCAAAACTTTAATAGCTATTGATAATATTTTCTATGAATCGATTAATTTAATTATATCTTTTTACGGGTGGTAAGTTATTTAAACACGTGATGCATTACGGTCCTCAATCTTTTTTTGTCATTTTGAAAAATAAAATCTCGGCACCTTAAGGAATTGGCAATATTTGTAACCTGAAATTTAAAAAAATATTACTGTTAAGGCAAATCGTCATTTGACAAAGCCGCGAATTATCACTTCAATAAAAACGGAAGTATATCGTGAAATCCAAATTTTGATAACATCAGACGAAAATGTGCGTTTGAAAAAGTAATTTCCGCTGAAACATATCACCCGCTCACAACAATCACTCCCTTCTCCTGAAAAATTAAAAAAAATGACGGGGATTTAAAGTATATCCTACGTGTAAATTCGATTTGCGTTACATAAAACAGCGAGATAACGAGGACCAATTGGAAAACTTGAAAATATGAAATTACACCATCTTAATACCTGTCGCATAAAGCTTAAGAGACAGATAATACGAGAGAAAATGGAGAGAAACTTGGTATGACTATCAGCGTGTTCATTACGACAGGAGGCAGAGAATATACAGATAACACACTACTTTTACATCATACAGTAATAGTAGGCCCAATAGCATAGGGTGGCAGATGGCGTTAGAACATCAATTGCTCGTATTACTGAAATGCAATAAGCCTAGTATGTGAGATGGCTTCCTGTGAGAAATATTACTCTACAATAATATTTCGAATACAATTGCTGATGTCCTTAAATTAGGGTTATGTTGAAATGGTATTTAGAGAGAGAGAACAATAAGTACTTTCATATCTCACAGCCAGAGATTCCTCACAGAGGGCGGAATCCCAAACTGCTTATGCTCCGGCTGTCTCCATAATATTAATCCACGTCATAAAAAACTTGGGCGCCATGTACCCATCTCAAATTTTCAGTAGTCTTATGGTTAATTACTTTTCCTGCCATCGTGACTGTAGCTCCTCCCATCCAAGGTTTTCCAAGTACCCCTACAAGCGTAACATCTCGCGTGAATTTCTGACGAAACATCGGGCCATTCTCCAAAATTCAACTGCTTCCTCACTAGAAGATTCTTTAATGGATTTGATCCCTGCCTACGTCTGTTTTTTCTTAATTTTTTCAGTAAAAAAATGCAATGCGGAAAAATCATTAAAACGGGACAACCATTTCTAAGAAAATCGCTAACGATTTTGAAAAATCAAAAGAACACCTATGTCTGTCATTATTTCTTTTAGTGTCATGTCAAGCTGTGCAACACACGCTTCCTCAGTTACTCACCGCATTTGGCCTCGAACGAGAATCAAATTGAGATTTTCAGCGACGAAATGGTGAAACAAGTACTTGAATCTGTGGTCTATCTCTGTTATCCTATCTTTGTGGTCTAATCTATCGAAATAGTGTGGAGCCATAATATTTCCCTTAGTGCCATAGTTAAACTCGTGTATTCTGAAACATCCTAAAAGCCTAAGCTGCGCCTGTTCTCTTTGTATTTGGGATCTTTGATTAATTGAGATTGGGTATCAGTGCATCGGTGCCCTAAAATCGTTCTCGAAATTACTCTAGGGTCTTAGGACATAAGAACCAGCGTTCATTCTTGACTCGGTCGACCAGAGTTGACTGCCAGTTGATGTTCTTTTCATGGCACCCAGAAGGAACATTTCCCTCCCAAGATGTTTAGGAATGAGATCCCCGTCCCTGGAATTCCCCGTCACCGTCTAGTTCTCTGAATTTGAATTTATCTGTGGACAATTAGATAGAAAAAAAGGGAAGGCAGAGAGGAAGAGAAGAATTGGCGAGTGGTTGCAATTTTTGGGCAAAGTTTTATTTTTTTAAGTTTTTTTTCTAAAGTTTTATTTCAATTAGTTATTGCAAATTTTAAAAATTATTTATAAACACAACTAACTTATTGATAAGAATATTGATAAGAAATGAGCTCTTACGGCTAGTAATATATAATAAATGTGAAACTCCAATAGCCGTAAACAGTTTACCTTTCTAAACAAAGTACAAATGAAATTAGTTGGCTAGCGCCACAAGTCAAAAAGGGGTAAAAGGTAAAAAAGGAGAGGATAAGAAAGGTGAATACGAATACGCGTATTTCGGCCACAAAGTAGCCCTCTTCAGCGTACTGAAGGGTAATCGTCACGACAACACAAGTCGAAGTGAGAAAGGGTAAGGGCAATCCGAAGAAAGTGTTACATGTGTGGGGGAACACTATATATTCTTCGGATTGCCCTTACCCTTTCTCACTTCGACTTGTGTTGTCGTGACGATTACCCTTCAGTACGCTGAAGAGGGCTACTTTGTGGCCGAAATACGCGTATTCGTATTCACCTTTCTTATCCTCTCCTTTTTTACCTTTTACCCCTTCTTGACTTGTGGCGCTAGCCAACTAATTTCATTTGTACTTTGTTTAGAAAGGTAAACTGTTTACGGCTATTGGAGTTTTACAACTAACTTCATCACGAAGTTTGACGGTGAGCAACCCGTGAAGCGGCCGCGAAATCTAAGCAGATAAAAGCTAAAAAATAAGAAAAGCCATTGGGGATAGAAGACAATACAGGAATCCAAGAAATCAAACAGGTGAAATCTTTTATAAAACGTTTCAGCAATAAGTCATAAAAAAAGAGTGAACTGAAACCTGGTGCGAAGAAATAAGTGGCAACACAAAGAAGAGAAACCCGAAACTGCTCACGAGCAGGTGGAGAGACTATTCGGAGAAAGGACAACGAAATCCCATAATCCCGAGATGCTTGTGAGAATATACCCGTATTGTAGATGAAGACACTGGGAAGTGAAACTGTGTCCATCATTTACACTGATCCTCAATTTGTGTCTAATATCTCTCCGAATCCGCGGGAATTCTCCACGTCTATCGAGATGTCTAAACCAAGTGCCCGTCATGATTAACCCCTGTCTTATCCAGAACTCTATTGCTGTCTTCCCGCGGTCATTCCTCGTACCTAAATGGTGGTCCCCTACCTCAACACAATCTCTTCTTTCGTCCACCGTCGCGTCTTCATCCCGTGTTCATTATAAAATGTTTCCTCACGGAGATCACGCAATTAGTTCCTCTAATTTATCGTGTATATTGTCTATCTCTTCTTCCCTACTTTTAGTTTTTCATAATTAGACCAGAATAATGGCTAAGTTCTTTGGTTCAGCTTTTACCCTCACAAATAATGCTTCATGATTTCCTGATCCTATGTTAACTACGCCTTTTCCCACCTTTTTGTTCAATGCTATCGCCATCCCTCATTGGCTTCTCTTCCCTTGCTCTGTATACATGCATAAAGTTATAGTTATCATTCCGATAATTTTCAAAAATCTTCCATCTCACTTTTCACAGGCGTAAAATATCTACATTTCCTCTCTCCAGATCCCACTATATATTTTCTAATTCCCCAGATTTCAACATTGTTCTAACATTTAACCTCCTCAATTGAACCACATCGGTTCTCTTCTTTGTCTTTTGTGAGGTTGATGACGATTCTGCTTAGCAAAAACTACTGTGTTGACGACCACAGAGGCCTTCCCTCACCCGCTACTTGGCACGACAAACGGCCCAGTGGACTGTGGCCCGCAGTTGCCAGGAATCGTTTTTGTGATTGTGTCCATCCTAATGCCATAGGAGAAATGATTGAGGAGATTTTCCATTGCCTTCCTCAACAGTGTTTTGAACGTGATACCTTAAGTGAATTGGCCGTCCCACTGAAGGTCGGGTCGGACACCTTTGAGCCCCTAGCCGATGGACTGACGCTTTGCCCGCTACCATTCTTCTTCTTCCTAACCTTCAACCTAACTTGGATTGATGACTCTATGAGGAGCAATTATCATTTGTCCTGCCGGGGTCATCACAATGCTTCAGTCCTTGCATCTAGTCAAGATTGTACTCCAAGGGGAGGGAAAAGGGAAGACAATAGATGGATTTTAAAAAACCATAAACGCAGTAATCAACCCAAAGGTCGGTTTGGTAGGTCCTGGTAGAATTCACCCAGCACTAATCCCGACGGCGTGTGAAATTCACACATTAGGGTGGGGGGAGGGGGCAGGTCCTTTCGCTGGGAATACAATTATTTGAGGAATATTTCAAGAGGACGTCTTCTAGAATGATAATTTGTAAACTAGATTAAGAGTGGATAAGTTTTCTAAATACTTATTATGAGAATCAGATATACGCAGTATACGTGCAGTGAGCATTTGGACGACGATTCTCACATTTAAAACAAATTGAAGCAAAGAACAGTAACCGAAAATAGAAAACAATATCAGTACAAAAAACTGCAAATTATTTGCTACTATTACTTGACTGCGCATCGATAGCTCCTTAAATAATACTCTGCGGGTGCGAGAGAATGCTGCTTGAAGGAGCGGCGAGGCGAGAGAGGACGTCCTGTGAATGAAAAGACGTGTCACGAGGTAATGACGACGGTCGAATGATCTGATCGAATGCCTAGCCTCAAATTGCTACGAGGGGAGATTGGGGAGAGAGAAATAAATCAATGAGGAACACCGAAAACACGTATGAATAGGTAAGAGGTTTGGCGTATCCTGAGATCGAATAGCCTGCTGATTTGCGGAAGGGGAAGCACCCGGGGCGAATTATAAATGAAGACCTCAGAAGCGATAATGGAAGATAAGAGAGTGAAGAAGTAAGAACCAACTGAATGATTAGGAGATAAGAGAATTCAACAGAACGCGAGCGAAGTGGGTGCGCCACACCAAGCAAAGTACTAACAAATGCGATGAGGAAGGTTGATACGTATTGATAGATATCATTCCTAAAAAAAGGCATATTGTTATTCTGCATGTGAAAATTAATTAGGTTACGTAATATTGCACTGTCGCGGAGTATATTTCGCTTGGCTGCTACGATTCCGCAAACTGTTTCCATTCATTATTCAACGATTCTCCTTCCTAAATAAGAAATTTCTTCCCATTATATGGCCTCTTGACCAGCCGGTTTACTGATATTTGTTATGCTGGCTTCCGTTCGTCCGCGGTCTATTTTCTTTCGTTGACTAGTGTCTATCTTTAACTATGTTCATTCTTCATCGTCTTCTCTAAATGTACCAGCGTCCACTTTAGATTCCCTTCTTTCTTCTGCCACCATTACTATATCGTGTCAAAATGAAAACTTGCTGATTTTGTCGGTTGATATGAATTATTGCCACCCTCTTTTCAGAAAATCTGTTTACACGATATCTTACTCTGTCAACGTGCAGTCTACAAATGACCGGTGGTAGAGAAAATCAGTGGTGTGAAATTGCTTTATCACTACTAAGTTCAGAATTAAGATCGCTCAGTTCCCCTTAGCATAGTGTGTGTCCGCTGAAATGTTGAGCGTTATCTCAATGCTTCACATTATCCATTCATTTCGCTTAATTTATGAGAAGTATTATACTTCGTTGGAATTTTTCCATCCTGTTCTTCGTACAATGTTTTATGGGTTAATATAACTTTTTTTTTATCCTCATGCCCTTAATGTATCGAAATTGATTTTCATCGATTAATTCCCCTGTGTACTTACCCGTAGTATTCAATAATTCCTTAGAAACTTCTTACGAGTTCTTTGCGCTCGGTCCTATTATTAACTTCCCTATATCGTCGATTAGATTTTCTCCGCTTGCCTTTTGCATTCCATTCCACCTTTCTCAATGTTCAGTGAAAGTGATTTCCCGCAAGCAAACTAGTTGGATAACTCTTTCACTCGTGGCTTCGTATGCATTCAGTAATTTAATGGTCAGTATTCCTGTATTCACATAAAACTCTTCGTCCATTTCCTCTTGTATACTTTACTTTGGTGCTATTCTTATTTCTAATTCTCTATGCTCACACGGGGAGTTTTCAGTTGCTAGGTTTTGGTTCTGAAGTGCTCTTATAAATGGTAGTGTTTCCTCCGTAATTCAGAGCTTGTCTTGCGGTTTCCACGAACTTATTTTCATGTCATCAAATATTTTGCTGTATTTTCTCCACTGATCTTCTAAGCTCTCCTCATTTACACATGACTACATTCAGGGCCTTTAGAAAAAGACTGGACTCGGTAGGAAGCAAGTATATACATAAAATCTCCACTGCATGAGCTACATGCGCGACCATTCGTAACCGCTCAAATAAAGAGAGTAGAAGGAATAGATTTATACCGGATGTCATAGAATACCATAGTGCCCCACGAAATGAGCACAATTTCCAGGAAACTTACGCTCTCGCAAAATGAACAGGGTTGATACAGTGCGAGGAGAAAAAGTAATGATGGAACGTTAATATTTCAGTTGGATGTTACGACGTTCATATGAGTTCGAATATTTATTTCACGCGCCCTCGTTGCAACAGTTTTGCAGAATGAGAGTGACCTGAAAGCGTGCCTTGAATCTTTCTCATATCTTTCTTTCGTTCGGGCTATTATTGAGCGAATCGTGTCGTTTAGACCTCGGGTACTCCTCTCCCCTCTGGACAATTGCAGGTTTACGTGTGTGTCTGGGGGCTTGACCTTGATCGCAGCAAAGACCCCATCCGGCAGTCTTCACACGACCATTAGTCAAATAGAGTCCTCTCCTTCCGACCTCTCGAGGACCATTTTGCCTTCGCCAGCCATTCGCAAACATTCCGTCGGCGGGATATGAACGGCCGGCGATCCGAATTAGCGATTATCGACGCTCCCCTCGTTCGGATGGACAGTCGACGACGCCCTTGCCTTGGCTCGTCGGAGGGGAGACAAACGCGACCGGCGACGACGCCCTTCGCTCGCCGGGAGAGGGGGGCGAAGAGGGTGGGGATTGGAAGGGGGCGGGCGGAGGTCGTCGAATGTGAAGAAGTGCAATTTGAAGGCGCGGAGAGGTCGTATTGGAATTCGGTGTTTGGAGACACGCAAAGGCGGCCACCTGAGGAGCTGTGAACCATCAATGACGAGCTATTCGAAGCAACAGTGACAATGCGAGAAGCGAGTAAGATTTTTGAAAGGACAAATGCTTCTTACGGTCTCTTTTTAGACTGACTATATTAAATAATATTTCCGTAAGCCATGAAGGGTTTTTTACACCACTGTAAAAATAAAAAAGTAGGTGTTTATCAAGATTGGTTGGTTGATTCTCGGTGAAAGTTACTCCCTCGCCAGTGACCAGAAAAAAATTCCAAATATTTTAGACGTTCATATTCACATCCACTCAAAAAAGGTTAAGATAGCCTGGAGCCGGTCCCTGGCGAGGGGAAAACTGCCCCTTAAACCACTTTAGGTTAACCGGTGTAACTGTGTGTGTATTTGTAACTTCCCGAATACGGTCCCTGGATATGTTTCCTTGTAAACCCATTCGGGAAACGCCCCCCCCCCCGCGTGTCAATGTACACGCTCTAATATTTTGAATGTGAGTCTGATCGCTGGCGTAGGATTCACTTTCCCCATACTAAATCACCACACCAATCTCAATTTTCCCCTCCTTTTTTTCATTTTAAAAAGGTGTAATAAACCCTTTTTTTATCTGTAACATAAACTTCTAGCTCTGCGAGTAGTTAAGTATGATGTACTTTGTCGAAAGCTTTCTTAAAATCTAGAAAAATCGCGTCCACTGGAACATTGCTTAGTCTTGAAATAAGAATATCATGAACAAAAAGCGCAAGTTGTCTCTCGCAGGATCTGCCTTTTCGGAAACCGTGCTGATTTTTCATTTGTAATTTCTGTCTCACAATCGAACTAGATTCTACATGTTCCATAACCTTGCACGAAATGGATGTGAGGGAAATAGGTCTATAATTACTCGGTTCCTCCTTGTCTCCGTTTTCATATATCTGTGTTAAGTTACCCATTTACCATTCTCTGGGAACTTCGTGATCTACCAGCGACTTTTTAAATATTATTTCTTGATACGCCCCAATTCCCGAAGCTACATACTTAAATATACGAGCGGGTATTTCATCGGGCCCGGAGGATTTATTTGGCTTAATATTTTTCAGCAAACGTTCGATTCCATCATATGAGATTTCAATGATGGGCATCGGTTGACCGGCACGATTTGGTAAGCTATCGGAGGTGTATTGGTGAAGACGCTTTGGAAGAAGCAATTTACTAAGTTAGGCTTTTCCAAACTGATTGTTACCCTTTCGCCATTATCATTTTTGAGTGAATTCACAGTTGACTTATATCCCTGAACTTCTCTGACGTAAGACCAAAATTCTTTTGGATTCTCTTTGGGATCCTGGGGAGAAAATTTGGCAAAAAGAATTAGATAAAGTCCAGAGAAAATCAGCCAGATTCGTCAAAAATTATTATAATAAGAAGACGAGTGTGACAGGACGTTTAGGGGAATTAGGCTAGGAACCACCTGAGATGCGAAGAGAACAAGCGAGACTTTTAGACTTTTCAGAACAATACAGTTTAAAAATGGCACTAAAGGAATTATAATGCCCCCACACCATTCAGGTAGACTAGACTTAGGTAGACTCCAATACAGATGGACACAAATGCTCATTTTTCCCCCGGACAATTAGGAATCATCAATGAAAGAAACCAAAATCACTCTAGAAATATTAAAGACATTCGATTTACAAGTCAGGACAAGATTAAGCATTGCTTAGACATAAGGAATATTCGTAGGTGCATCTGCATTCCTATGTTAATTTATAGTATATTAATTTACATGTGTGTAGGTTAAATAGGTTTTTGCATGAACTAATACGCCTCTTTTGTGTAGGTTTGCACGAATTTGTTGGTTTAACATGAGGTTTTATCCCCTTTTACGGGTAATGACCTAAAACCCCCCCACCACACGCCCTTGCGGCGTCATGTGGGGTATTTGTGCTGATGTAGAAGAAAGCTAGCGTCCCTTCAAATAAGTCATGCTGACGATTACATCATCAATACAATTCGTCACCAAATTGATTGTTCCCCATCCCGCGTCTTGCCTCATCTTCAAGAAAGCACACACCCTCCTCATAATGAGGATAATCCGAATTACTTCGCGCAAACCAAATGTTTTCCCGCACCCACATTCTGTGGCAATGTCTTCCGACCAAAAGGGAGATAACTTTTTCTCCGCGTACGTGTTCTTAGAGAGAATTGACGCTGCTGGTTGGGGGATCGAATTGTAAGGGGTGAAGGGTGTGGGGTAATCGAGAGGCGGACGCGCCGTGTGCGCCAAGCAGACGACAAAAAATTACCGAGGCGTTGGGGGGGGGGAAGTGGAAGGGGGAATGAGAAGGGGGGAGGGGCGGGGGGTGGGAGGCCCCCCGGAATCCTTAACGGCGGATCCCGCTCCGATTCGACGCACCTCCTCTGAGGTTGCCCCTTTCCTCCACGCCTCTCTGTCTCTCTCTTGAGGGCGAGGGACAAAGTCGAGAGTAGGCGGGTGGGGAGGCATGTAAGCGCTTAAGACTTACATGACTACATGGCAGGTGGAGAAAGGACGAGTGCCAGGGGGTAATCGGATGCCAGACGTGCATCACCTACGACAGGGTCTGCTAAAAGGATCGAGAGAACGAACGCCTACGCCTGCGTCACGCCCTGGGAGTCGCCCCGGGCGACGCGTGGCTGGATAGTCTCAAAATCGGTCCATCACCGAGGGCTCGCGATTGAAAATAGTTACATGATTCAAACGGAGAAAGTGCTCGGGGATGCAAACAGTTTTGCAAGCCTTACAGTATGTTAGTTTCATCTCGTGCTTGACCCATGCTAGGCGAGCTTATGGTGTTAACCTTCAAAATTCTATGCAACAGCTTACATGGAAATACTGACGACATTTCATATATAAATCAGGACAAAAATAAATGCTACGTAGATATAACGTATATTCATAGGTGCAGGAGCGTGCTAGTTGATAGTATTTGTATTTTCATGCGTTTTATTTAAAAGGGTATTCGCTTGAGTATATATTAAATTAGAGCAGCTAGATTGGGTATCACTCACGGAGCGAAGGTTAAATTACAGATTGAAGCTCTTGCATAATTTGGAAAAACGTCTCTTTGGCAGTGATGCTGAAAATGTATTATTACCCCCATCGTACAACGTAACGAGGGATCACGTCAATAAAATTAGATAAATTAAGGATAGAAGAGATAAATTTAAGATGTAATTTTTTCCTTGAACAATAAGGGATCAATAACATTGCCCGACAGCGGTAGAGTCATCTTCGGGTTAAAATTAGTCTGGTGTGTATTCACCCCCTGCCACACTTGGTGGCTTTCAGGGTACATAAATAAATAAATAAAATACCTACGCCTCTGTGGGTTTATATATACATGAATTTGTTGGTCTTGTATGCGGTTATATTCTCTTTTACATTCGGTGACCTAACAAACCCCGCGACACGCTCTTGCGGCGGCTTTCGGGGTATTATGTAGATGTAGACTTAGCTAAATGCTGTCATTAGCGAACAGAACGAGTCACAAGATAATAAGTATCTTGGAGTGGAGGCTGTAAGCCCGCAGTAAGTGTCAGGAAGCCCGCATTCTTGACGGTTTGATGTGATGAATAAATACAAATCGTATTTAGTTAATCCCGATAATAAATGATATAAAGCCCAAATTATCCTGTTTGGTCTTAGGAAGTTTAAGAAAATATATTGTACGCATCGATGAAAAAATTCCTCTCCACCAGGCACACGCGCTCATAGAAGCAGAAAAACACTAGAGCTATTGACACAAAAAATACTGACCATATTAAAAAACACCATCAGTGTTTAAAGTTGGCTTTAACCTCGTGGACTGTGGCGCGTCGCGCACAAATACGAATGCCTGTGACATTGTATGTACGGCATTTCGTCATAATATCTAGTTCCTTTAAAAAAGCCCCAAAATTTCAGTTTAAGAGGACGCCTTGGTAGCTTAAGTGGCTAAAGCACTCGACCGGATATTGAGGGATTTGGGTTCGAATCCCAGTCAAGGCGAATGATTTTTACATTCTGAAATTGTTGCATTGAAATGCACATTAGCGGATGGCTCCGTTAAAAGTTACTGTTGCGGCATCTCCCGCAGTTTCTTTGGAATATTAAATAATATTTCCTTAAGCCGTAAAGGGTTTACGACCATTAAGGGTTTGCCTTAAACCCTTTACTTAAGGAAATATTATTTAGTATAGTCAGTCTAAAAAGAGGTCGTACTAATCTCAATTCACCTCTTTTCACAAAAAACACTGTAAAATAAATGTTTCCCAATTGAACTCAGAGTTCCTAGGCCAAATCACAAGTTCTCTAATAGGTCGGCGACATATGCCTCGATGGCGCTTTGCTGGATTCTAATATAGACGTGGACGCTGATGTGTAATTATCTCAGGTGCACCTTCGATGACAACTTTTCTGCTTCTTTATCACATTAATCGCCGACGAGCATTCCATTCTCGTCCGTTCAACGGTCGGTCCTTCTTTGTCTCGCACTTTTGATACATAATCACACGTCGTCAGGGTTTTTAGAAGTCTAGGGGGAGGGACCTAAGAGACGCAGGGGGAGGGGACAGGGTCGGGGGAGGCCGAACATATCTCCAAAGACTTCAGGGTATCCTCGGAAGCCACAATGCAGCAAATCAGAGAGATAGAGAGAGACCCTCAATAGTTCTCCTTCTGAGTATCTGAGCCCTTCCCCCGTAATGTATAACCCTCCCCCTTGAAGTTTCCCCGGGTACCTTGCAACCCAGGGAACAGAAAGGAAAAGGAGCCCCGAGACCCTGAATCGGGATTCCCACACCACCCATCGCATTTTTAGGACGCCGGACTCATAGGAATGAGAAATTATGAGGTAGGCGGAGGCGTGAAATTTTTCTTGGAGGCCTGTGTTTCCGTGGAAGGCACGTACTTTTTGTCGATTGATTGTTCGTGTGGGTTGGCTGAGGTGGGAGTGCGAGGAGAGGAGGAGGGGTTGCGTGGGGTGGGGTCGGAAGGAGGTCTTGGGCTGACTGCTGATTGGATCGCCCCTTGGGCAGCTATCATGACTCTTGTGAAGGGAAGCGGTCCAAAGAGGACGCCCGGGGACGAATCGGGGGGCCCATTGTCGCCGGGAGGATCCACCTCCACCCCCCGGGAACAAAAGAACGGCCTCTTCCGACCACCCCACTTCCCCACGCCTTTAAAAATTACCCTGGGCGGCGCGGAGAATCGAGCAAATCGCTACGATCCATCAACGCGCAAACTATCGCCGATTCCGTCGACGGCTCCAGGTGCGTCCACCGCCGTTGCGGGGGCCCACGGAGAATGGACTCGACCCCCTTGGACGGTTTTCGATGGAGATTTTTTTTTCATTGGCTCCGAGACCGAAAACATACATCCCCACTACCTACATCAATTAAGTTACAATGTTCAGTGGGACATTTACGGTGACAACATTTGGAAATTTACTCGCAGCAATTTTACTCTTTGGAGTTATTTTCCTTTGATATATAGTAACTTCGCGACATATAAAGATTCAGCGGAATTACGGTCGGCATGGCTCGAAATCACGGGTTAAAAATATCTGAATGAGAGAGAGAGAGAGAGTGATTCATCACAACTATCTTACAAAGTTTACCTACCCCATTACTTTTATTGACTCTTTTTGGGTTCCTCTCAAGATCACACACGAAGTCTAATCACCTGACATAAAAGGGCTTCGTGTAACAGAAAATAATTACGATATATTTATATATAAACGTCATCCGCTGCCTTAATTGGAGTAAAAATAAATGAAATAGTCCAAATTCCTAAATTCCGAGAGCAAATAATTCCACGATGTACCAATCAATCAAAAATGCGCGTGGCATCAATCATATAAGGTCATGCTCGTGGATTATCGTCTTAAACATTTCTTTTCTGAAACCTGAATTTGTGAATTCAAGTGTTTGAAAATACTGTCAACACTAATTTTTGAAATTTGCCCTCTAAGTGATACGCCTTCACTTCTCTTTAGGCTGTCGAATTGTTCATCTACCTTGAATTATTCGTCAACAGATTACATCAGTCAGTAAAATGTAACTAATGAGAGTGATAAAATGTCAAATCTTGTCGACTGATGAGGTAACTTAGAGTAAAGCAGAAAATGGCCCTAGACCACAAATTCAAAATAATCATTCTTCCCTCGAAAATATCGCCTATACCATGTTAACAGACTATGGCACCAGAGCAATAGTAAACAAAAACATTTGCCTGCCATCTGATTTTCCTTCGACGAATAATGTTTCTTACTGTATATTGTTTAATATTATGTAATAAGAAATTGTCTCCGAGCACCATCTGCCACACGCCATCTCGTTGTGCTGGGGTGTATACATTAGACGTCGATAACAAAGCCTAATGTATTTGTTTTCAAGCTTCCTTCCCTTCCATCCCTCGTCTCTCTCTCTCTCTCTAGCTGGGGGGGGGGGGGACGGACGCTTCACGTCGTCCGCTGCCTTCAGCGGTGTGTCACATCCTCTAGCAGTTACTCAAGGGGGGGAGACTATGATTTTGCTCGTACATGTAATAGTAGAGTTTCCCCATCTTAATTTTCAATCCTGCATGACCTGTCTTATTATGGTGGGGGCCTGTCGAATACTTGGTTGTGGTTCATTTTAATTTCCTTTTTTTCGCATGACAAGTAACTAGTTGGTCAGGTGAATTAACCCTCGTTTTGAATTAATTCTTCCTCCAGCATGCTTACCAAATTGCACATTTTTTGATAGTTTTATACTAAATATTTGTCCCTTTCCCATTACTCCCCGTATCCTCCCTTATCACTTACCCTTCCCACCTGGTGCGTGCACCCCCTGCCACACACCTTTTTGGTGGATCGCGGGGTATTTGTGTCGAAGTCGATGTGGAAAGCAGAAAACAGCCCTTGACCAAACATTCAAATTACTCATTCTTCCCTCGAAAAATTCGCCTTTACGATGTTAATAGACTTTGATACCTGAACAACTGGGAATAAAAATCTTTGTCTGCCATCTGATATTCCTTGGCTCTTCCTTGGATGGACGCTGCTTTAATACAATATATTTTTTGATATTATATAAGAAGGAATGGTTTCCTAACACCATCTACCACACACCATCGTGTTTTCTTGAAGTACATAAATTACATGTAGGCGAAGCCTTACCCTTCGTTATCCTCCACTTCGTCCGCTGATTCAATGCAGTTGTGCATGGTTGCCATGTCCCCGTGTGATCGTGTTTACGAGAAAGACAGGCAGTTCGGTAACCAATAAAAAAAGCGCGAATAACCTTAATCCGAAATAGGGCACCTTGCTCTTGGTTCGTTCGGTCGCTTCTTCAGCGTCCCGCGTTTTCCATTCCCAATCGCCCGCCATCCCGTCCGTACTCCTAGACACTGTCGATAGACGCCCAGTCTATCCGCCCAATCCCCTTCTGCCACAAGATAAGCACACACATCGGATTGAGAGTGCGTGGGGATCGAGTGGGAAGAACGAAGAGAAGGGGTGAGACGGCAGACGCCCGCCCCTCCAATCAATCACCCCCTCCCCGACGCGCCGAATGCATACAGTTCAAACGCGATCGTTTTGATCGTCGATTGGAGGGGACGATAGAAGAGGGGGCAGGGGGGACCGGGGGGGGGGGGGGAGAGAGCTTAAAAGCGTTTTTACGGCCATTTTATAATGGCACTTTAAAAACTCTTGTGTTCAGAATCCTGAGTGGCAATCGGTGTTTTTATCTTGAATCGGCGAGTTGATTTCAACCGCGCGCGATCGTTAATGAACATTGGCAAGGAGAGAAACTATCATCAGGGTTGAGTACGAGTGATGCCGGAGATTATTTAAACCGAGATCTAGCGGGGGTTAATTACTCGGCTTTAATGCCGTGGTATTAATAGCGCCAACTGCGGAACCTACGACGCGCACTCGCTCGCATTAAAGCAATCGAGGGCGGGGAGGGAAGGTGTTCGCCCGTCTGCGGAAGGGAAGCGATGGAAGGCGTGTTATTTCCGCGAGGACCGATAAGGTTTTCGTTATTTTACGACCGCACACCTGCAGTGAGATAAGAGGCACATAGTAGTTGGGCAATAAAAAATCCCCACTTTCGTATAGCGAATTGATTTAACAACCAATGAAAAATTAATTCAATTTCCAGTTATTTCGTTCGTGCTCAAGGGAGGGGAGAATTAATCGTTTAGTCGGAGAACTACATTGTTTTGAATTGGCAATGAGTTCACGCCGCAGCAATTGCATCCGGATGAGATATCTGATTTCAGAGTGATATCATTTTATGATTCCAGCAATTATTTTTATGTGTTCGTCCCCAAGATAAGTAGTACCCATTGACCTGGGCAAATGACAAGACCACTGGGGGACGGTGGTTGTCAGTTGGTCAAATAGGGCATTGATCCGAAATCCTTAATTAGTTTAACCCTTAATTAGTTAACCCTTAATCGGTTACTGTGACCCACAATCACAAGATGGGGGAGCTTCTCGAATTAAAAGCTCAGCAGTGGCTGTGATTTAAGAAACTCTTTAAAATTCAAGTTTTTTATACTTAGTTAAGCATATTAGAGATGCAAAGGATTTCAAAAGATGGAAATTCGACATTATTAAGCCATGAAAGATCACATTATAAAGGGAACAAAGACTTATGTTATGGAAGTTCGATGCACATCCAAGCGAAAGGATAACACATTACAGCCAATAGAGTTCCTGGTATACTCTGGTTAATGAATGACACGGCACTGTCATTTTTCTATGTTGAAGGGGATGGCGCAAAAGCTACCAGTCGTGAGACTGGATTATTGAAGGTTGTGTTACCAATAAAATACTCAAAAAAGATCGTAAAGTCGAAAACAAAGGTAACTGCAGAGAACAAAAAAGTGAAAAAGAGATTACAGTTAAGGAATATCAATGAAATGTACACTGTTTTTGACCGGAGTTGATGACAGGAATCTTGAGTGATGATGCAAGAAATATTTGGAAAACTTCAATATCGAAACTATGCTCACGACAGCGAATACCTGTGACATTGTTATGAACCGTATTTTATCATGACTTCTTGTTCATTGAAGGCCCTCTGAATTTCAAGGCGTAAGAGGGCGTCTCGGTAGCTTAACAAGATAAAGCCTGGCAACGAGGTATCCGGGTTCGTATCCTGGTCAAGGCTAATGGTTTTTATACCTTGAATTCATGCATAGAAAAACTGCTTATTTGCTATTAGCATCAACACGTGAATAAACTACAATCGTATTCTCCATTGATTTTCAGTTCAAAACCCGCGCTCTACAGTTCCACAACATAAATTCATGGATTTACTAGCGAGAATTTGGAACTCCTTCAAATCCTTCTGTGTAGACTAACGGAACAAATATGCGAATTATTCGAAATCAATCTACCTTTCAAGATGATAATCTTTCAATGCAACAATTTCATAGCGTAAAAATCATTCGCCTTGACTGGGATTCGATCCCGTGACCCTCCGGTCAGTAGTCCAAAGCTCTATCCCCTAGACTACCGCAACTCACTGTATTTATATATATATTAGGTAATCTACTGGTTACGGTAGGTTTTTTGTATGGAAACAGCTACTAAATAAAACATTTTGTGACTCCTAACAAAACAAAAATCCAGAATCCAGAAAATCCAAATCCTCTGAGTACTTTCTTCCTCCCTTCATCCCGTCCAACATCCCTATCCTGTTCCTTCCCTTTCCTGGTTTGCCTAACATTCTCCCCTCAATTACAGTCTTCAACATCCCGCTGCCGGTCAATAAACCCTTCATCCACTTTTCCTGCCTCCATAGGATTGCTCCCAACAAACCCCTCTCTTCGCCCACCATACCAAGTACTTCATTTGTTTTCTTCTCGGTCCATTTCACCTTCTCCATTCTTCTCCACACCCACATTTCAAAAGCCTCCAATCTACGTCTATCCTCCTGCTTCAATGACCACGTTTCCGCACCGTACATAGCTACGCCCCATGTCAAAGTGTTTACGAGTCTTTTCTTAATATCCTTACTCAGCGTCCCTCTCATCAACTCCCTCCTCCTTGTGAAAGCCTCTTTGCCTAGCGCAATTCTTCTCCTTACGTCCCTACTACTTTGACCGTGTTGGTCCAAGACACTACCGAGATACGTAAACTGTTCTACCTGCTCTAGTTTTTGTCCTCCTATTCTAATGCTAAGGCTAGCCTTTTTCTTTCTAGAAAATCGCATAACCTTTGTTTTATTAATATTGATTCCCATCTCATACCAGTCGCACTGAATTTATAATTCACTCAGCAATGCTTGCAATCCCTTGGCTGACTGACAAAATAAAGCTTGGTCATCAGCAAACCCTAACTGATTTCACAAATTCCCCGCCCACTTTCATTCCTACTCCCAGTTCTTCCCATGCCTCTTTAATCATTTCCTCTGCATAAAGGTTGAAGAGCAACGGTGATAATGGGCAACCTTGCCTTACACCTCATCCTAACACTATCAAACGCTTTTTGGAAATCTACGAAACAGGCAAATGCCTCCTGGTTGTATTCTATATTCCTCTCAATCAATAATGTCATTACTGCAATGGCATCACGCGTACCTCTCCCTTTCTTAAACCCAAACTGGTCATCCCCTAAGTAATCATTTGCCCTACTCTCTATCCTTTTGTTTATGATCCTGAGAACAACTTTAGCTGTATGGGTTATCAAACTTAGAGTCCTGTAGTCCTCACATGATGTAGCCTTTACCTTTATCGGAAAAGGACCTAACACTGATCTCACAAAGTCTTCCGGCCAGATTCCTTCCTCATAGATATTACGATCAGCCCATACAGCCTCTTCATCCCACATTTGCCTTAACATTTCAGTAGTTCCGCAGAAATGTTATCCACCCCCACGGCCTTATTTAGCTTCATCTTCCTTAATGCCCTTTCTATCTCATCTTCGAGTATGCCTGGACCTAAGCTATCTTTCTCTACGTCATGTTCTTTTCTATGTCTGACCTTGTTGGTCTGAGTTCTTTACTATAGAGTTCTTCTATGTATTCCTTCCATCTCTCTTGGATCTTTCCAGTGTCAACTATTATCTTACCAGCCTCATCTGTAACTGTTAGCATAGATCTTCCTTTCTTACTTCCCGATAAAGATTTAACTTTGCTGTACAGGGCACCAATTTAACCATTCCTCTGCAAACTTTCCATATCCTCGCACGGCGTCTTACACCATGCTTCTTTTGCTTTATTTGTTGCCCGCCTGAATTTATTGTTTAATTCTTTGCACTTCATTTTGCCTAACTCTGTATTTATATTCTTCCATTTTCCCCACTCATCCATCTTTGTAACCACTTTATCCGTGATCCATGGTTTCCTAGTCCTTTTCGCGTTAACAGTTCCAATAAATAAATAAATATATATATGTATATATATATATATATATATATATATATATATATATATATATATATATATATACAAAATTAGGTAATCTACCGGTTAAGGTAGGTTTTTGGATGGACACTGCTACTGAATAAAACATTTTGTGACTCCTAATAAAACAAAAAATCCAGAATCCTTCTCTATATCAGGTCCCTCTTCATTTCTGAGTACTTTCTTCCTCCCTTCATCCCGTCCAACATCCCTATCCTGTTCCTTCCCTTTATATATATAAACATATATATATATATATACTATTTCAGGAGACAAAAGGCTTTAGTAGCACGATTAGAAGACGTGTGTCTGGGCGTGTATTAGCGAGATGGGGGGAAGGGGATGCGTTGAAGGATGGAGGTCGTGCTCGGCGCCCCGCAGCGCACCCGGCCCGGGGGACGGATTCGAAGCTCCCTCTTCTCGAGGATGGACCATGTCGATGGGAAGGGCCCTCATGAGGAAGGGGTCGAGGCGGGAAGGTGCGTTTGGGACGGTGGGAGGGGCGGTAAGAGCCTAGGGCCGCCAAAGGATTTCAATTTTTCACGAATATTAAGCGCGGCCTACCGGTCACGATACGTTTCCGCAGGATTCAGGATCTAAGCACTACCACACCTAAATTAACACTTCAAGTGAAGGTAAAGAAATATCTTGAACACTACATCAAAATGACATATTAACAATATCCTGGTGAAATTTGGTCCGAGATAAACGCGATGAAATGGCTCTTATTGGTCGTCTTTCTTGAATTTTTCTACTATAATGTATTGCAAATGTTTATCCGATAAGTCTAAGCCGATGTCAGAAAAAATGCAAAGAACATAGAAGAAGAGCTCTTCACCCAGAAGAAGAGCAAGTGCATCCAAAAACCTACCTTAACCGGTAGATTATCTATTGTTAATAATATATATATATATATATATATATATAGTATATATAGTATATATATATATATATATATATATATATATATGTATAAATATATATATACACATGGGTGTGTGTGTATAAATGATCATTTAGATATATGCGTTAGAATTATTTCATTGCATTAGTTAATTAAAGATTTCAATGCAACAATTTTAGAGTGTAAAAATCATTCGCCTTGACTGGGATTCCAGTCTAGGCGAATGATTTTTACTCTCTGAAATTGTTGCTTTAAATGCACATAGCGGAGGACTGCGTTAAAATTTACTGTAGCGGTATCTCCCGCAGTTTCTTTGGAATTAATTAAATATTTATTTCTGAAAAGCCAAATTATTACAGCATAAAAATATGGTTAAATAACCATTGGCTTAAAATAAATATTTATGTTAGGGAATAATGGACACCGAAGAATTTAAGTCACGTCAAAACACCAGACTCTTCACACCAAATTGGTGTATTCGGTAAATTCGTAAGGCCGAAATAACGGAAATTAAATGAAATTTGAAACGAGAAAAAACAGGGACGCCGTCACCATGATTATCTTCCCTTATTTTGATCATAGGCCATGAATAGTGCAATCCAGAATCATTATTTTATTTCCCCGCAAAGTGCATCAAGCTTGGGATTTCTACGAGGCGTTGCGCTGAGTGTTTCAAAATTTATTAAAGTTGTGTCAAGTGAAGCATTTTTGTCACCCGAAAAAAATTCAGCAAAACGACCAGCTATTAGTGCTTTCCATTCTCTAGAAATAATCGTTACTTTAATTAACGCAACCAGGTTATGAGATGCTCCACAATAAAAATAGTGGTGAATTGCAACATTGTTTACGAAATACTTAAAATACAAATTTACGAAAGGCAAGTCTCAAATTACTGTGTTATTTCATACCGCTGGTGTCAAATGTTGGCGTTATATAAGTTACAATTCATTTTAGAGCATCACAGGATATTTTAATGCTTTGTCGACATTTTTTCCCGCAATCGTACTCTTCTTGATTATGCTAATCAGCCACGCCGTTTTATGGAATAAATTTGCCCTTTTAAACAAATGACATTTTGGTTTAGAATTTCTGTTAACAAACAATGAAAATACTAACTATCAATTGCTTTGGCAATGCTCACCTAAATGTTACACTTTTAATTATTATTGTAGGAATAATTCTGGTGTATTCGATTCCCATATAGACATCGGTTAATCATTTCCAATAAATTTTATTTCTTCCGAGAAGGCAGCTGTAGTCAAGGCAAGTCTATGACGCTGCTCCCAAGATCTTTCGATGCATATACTATGCAAGGTCCGCGGTTTTAGTACACTTGATCTTCAAGACGTCGGGCACAGAGCAATTAAGCTCCACCGAAGAAAACAAATGTTTGACTTAGTCAGTGAGTAACGAATATGGAGGAAAATTAAATTGTATATGTTAAGGAGAGAATGAGGACACTAGGCAATTCGATTCCTGTGCCAACCGTAATATTTCTTACTTGCTGCTAACACGTGACGAGGTGTAATACGAAGTTTTGAATTTTCACGGCGAAATGAAAGGTCTCCCAACTTCGAACGAAGGGTATCTAACGGATCATGGGAGGAGGCGGCCGCCGGAGATCCCCACCCCATCAACCGACGAGAGAGAGGCATGTGGGAGGGCGGACGGCG
Source organism: Hetaerina americana (assembly GCF_022747635.1). Lineage (NCBI taxonomy): Eukaryota > Metazoa > Arthropoda > Insecta > Odonata > Calopterygidae > Hetaerina > Hetaerina americana. The sequence continues at coordinate 86,078,016 of NW_027287427.1, read as the reverse complement.
GGAACACCGAATCGCAGTAATACCGTTCGATCTTATTAAAGGCATACGATGACTTGTGCTGAAGATGCAGTGAGTGGAAACAAGAAGAGACGAGCAATCATGATTAGGTGGTAAATACCTCTCTCTCTAATAGCGCCAACGCTGCCATTGGTTCAATTCGAAGAAGCCTTCGACGAATCGGGTTTGGCAACGTCGGGCGGGGGCGACCCGACCGCGTTAGGCGCGTTGATTAATGCGCCGAGAGAGCGGATTCGGCCCAACACCCCCCGCTGATGCGGGGTCCCATTCAACGGGTCCCTTTCGATCGGATCTCATTAGGATGGGAGGGTGGGAATGAGAAGGTTGGGCGAGGGAGGAGATAAGAGAAAGAGATGGAATGGGGGAGGAAAGGAAGGAAGACGCGACTCCAAAAGAAAGAAAGAGAGAGAGAACCCCGTCCCCCTTCTCCCCACGGGCAAGGGGGATGAAAGGAAGCAGCAACCCTCTCGGCGAGGGCGGAGAGGGGGCCGACGGAAAGGATCCTGTTGCCGGCAGGAGGTGAAGAATCAGAGGCGTCCTTTTAAGTGCCCTCTCCGATTGAGTGGAGGGGTCTTGCGTCTGTTGGTGTGTGTGGGAGGGTTCCAGGAGCCGTCGATGGAGGGGGGTGTTGGGGGAAGGGGTCGGGGCATTGGGAGAGGAAAGAGTTAAGGAGGGCTACGAGCTCTGAATGACAAAAGGAGAGGAGTTGAAGGTGTTAGCCTTCCAATCAGCGGGACTTGATTAAAATCTTTTTTTCGGTAGACGTGGTCTCCTCTCTCCCTATTCACAATTCTCCCCCCCCCCCTCCACGTGTTAGGGGCTCCCTCCCCTTTCGATGGGAGGGTGAGCAAAAGGGGAAGAGTTGTTCCCGAATGGTGGGGAACGGGAATAGGAATATAGTCAGGTCGGAATCCAATCCGTTTGTTCGCCTGTCGCCCGCCATTCGCGTAGCGGCGCCAAAAGGGATCTTCACGAGCGGTCAAGGAGGGCGGAAATACCAAGTAGGACACCGTAAAATGGTTAGATTCGGCATTTCAACTTCAGACTCGGGCTGTTTTTTTCCGTGCACATGGATGAGGAAGAGTGAAGAATTGGGAAAAGAGAGGGGGGGGGCGAAGGATCGTGTGGGAATGAGCGTTGCGTTTGTCATGCAAATATATGCAGCTTCTAGAGTGGACGATTCAATGGATTTCTGAGCAAATTACGTCATTTTCGGGAACACGGATGCAATACTTGTTTCTTTTTTGCCTGGAATAAGTTTCCTTTTACATAGCTCGTTCCAAATAAATTCATAAATTTGATTGAAGTGTAATTAATCGAATTACGAACACTGAAAGATGGTGGTCTTTGTCCAGTAATGAATCGGAAGAATTACACTACAGTATGATTTGAATATAGGTATCCTGTTATTGAATTTTTGGTGCGTTTAAGTATTTTCTTTCGTGAGATTAACATTTTCGAGTGCATGACCAAAGTAATATTTGCGTGGAGGTGATATAATTGGGATTCTGCATGCTTGCATGGTTGGTGACCTGACCAACCATGCATGCTTACATGCACAATCCCTAGCGGCGGTTTGCGGAGTATCCTGTAGATGCATACGTATTCTTTCCATAAAAAAATATTCTAAATATCACATAGTGAGTGCTTCCTTTACCAAGGGCTACGCATATTATCTGTACATTTATTGGATATCGTATTAAATTCTTGAATTTGAAAGCATGCACAGGAATGACGAAATTTCATATAGCTCATTCCCCGTGCTTTGTTTTAACATGAATTTACTTTTTTAAACTAATATACCGCACGGAAATTATTTTATCTTAAAGAGATAGAACTATTGACAAATATTACCCTTTTGACAAATCAAAATTTTTTTAAATCAATTGAGCTACAAACTTCTAATATCGCACTTTCACTAAAGAGATGATATAAATAAAAACTATGATAACAGTAACCTGCAGATATGAATATGGCGCCTTTGAGATATTTTTCTGTTGATACGACCGCAATAGTTTCGATTCAATGTGTCACAACCATGTTGATTTAGCAGGGCGAAGACGCACAAGACGGAAATTCTCATTTTATTGTTGAGGCACAACTCGAAAATAAAAAGTGCCTTTGATTTATTTCAAAAGTGGGCTTGGCATTTCCAATTCATATGCCCTGCGATATGGTTAAACAAAACCTAATGACACTCATTAAATTAGAGGGAATGTGAATGCCGAAGATGCAAATATTTCCATGCGCACCGTGGTCATTTCTCTATTAACAAAGGTCATTTAGGGAAGGTAGCAGAAAACATTAAAGTGTGTGAATCTCTTTCTCAAATCCATTGGCTGTGCATCGCCCGAGTCCCTGAGTGTATGCGTGGAGATGCATAGGCAAGTCACGGCTACACTGAACATACAAACAGTGAATTTTCTTCAAATATTTTAGCGGCATTAGGCATGTACATATAATTATAGTATACACACGACCAATCATAAATTCAATTTTCTATTAATCATTCACATTTTATTGTCATTAAATATGAAACTACCGACGATGAATAGCGAAAACGGACAGGAGGCCTGATTACCATGAAGTTCTGAAATCCGTATCAAGTTATAAGCAAATCGTCAGGTTGTACGTCATCTTAAGAAAAAAGTACTTGAGGCTCCAAATAATGGTACTATGTAACACCATTTGGTGTTATAGGCAGAAATACTTAATTAGACCATCGAACATTAGGCCTATACTATAAATTAGTTATTTCCAACTCTAAAATGTTTTATCACATTAGTCAGTATGGCGCAACGGACGCCAATTTAGAAGAGAATTTCAATAGCTGCCTTGAAATGTCCAGCAAAATTAAGACGGTATGGTAAAGTAATCTAATAAACTAAAAAATGAAATTGAAACGAATGTTTATATTCTAAGATTTGAGTAAAAACAAAAATAATGAAAACTCCTTGAGGCGAAATGATTTTATTTTTATAGAAACTAAGAATTAGGAAAAAAATAATCCAACTCAGAGCTATATCATTTTTCCCATCCATCCAAATGAAACAGCCGTCTAAAACACATTTTCTAAATACCACCGAGGTCAATATGACACTCTAAAATCGATATAAACGCCTTAAGGGCTCCAACCTTGAGATTCCATCACAAAATCACAGGATCTCTCCACGTGGGGACTCAGAAACGAATAAAATTTAATCGCCGTTCGCCTGCAGGAAATACCGATCTACGTATATGTCGTCGATTTCAGTGTGGTACCGGCCGAATGCATTGAGGAAGTGACCTGAGCAGTGGCAGGGCGCTCTTGCAGTCTTCGTGAGGTCGGAAGACTAGCGTTCTGCGCCGCGAGCCATCCTAAGCGCGACCGGCGATTGATTCCCCGAGCCGGGAGGGAACAGGCGGCCGTTTCTCCGCCACCACCCGCTGTTTATCACGCTCTGCCTCCCACGGCCGCCGCTGTGACCAGCCGAGAACTACGCATTAGGCCGGGCGACGAGCCGATGAGGGAAATGCTCTCGGAGTGTTCGGTGGCCCTTGCCCGCCGTCGGTTCCGTCGCCGCGACCCTCTTCCCGGGATTTGGGCGGAGCACGTGATTCCACCCTCGCGGATAAACACATTGATTAAGGGCACGAATCCTTAAAGGACGTCGTGTACACCAAACCGGAAGAAATGGAGAACTTGCCGCATGGTTGCAAAAGACATTTGCATTTAGAAAATGAAAATTGCAAAAAAATAACAATAGGCTGGGGTGTTTCTGCAAGTATTGCTTCAGTCACAATTTGCGTAAAGGTTACATAGATATAAGTGACACGATTTCATCAGTATTGAAAACGGATGACTAGATTTTTAATAACCTAATTTAACCTTTCGTTTGAAAATATTCCGTAGAGAGAAGGAAATTTATTTCTAGGAAAAACAGCAAATGCTGAAACGATCAAGGGGACGAAATTTGAAATCATGTTTTATGGAGACTTTTGTATTTTCTGTTAAATGCTAACGACACCGAATCGAGTAATACTGTGAGAATCTTAAGAATATAAGTGGGAATGAGATGTGCGTAAGGTGACATTTTATCAAAGCTGTCTTGTTTGTCAAAGCGATTTAATTGCCTAAAAATCATCTTCCACGGAAACCGATGCGCTCGCGTTCGTAACTAGCCTCTCATTGGTTTAAGCACCACTCTTTCAGTTGCTGAACATCACTCGATTTGCTAATTATAATAGGGATCAGAATTGCAAAGGAAAACGACGTGATACTTTCGGAAACCAAGGCCGGATTTTCTGGGAATCACACAAAACTTTCGCTTCTAAATGAGCTCCCAGAGCGATGCGATGCCTCTGTTCAATGAGGGCCGAAACAGCCAGCATTGACAAGCATCCACTTCGTTCACCATACAAGGATCAGATCAGAGGATTTATACTATAGCTAAGAGAATGACGCGAAAATGTGGATTACCATATTATCGATTCAGGTGAATATTCTACAAATAAAAAGGGCAAATGAGATAATAATAAATAATAAAGGTTCCATGATGTTTCCAGGAATTTCTGTCGCGTAGGTTGGCTTACTGGACAACAGTTTCGCCCCCAGCCCAGGCGTCTTCAGGTCAACAAACGATGTTAATTCCCGGAAGCAGCATGGTAACCCTCATCAGACAGACATCGTGGAGGATGTCTTAAGATTAATAAAAAAATAACATTGAAAGCTATAGAAATGAAATGTTAACATGGTATAATTCAATTTAACATAACCTGGACGAACCATTTGGGAAAACAACGGAGAGGAAAGTAATACTCAAATAAACGGGAGCTCGTCCGCAGTTAATGGAGCGACTTCAAATTAGTTTTCACAATATTGATCACATTAAGAGTTTGCCTAAGCAACAACAAATATTAGCGCAGTCACAAATGAAACAATTATAACATTAACTCATGTGAGTATCGGTCGGAGGGTGAAAGAACTCATTCGTATTTCAGTTCATATTTTGTGCAATGGGCCTAGGATGTCAACCGTAGTTGACATGGATGTCTAATTTCTTATTATGTCCAAGAGCAGTGCATATGTTTGGTTGTTTAGGATTATACGAAGTGTTCTCGTAGATAATTTTGTTTCCATTATATTTGTAATAAAAATTAAGATAAAATATGCATCCAGCAAATCTCAGAATAAAGAGTGGAACAGTGTAAACCGCTTAGTTTATTTGCTCCATACACAGATGTATACATATATATTATCTATATACAAGGTACTCTAATTTATATCCATATATATATTTATAAATATATTTATATACACACACTATAAATAGGTACAGGTCGCGGTAGTCCAGGGGTAGAGCGTTGGACTACTGACCCGAGGGTCTTGGGTTCGATTCCCGGGCAAGTCTCTGGGAACCTGCAGCTCCACCCAAGCTATGTGAGTTTTCGGGTACCAGATCTTCATGGGAAACCATAACCGTCGACCCTACCCTTATGCGTGCATTTCTTAGAAAGGGGTGGGCTCTACCATCACCTACCTATGAGCGCGGAAACTGTATTTCAATGCTCACGTAGCAAAAGGGAAAAACTTAGCTGCGGATGACATCCGTAATTATGCATCCTCTGAAGGGATACACAATTCCAGTGAATGAGAATGATCCGCAATCTGCTGCATGATAGAGAGCACTAGCTAAATTTATGCTGAGTAAAATCTAACATTAGTAAAAATATTCCATTCTCTACGGCAAAATGTAAGGTATCACAGGAGGAAAAATGTATTTAAATTTTCCAATCAATCAATTGCACCTCCTGCCAATTGCGAAGCAAGGGAATCATGTACCAAATATGTTCTCTGCCGAGGAGCATAATTGTCAGGACGCAAAACCTTGCGCCATTTCTGAAGCTCAGGAAGGCGGACAGGCCGTTCGTGGTCTGGCGACTGCTAGGTCGTTGCCGGAGTCGCCGCTGGAGTCGGTCGCCGGTACGGCAACCTACACACCTCGCCCCGGTGCCATATTCCGGTCGAAGTATTTTATTGGGGGAGTCATAATTTTTTCGGTCTGAAATAGTCATCATTTCATCCTTACCTTACCAACTGTTCGTCGTTTCCGTGTTCCTAATCCCTTACCATTCTAACTGCAATTTAAAAGTGGTTGGGGGGACGGTTTTACCCGTTAACCGAGAAGAATTCCAAATCATTTAGCCGATACAATTTGCATCCGGACAACCTGGTAATGGAACAGCCGATTTTCAGGACATATCATTCCCGTCAGGCGTTGCTTTCTGAAATTTCTCCGTTCGTGGCTCAGGATTGTCCAGGACATTTTCTCGATGAATTCACGTTCACTGCGGTAGGAGAGATGATGCCAATAAAATTTGAGAGATTAAGTGTCGAAAAGACAGACTTATGGTGTCATTTTCTCCACGAACAACAAGAGATGAAAATAACATAGTCAGCCGCGGTAGGGGCAAAAATATCCGGGTCAGAATTAGTCTGGTGTTCCCTCACCCCCTGCCACACACCTTAACGGTGGATATCAGTGTACTAAAAATAAAAAATTAAAAGAATTGTTTAAAGCAAGCCCGCTTACGTATTATTACACATTCCTAGCCGTTTCAGAAGAGGCTCTTAAATTGCCCCGGAGAGACTAGCAGGGTTGAGAGAGGGACGGACCCCGAGAGGGACGACGCGGGGCCGCATAATGGAGCGTCGGTGAAGGTGGCAGCCCACCTCCGAGCGGCGCATGGGCGACTGCCCGTAGGAGCGTGTGTGTCGCCGAGGGGGAGGAGGGGGCTCTTCGAAAGCGGGGGTTGGGGGAGGCAAGACTGTAAGAGAAGAGGGGGGCGGCAAGGGAAGAGGGGGCGTGGATTGAGCAAGCTAGGGGGCGTGTCCACAGGGGAGGGGTGGTACCGGGGGGGGATAGGGGAAAGGAGCAGGAGGGGCGGCCTCAAAGGGTTTTCCTTGGCACTGCATGGGGGTATGGAGGGGAAAAGAGGGTGAGTGGGTATGAGAGGAGTGGTCGCACGGCGTCGCATTCCCAATTGGGCGGGGGGGGGGGTCGAGAAACGGGTGGAGGGGCCGAGGGCGTCGCTGGAGGAACTCCGAGGCGAATAGACACGGAGAGAAGCACGGCGGGAAGGGCTCGGGCCGCCACATGACCACGCACCACACGTACGTACTGGGCATTTTGACACTACGTGGATATCTTTTTCCTACCGAACCTTCCGATGCGGACTCTTTTTTAGCCTCGACTACACTCGGCAGTTTATTCATACTTGGGGCAACTTGGAAGGTTTACTCTAACGCCTTCACTCATCTACATCTACTCAATACCCCGCAAGGGCGTGTGGCGTGGGGTGTTAGGAACCCACCCGTAATTAAGAAAGAAAAAAATCGCATTCAAAAGCCACAAGTTTATACCATCCCCAAACAAAACATAGCATACATTCAAGCAAGAACACTTATACCCCACTCACATGCAAACACTCAAACTACCAACTAACATACCCATGCACCTGAAAGTATACCTAACAGCTTTGCAATGTTTAATTTTGTTCCGACTTGTAAATTCAACGTTTTTAATATTTCTAAAGTGACTTCGGTTTCTTACTATTATGATTTCTGATTGTTCGGGGAAAGAATGAGTATTTGTATCTATCTGTACTGGAATCTATCTCCCTTATTTTAGCTTTGCGGTCTGATCTACCTAAGTAGTGTGGGGCCATTAGAATTCCTTTATTGTCATCGTAAAACTCATTTGTTCTGAACCTTTCTTAAAGTCTAAGCCTCACTTGTCCTCTTCGTACTTCAAGTGGTTCCAAGCATAATTCCCCTAAGAGACCTGTCACACTTGTGTTCTTATCATAACAATTTTTAACGAATCTAGCGGATTTTCTCTGGACTTGATCTTGTTCTTTTTAGCAAATTTTCTCCCAAGGATCCCACTAACTTGCGGTATATTCCAAATGAGGTCTAACTAGAGCAAAATAACACCTCTCTTTAACTTTCTCATAACATTTCCTCACCACCTGTTTAATGAAGCCGAGTTTCTTTAGAGTGGATCCACATATTGTCCTGATATGTGCTCCCCATGAAAGGCGTTGTGTTAGAACTACCCTCTAATATTTAACTTGATTGGCCGTAGACAGTACTGAACGCTCTATTTCGTAGCTAATGTTCTGTTCGCCGCTACCTTTGTTCCAAGTGCTCACTCTTGGGACATCTTGTAACTGCAAGTAGGTGACCAAGCTACTGTCGACTTCAATATAGCCAATATGACTAAATGGATGACATATTCTAAACATGAAATTGGTGGAATATATGATAGTACATAATGAGAAGAAAGATTATATTGTATTTTTGAATTGTCCGTCCGGAATTTGTAGAATACCAAGCGTTAATAAGTGTTTGGATTGCACGTGTGCCAGCCGTCTTTTAATGTATTCTCTTATCCTCTTTGTGTAGGCACAAGAGCTGCTGCTAACCATGTATTATTCGTAATAAATGTGTAGGTATGCTGCATGAATGGTGTTCGGTCGGCCCTTTCCACGCAGTTTTGGGTGGATCGTGGGGTGCCATGTGCATGAGGAAGTAGAAGAATATATGCAGAATTGTTCGCGACTTACCACCCCATGCCATACATCCTTGCGACAGCTGGCGGGGTATTGTGTAAATGTTTCTATATAATAAATATTAGATGCATAATAAATGAGTAAAGCTCCATTGGGACGATCAACGTCATTTACTTTCGATCGCATTTATCGGCCCCAAAGCGCACAGGCAGGACAGGCAATCGCCACGAAATAAGAGGGAGACTGCCGAACGGATTCAAGATTCAAACATTAATTTTTCCCGGGCGCTCTTCGCGACAGCCACTCAAGCGGGAAGAGATAGACAAGGGTAAGCACTGGTGCAAATAATAGGGAACATACAAGTTACCTTCCCCCTCAAATAACCTCATACCAGACGTCCTAACGCCCTGGGGATTTACACTGTAAACATTTAGGATTCGTTTACTACAATGCTGTTGAAATTGCTCAACATACCAGATGTGATCAATGCATGAAGGAGCAGTATTAGAAATTTAATATAGCACAACCACATTAAAAAGTTTTCAGGTGCTCTAGTGCGAAGACGCACTGTGGATTAAGAATCAGAAAATCGTTTCCCGGAATGCTACAACATCATATCTAATGTGCAGCATTAAAAGGATCATGGCCATTACTTCCTAAAGAAAATTGAGTTTTTTTAAAATGATCTTTGGTATATTGTCATGCATTTTGTGAATGGTGGGTTGGTATGTTCAAATTGATCCTACCAGTATTACACACACAAGTTAAATTGACTCATCGAGGAAATTACTAAATTAGATTAATACAGGTTCTGTAAAACTTTTCTCATATAGATAAATATTTTAACGCGAAGAATGTAAGGCGATTGACAAGAAAAAAATGACGGGAGTACCTAGGCGGACAGACGAGAGTAGAGCAATTAGAAAGGTACCGAGTAGCGACGACCAGGGACGCAGAGGAGATCCCTAGGAACCCAGGGTTCGAGACCTCAGGGTAAATAGTCCCTAAGCTATACCTGGAATCAGAAATGTCCGAGAGAGAAATAGAGCGTACGGCACTGTAGGATTTCAATGATTTTTATTTGATCTAAAAATTCATGACCGCAGCAACACCAGACGTAAGAGTTGTGATGGACCAAATTACCATCAATCAATCCTTACATTGACAGTTCATTTTCACATACGTTTACACAAAGAAGGAATTTTTTCCGAAAACATTGAGAGACAGTAACAGCTGCTACTCACATCAACTATGGAGTGAAGAGAATCATCATTATGTGCATAAAAATATGTAGGTATGTATGAGTATGTATGCATGTGCATACATATTTTAGTGACTCGTGTTTGCATCGGCGTGTAAGCATGAGCGGTACACGCGTGCATCGTACATATATTTAAAGCAGTAAATATTATATTTAGCAACAAACATATCATTCTTGTCGCATAATTTTACTAGAAATTGTGGTGGTACCATGTGCATTGTTATTGAGCCCGATAATAGGGTTAATAGTTCTTTGCAAATCGGTATTTTAATTTCTGTGGTTATATCTCATACAAGTTGCATGACTTTGTGTCTGATAATGTGGATTGCATGTCTGGTGTTGATACACCCCCTGCCACACACCTTTCCAGTGGTTTGCAGGGATTGCATGAATATAGTATAGAAGATAATGAAATAATGTAAGAAGGATTGAAGAAAGAAAACAAGGTTCATTCCTAAATTTTAGAAATGGTGGAGTTAATGAATAGAAAAGAAAAAAGATTGGGAATGTTTCAGTCGCGTGAGTTGGAAAATGAGAATGAAACAATCAAGGGAACGGATTTTAACGTGCTAAAGGGCAATTAAGAGAAATATTGCATGGAGATTAATCAAAATATGGTCAAAGTAATGAGATGTACAAAAAGTAGGAAAACTAAGTTGACCAGTAAGGAGGAGATTAATTTAAACCTCTGCGACAGTTCACAAATTTGGGCAATACAGGTATTTTGGAGTAAAACGAATAGAATAGTAGAAACTTTAAGAGAAAAAATGTGTTGTCGAAACAGCTATATGTAAGGAGAAGGGTATTAATGACAGTTAACTTAAGGAATGGAGGAAGAGAGATTGAATGAGATCTTAACTTGGCGTGCCACGCTGTGTGGATTTAAAGCATGGTCTTTGAGCTAAGAGGATAATGATAAGTGGAAGTACCCATCATGCTCAGTACTCATAATTTCGGTCCACGATACCTCTTTTATTCTTTTGTACAAACTTAAACTCCCTAAATTATGGTTACTTAATCCCATATCTCTAAACAATTGAACATATTTGTGTAAGATTTAGTGGCATAAAATAACATATACAAAGGTCTCTATCGGTCACATAATTTTTATGGAGCACTGAGGAGTTCAGTAGTTTTTTTAAAACCAAGCTAATCAACAGATAAATGCTAACAGGTTATTCACAAAAAAAAACAAGTTCCCAAAACTAGCGAATGTCCAATAGTTTAAGTTATTTAATAAGTTTAAATGGCCAAAGTGTTGAGATATTGCGTTCAAGGTGCCTGGCGTATAAAGACAATGGTATATCGGAGAAATTTATAGAAATTACAAATTAAAAATTTATTACCAGGGGAGATTTTCCAATTGCCATGCATACTCCCTTTTTATAGGTCACAGAATATAAATCTTGGTGACAAATCTTGAGGATTATTTTAAAATTCATAGTACCTAAGAGGTTGAAATTTTAAAAAACGTGGATTACTAATATCCCCTTTGAGCTTTGGTACCCTAGTGTTCGATCTCATGCCTCTCGAAGTAGTTTATCTACATCTACATAAATACCTCGCGATCCATCAAAAAGGTGTGCAGCAGGGAGTGCACCAGGTGAGAAGGGTTAGAGATTTAGGAGGATATGGGAGAGCGGAAGGGAAAAGGGACAAAATATTCATGAGAAAACCTCAAATAAGGTGCAAATTTGGACATATGCAGTAGGAAGACTCAATTCAAAACAAGCGTTAGTTTCGCCTAGTTCAAATGAGTGATTTTTCATTCGAAAGAAAGGTTATAAAAATGAACCACAACCATTTATATGACACACCTCCACCATAACAAAGACAGGTCAGGCAGAACTGGAAAGAAAGAAGGGGACATTCTACCATTTCTTGTTGGTACTGCCTAGAACAAAAACTATCATGGAAAAAACCATTACCGGCTCTGGAATTTTGTATGCAGGCATTACTACTGTACGAATGACTTTCTTGTGACCGAGTAAGTACAAGGAAGGCAAGTATTTAGTGTGAGAGAACATATTCTTTTAGGGTTTCAAAATCACGCCACGGATTCAAGCTTAAGACATGCAACCGACTGGTTTCGAACCGAGGAGGGTCCGGAGGTGAGGCCGGAGAACGTGCGGAAGGGGAGGACCGGAAAAAATCAGAGGGGGGGATGGATGTCAAAAGGGAAGGGGGTAACGAGGGGGGTGGGTACATCTCGGTGAGGAACGCCACTGTGGCGTGCGGGGGAAGTAGACTAGGAAAGGCCTGCACGCCAGAAAGGGAGGGGGGTGGGGTTTCAGCAAGGATACGGTAGGGAAAAACATTCAAAGGTTCACACCTATAGTGCTACCACTGATTTCCCATCAGGATTGCAACAAAAGAAATTCCTTCCCGTCGACTCACCTTTGACACACCACTAGCCTCATCTCCTCCTGACCGGTGTGTGAGCATCCGGAAACTCACAGGGAATGATTTAATTAATGGGTTAAAATAATAATACACTTGAGATATGCCAGATTTTTGAAAATCTTGTGAAATGAATGAAAGCGTAACGTGATAACTGAAAGGTTTTTGTGGAGTCCGTAGAGGTTTGCATAACAATTTACACGACTTGGATAAAAACATATCCACAGTTTTTGATACTTCCACCGAGGGAATAGTCGACCCTTATCAAATAATATGTTAGCACGAGAATCATTGACGAGCCGCTAAGCGAAAATAATTCTCAAAAATATCGAAATAAAGATTCCTAATCCCAGCTAATTTGTGCTCGAAAGCGTGTACGGAACACACCATTGTTGACTGCGGCTGCCGCTCTGCAATTAATGTAGTTTATCGGGGATACACATTGGAAAAAGAGTTAAGTGACCCTGAAAAATAAAACACCCTAATCGCAAGAACTTTCAAGAGTTCACACAATGACTTAAGCCTGGCTTTCATCTTCGATAAGTCGAAATGTATTGTATGCATTTAGATGGAAAATATAGTCCGAAACAGAAGTGTAAATTTCAACGTCTTAGGGTATGTTGTTGCAGCCTGTATGAGAATTTTCCAATAAAATGAAAATTTAATAGCACACCAGCACACATTTGACTGGCATGATCATATTTTTGAGTTTCCTTATTGTATGAAGTTGAAGAAATTAAATAGGTGAGAACTATTATAACTTACCAGACATCAGGGAGCATAAACACAACGAGGATGTGCAATTGGCTCATAAAGAACCTTGGCATAATTTAGTGACTCGCAGGCAAACGTTTCGAATACGCAAAGTAATGTGTCCTATCGCATCGGTTGGTCAGAATTTTGATCAATCAGCAAGTATTTGGATTTTATTGAAGATAGTGCTATTTAAGGAATAATTTACAACTCAAAAAACATTTGACTATCAAAATATATACATTACAACCAATAGAAGTCATTGGCGTTGAATAAAGATATTGCATTGGCGTTTAAACGACACCAGAACGATACGAGAAAAAGATTGGGCGCTAATGTTTTTGGTCACTCGTAAATCCCTCACACACAATTTTTAATTTCACGTTCGGTTCCAAAGCCTCCCGATTACAACACCTTAAGTCTTTTTTACCAATTCCAATTTCTTTTACGAGCTCATTACTTTTACTACACTTACATAATTGAAGGTTGTTGACCCGTACAAACTCTTGGCCGCCCGCAGAGTCTGATGATGTTCATGCATGATTACCTATCTGCTATCTGTAATGCATTTTATATTGAAACTACTACGTCCTGCAAAATCAAAATGATTAGCTATAAGAAATGCAAACCACTTGATATCCTCATTGAAATAAACATTAGCTGCACACAGTTTCTGCCTCTCTTCGTGGCATCTTCCTATTCCTTTCCCCGCCCGCACTACCTCACTCATCCCAACACTCCCTCCCATCACATTCCTCAACTTCCCGCTACTTCTCCTCCTGCTTTCTTCGGATTTCTCCAACCAACCTTTCCCTCTTTCCTGTCTCTCCTCTCTTCGTTTGTTTTACCTTTAACGCAAAGACAAGGTTTCCTGAGGCGCATATCACGACAGATCACTGATTTCTGCAATGCATATCAGCTCAACGTCTTTCTCCAAACAACCCGCGTCAGCGCAACTAACGTCTATCAGAATTACTTCCGATTCCACGATACCAGATGACTGGATAAATGTTTTACGTTTCGTCCCACAGAAAATGGTCGTAGAACACTTGGCCAGTTGTTGAGAAATTTTCAGGAAATTACAATTAGTAGACTGCTGAGTATCATATCAGAGCCAATTACCTATTAAATCGCCATTGCATTCTGGCCACCGGTTGGTACTACAGGAATGGGCTTCGTTCATTCAATCTCTGACCGTTTAATGACTATGATAATGCTAGAATATTTTACACAATTGCATGCACAAAATGAATGTAAGCCTTGAATAAAATGACCCTTCTTTAAATGTGACGTAACAATTATCGGTAATAATTCATCAAATATATGCGCATTGAAAAATCGCAGTTCCGATAGTTCAACACGATCCCTGTTCGACTGGAGACTTTCCTGAAGGCGGAAAACAGGCGAGCACATCCAATATTCACTCATGGGAATTGAGCTGGGTCCATTGGTATGGGAAACCCTTGCATTAGAATTTAGCGAAACAAATTCCACGCCGTACACAGCAAGATCGGGGGAAGTGCGAAGAAAAACCGGAGGAGGAAGAGGGTGGTGGGGGGGGCGGTGAGCGGGAGGAAATTAGCCCCGCTGGCGGATTTTTACATAAATCAGAACACGCGAGTCTCTTTTGGAGGACAACGGAGCGGCAGCCGCGGCGGGAAGTTCCTTAATGAACGTCCCCCAGCGGATCACCTAGACCACCCCCCCCCCTCCACATTAACCCTCCTCTCCCCCACCCCAACCCCTGAATACCACGTGACACCTGGGGGGTATTTAAAATCCATAATTTTCCATTTCATTCCCGTTTATCGCTAATCTCTCCTCCCGTGATTGCAACCATAATGGATGGAATATCTCTACACACGATTCCCGCCCGGCCGAGATTGGATTATTACTCGAATCAGCGAGATAAAATATTTTCAAAAAATATCTTGGCTGATGATTCAAACTTCAAAAATGGAGACACCTCAACTATCGTTTCTTAATGGCTGAAGGGAGGGGGGAGCGGGGCGGTCGAATACTCCTACCCCTCACGCATCGCCACAAGCTACGAATGTTTCGCACACGACTGGAATATTCGTGAAGAGGGAGCTCGATTTCCGTACGATGCCGGACAGATTAATGCAACTTACCTACGGAACGTATATTGTTGCCCGGGAGATATTATTAATCACGTAAATTCATAACTTTAAATAAGAAAACCCTGGTAAACTTCCAGTACTCCCATCGCATTTGCTGGGAGAAATGATAAGGAGCCAAGGAAATTGAATGAAGGGCATATTGATCAGCAGGGGAATGTTGAAGACTGTAATAGAGGGGAGAATGTTAGGCAAACGAGGAAAGGGCAGGAACAGAAAAGGGATGTTGGATGGGAGGAAGGAGGTACTCAGAGATGAAGAGGGACCTGATGTAGACTAGGTTGCCGCATTGTGTTTTGTTAGGATTCTCAAAATATTTATTAGATAGTTGTGTCCATCCATAAACCCACCTTATCCGGCCGATTACCTTATAATTATATATATAAAATAAGAGAGAGAAAAAATAAAATGCCACCAGGACAAAATGAACCTCCATTCAAAGTAAATATTCCCTAATTGCGTGGTAAGCGGAAAGGAAATGAATTATTACAAGATTATAAGAATAGACACCCGATAAAAATTTCCGTAGCGTTGATGAAAGCTGGAAAAAGTCAGTGAAACTTATCGATGTCAGCTTGAAAGATTTTAGGCCAACCTGTTGACTTACATATCAGCATTGCTAGACTCATATCTTTGCCAGCACACTCAAAATAAAGGACTTGTAAACATGTAATTCTGCCAATCGAGAAATCGAGCATTGGTTTTCGTCTTCGCAGTGCCACGCTTTCGCGAGCGTTCCTCTGCTCAAGAGACTTTCTAATGAAAAAGCTCTCCAACCACCTCGAATAAACCTAATTTGATGGAAGTATTTCGTAAACTTTGGTCCACGAAATTAAGGAAGAATCTCATTTAAACTTCAGGCTGAAAAAAAAACTCTGCCGGGGATAGCGCATACGTGGATAAGTAAACCTCCCCCCCCCCTCGCCCTGGGGTAAAAAAAGTAATAAGCAGGGAGAAAATGAGGGGATATTAAGGGCTTATCCATTAGAAACAAGGCGCTCATTACGCGGCGGAACAGTTGGAAGAAGATGGCAGCGGCCCAAATAAAAAGCGAACTTAGAAAGCTTAGTGTGCCCGTGGGAGTGTAACCACGGAAACACAGGAATTGCGAGCGTCCGCCAGCCCACCCCTCCCGCCCCACGAAAATACATAGAAACGCATGATTGCTCTCGGGAGAGCTGCGCCGTCATTGGAGGAAAAATTATGATAATGACAAAGAAATAATAATTCGTTTTGCTTCGGAAGGAATGGGATGAAGGGTTGAAATGTAAAAAAAATAAAAAACAAAAAATAAACACATGATGTTGTGGGGGCGGAGGTGGGGGAGAGGAGAGACAGAAGGAGGTTGGTGCCGCCCCCGGGAGGAGCGGAGGGGGGGCAGAGCGAAGGAGGGTGGGGTGGGGCGTGGAGGACGCGCTGTCGTGTCACACGCTAGGCCCCTCCGCCTCGTCACGATACCGGGGGCACGTTAGTGTTTTGTCTCGCGTGAGTCCTGGTCCCCACTGATCTCGTGCACATTTGCGGGGCCCCCGGAGGAGGGCGGGAGGAAGGGGGGGTGGGAGGAAAGGGGGGCGGGGGGCTGTTTGCCTCGGAGTGGAGAGGGGGCAGAGAAGGCGATCTCTCCCGCTTTCCCTCGGGGGACTACCTACTCCGTCTTGGGGGAAAAGGGTTTTCCACGGTGGGGGGAGGAGGTATGGGAGGGGTGGGGGGTGGGCGAGGCGGGGCGAGTCTGGGGGGTGAGGTGGGGAAAGAGAGGGAAGATTGCTTTGGGCGAGTTATACGGTAGCCGAATGTTTTCCCATAATAATTCCTCCGATTATCAGCAGAAAGGATTTTTTTTCGCATATCTGTATATAACATATAATCAGCCCCAAGCTTTGAGGAGATTGCCTGCCTTTTTGGGAACATGGAGTGGCGTGTTCAAATCTGGACGGCGCGTATTATATTTATATATTTCGTTTAAAAGCGCGGGAAAATTAGCGAATTAATTGTTTCCCATTTTCACCGCGTTGCCTACTAGAGATAAGTTACGTAAAGGTTGTTTCTCTAGAAAACGAGGCTAAAAATTATTCGCTCTAGGTCCAACAGTGAAACTAAATGAGATGATTAAACTACCATGCGTGCGTACAGCACTGCGTGTTACAGCAATTGCGGTGAACTATGAATGAATTTTTTAAAAGAGTTTATAAAGTTTTATTCGAACAGTGTGAAAGCATCTTTTCGTAGTGGATCTCATTGATATTTCATTTTATGTTTACGTGTATTTTCGGCGTTTTAGCATATGGCTAGCATAATTATTCTTATACAGTACATGATGGAAATATTCTATCGCGCTGAACAGATTCTTTCAGCCCTCGCAATATTTTTCGCGGAGTTAAATAAAAATTAAATTTTCTATTCGTAGTCCCCATTCCCAAGTATCGTGTCACTATTTACGAGGAAAGCCAGAAGCTAAAATTCGGACGGTTGATTTCCAGCAATGCTAGTGAAATTTAAATAACTACTTGTGCGTGATTGGTTGCTTCCTATTAGCAAAGGAGGTCAGTCAAGATAATGAAGAGCGAAAGCGTCAACTTATGAAAAAAGAGGGCGACACCTTGCGTAATAGAATGAAACCCTTTACCTTACTTCCTGGTTTAAGTAAAAAAGGATATCTCTCGGAATGTGATTAAATCACACGGACATTCTTATATTGCTTCGAAAATTGGTACCAACCATGAAGAAAATATTAAGAAATAGATTTCAAAATCCTTTGTGCCTTTTCAATGCCGAGAGAGGTCATTCTTTGAAGAGGACCCTTAAGTACTCCTGCTCTCCATCTCCCATGGACTGTTGATTTGAGGATTTCCTTCTTCTCCAAAAAATTACATTGCTCCGGATTTGTAAGAAAAATAGCTTCACTATGAGCTGAATAGGCCGCCAAGGGGTTCCACAGATGAACGTCCTCTCATTCGTACTCTCTCCACACAGCCGAATTAGGAGCAGTAACACCGCCTAAACATTCTGCCCTGGCTGCAATTGAACCAATTCCTCTGACGAGAGGAAGTTGGACATGGTTAACCATTAATGCAGGGAAAAAGGGAATGGAATGGGAGAAGGGAATGATAAATATAAAAATGTCCATGATGATGAAGATGAGATATATAAAGCATATTTTTAAGTCTGAAATGCTTAGAGCCAGAGTTATTCTATGATTTGTACTTGAAATATATACTTATTATTAGGAATATATATGAATACAAAATTATTTTAATTATGCAAATAAACAGTTGTTCAACAAATATTAACTACACACACTACCAAAGCAATACGCTTTTTTTCTGATGTCTTATTGTCATAAAATGGCTAAAACTCCAATATAAGAAGCGATACTTATATTATAATTTTTTAATAAAATATACAACTTGAATTAATTAATTTCTCTACCCACTTCATTCACTTAATTGGAAATATTAATTTTTTTGCTCGCAAAAAAATAGTACTCAAATTAGTATTTATCCGCGTAATTGTCGGAATTCTTGCCATGGAAATAGAAATATTATACAAATGATGTCCCCGGCGCTCTCGTCTTGAGTGCAACATTCACTCGATTCTCAGTCAATGGGACGTGGCAACCCGAAATAATATACGAGTACCTGGAGTCAGTTTCCTGGTTTTTGGGCAACGTGTTCTAGGGCGGACTGCAATGCTTTGATGGGCACGTTTGCCATTATGACTGTTTACCAGATTTTGGAATAAGTCTTCCTTCTATTTTTGCAGGGATGTCCACATAAATACATGATCAATGACAAGAATTAGCATTAGAAGGATGCTCGGTTAATGTTATTCAGAAAATCGAAATTTATCAATTTCAAGGATATATGTATCACGCAGAAATCAAATAAGAAATTTTAGTTTTGGCTTCCATTGTATAAAAATAGGAATAGTACGATTTCTCAACCAGAGTTTCGACAAGAAGAGCAAAACTGGCGTTATTAACCGCTGATTTAGTATTCAGATTCCCTCAGCAGGGTCACAGAATTAGGGAAATATGTATATATCTAAACATTTAGGAATTACAACTATTGATACACATTCGTATATATTATTATTTGCCAATGATTAATAATTACAAAGGAGAACGCGTCTTACGTAATTAAAACGAGTACGTATTTGATTTATTTTAAACGGGTTATTTTGTCCAGCCATTTTCTCACATGTGCACATTTCACGGAATTTTGAATTGAAGGTGAATACGTGCAGTCTAAGGAAACAAAATCTCTTTCATAACAACTTTTAATTTTTACCTGGCTTTTATATTTTCACCTCTGGTCATAGCATATGAGATGAATGGGAAAAACGCAATTTGATTTTAGGCAACTGGCTCGAGAATATTTCATCAATAGGGATCCCATTGCCTAGGTGAATAATACAAGTATTATTTGGCCGTTAAAATTTTAGACTTACAATGTAATTATATCCATTTTATTTCTATTACGGTCAGACAAATGATAAGTTAAAATAAACTTGAAGACGGTCCAAAAAGCATCCACTTCGATTCTCCTTCGACATTAGGCTGTCTTACGTAGTAATTCCACCACTTTCCACGAACAATATTTCTAGTGTAACACTCTATTACAAGCAAATTCGTTGAATATGGTTTTCCAGAGGTAATACTCCTAAAATGCTATTGCGTGCTATAAATTTTGTAGAGATGGTGTCGCTTGAACGACAGGAACCTCTGAAAATTGCAAACAATGGAGCTGTGGCAATACAGAAGACTTGTTAAAATCAAATGTATGCATATAATATCAAAGGAAGAAGAACATTGACGAGTTTTTGGTAAAACAGAGAAGTCTGTGAAAGACACGAGAAGAAAAACAGAGTTAATTAAGCAAACTCTGACACAAGATTACTTAACAATTTCCAAAACTGAAGGAACGACAGGAGGAACGAGGTACAAAGGAAGGTTACAGAGCAAGGTTGAATTGTCAGAGGTAGGTGGTAGAAGCCGTCAGCAAATGAACTACATCAATGAAATGAAATCATGTTTAAGTAACGCGATTCCTGGCTTGGAAAGCTTTTATAGCCCAATCTTCAATAGATAGCCTAAGAAAATGCTTACGATGAATGACAGTAGGTGTATTTCGGTGAATTGATTACATTCCTAAATATGAGTTGAAACTTCCAGTAAGTATTGGAGGGAGGTAATGTTATAAGAAATTATATTTATTTACCTTTATCAATCGGTTTCCCTAATTTTAACATTATTTGCAGTTAGAAGAAAGCTTGCCGAGAAAAACTTATTGAAATCAACGGATTTTGACATGAAATAAATTTGGATCTGATTCAATATGCTAAGAATTTATTTTCCTGGCAATAAACACCGAAAATTTTATTATCCAAGTAAAATGCTTTGTCTGTAATTGTTTTAAACGGGTAAAAATTACCACATTAAACTTGATAAGTTTCATATCAAGATAATTACGAATCTGCACTCAAGCAGACATAAACAAGTTGACTCACAACAAAAAATGGTGTTATTGATGATATGACACAACTCAAGAGTTATATTAAATACGACTTAAAATATGAGTGTATTGTTTTATCTTAGAGTTAGCCATTGACAGATTGGTTTGGAAATGTAACCTCACTTGTTTATTTTCTGAGTCTTACGTTTGTTTCTCTTTCGTTGGAAGCTGTATCTGAATCCTTCGTTACCTTCGCCAGATATGGTAGCCTTGGCCTTCCCCGATACATTCCCCCTTAACTAATACCTCCATAGCATTTTTCACCTTCATGCCTCCATGATCCCCCATCAACCCTGTAGCCCTGCTCTTCTTTCCTCCCTCATCCTTCATAACGCCCCTTCCCCCTTTTTTAACCAACTATTTGTATTAAAATCTCCATCCAATCAATTACCAAAATCTGTTGATAACACCAAACTTCAAATGATTCCAATCGTCGTGTTCTTTTTTCCTCCTCTATGGCCCAGGTTTCGGACCATTTGCATTCGCTATTAGGGTAACAGACATTCAAAGAAGGCCATACGCTCTTTAGTTTAGGCATTTATCCGTTAAAGGACTCTAAAATTAAAAAAAACCATTTACACGAATGAATAATTTGAGCATCAAATCCAAGAAAACTAAATCAAAGAATTTAATTAAAAAACATAGTGAAAAATAGCATTACAACGATTACAATCACTTCATATATTTTAATCATGATATATGAACAAAATGAGACGGCTCACACTGATAAGATAAATCAACGGCTATTCATCCACGGCGGGGCTTGCGCAATGCTCCGTTCTCGCTCGGCCGACAAGGCTATTTTAACCCACGTAGTCCAGCGCCAAACAAAGGAATGGAGCCGTTCACAATAGTGGATAGCTTGGAAGCCATCGGCGGGAAATTGCCTCCCGATCGAAATCCATCAATCACCGAAGCCGATCCACATCACCCATCCCATAAGAGGTGGATATTTCAGGAGGAGCACGCTGCTTCCGTCCGCTGCAGACATTACGTCGACGATTAATTATCCTCTAGTCTCTGCCACAGGGTCGGAAAACTTAAATAAGGATCGTAGTGGTTTGCCATAATTTCACCCTGCCGGAAAGAACTGAATTAGACGCGGTCGCTTTTATTTTCAGTAGAAGACCAGAGGCAATGAAAAGCTGATGAAATAGGGATATTGAAGGATGTAATTCAAGTTGGCGATTGCTTAAGCTTGTCCAGAAATAATCATTATGAAAAGTTGACAAGGAAAGATGAACACTGAAAACAACCAGAGTATTATAGAAAACTTAATGGCAAAGAACACAAGCACATGGCCATTCTATCAGGAAAATGAGACCTGAAGGCCACGAAGGCCACGAATTGCAAGGGTATGGCCTTAAGGCACATTCATCTACTCAGAATTCAGACCAAATGTTCGTGACATAAAATTTAGACCCAAACAGAATTTTGAAAATCAACTCATTACACATCTGTTATCCTAATAACGTAGTGTCAGGTGATAACGTTTTACGTGAAATTATTTCGTTCAAAAAAGGTTCATGGCACTGAATG
Source organism: Hetaerina americana (assembly GCF_022747635.1). Lineage (NCBI taxonomy): Eukaryota > Metazoa > Arthropoda > Insecta > Odonata > Calopterygidae > Hetaerina > Hetaerina americana. The sequence goes on along the minus strand of NW_027287427.1, from coordinate 86,055,844 downwards.
TCAAATAATTTCACAGGTGACCGGAGTTATGAGATGAATGAGGCACCCAAAGGCTGTCCCAAGGAGAATTTGGCGCCGCTGACACTACAAAATTGAAATGGCATAAAACGGGGAAATAGATCCGAGAGTGAAGGCTGACTGGAATGGATTAAAGAAATAAAAGGCGAAGTGAACACCGTAGACTTAATTAATGATTCAAGTTGACTCAAATAGAAAAGACCACGTGGATGAATGAATAATTATAATTATATGAAATATAATTAATAATAATAATTGACTGTGATAATGTGTACCAGGGTAGATTGTAGACACAAAGGTCTTAGAACAACCTGGAGGTTAAGGAGGACCTGGATACATCCTAAAAGGTGATTTAAGACACGATAATGTAAACGGGGAAGAATGTATAGTGACCATTTGGAAAGAATAATTTCAAATTAATTCTAAATTATTAAAAAAAATATAAAAATAACAAGTTATAAGCATTGAAATCACAATTAAGGTGTAGTAACGTAATAATTGAACGTTTTTATGTTCGTCCGAGTGTACTGGATTTGTATTCAGGCGTTTTCTCTGAAATCTTTCAAACCATAGTATTTTTGAACCAGAACTCAAGGAGTTTCAAGAGTTTCAACTACACCTCATTGCAAAAATTTCAAATGAGCGGATGATTTCCATGACCAAGAATTGAAATGAAACGTCTTCAGCAAAACCGGATAAAAGGACAGGTTTACAAATGATCGTATCACGATTTTGATATTATTTGGCGGTAAGATAATATGCAAAACCTATTTACGAATCATTCCACCTCGTGGCTGTAGCATGCATGATCTTATGTATTCAATGGTAAAATTCAATATCGCCTTAAAAATATTATTCCAATTGGCGAATTTGAATGACGACCTTTCTGACAGGATCTCACAACAAGAGTCGGCTATATACAGTGCTTGTGACTAGCAAGGATCAATGCTATATAGTAAATCCGAGCTAGAGAGTGCGTGATCTTTTTTCGTTTATCATATTTCCTAATTTTATTTCACTACGTGTGATTGGTGGGCCCCTGACGCAGAGGGAAACCTCTCGTAAGCCCTGATAGAGTGTGAGTGCATGCGACTAGCAAGGATCAATTCTGCTTAGTACATCCAAGCTAGAGAGTGCGTGATTAATTTTCACTTTTTTAGTATTCAAAAATTTTGGTATTATTCTAAATTTTACTAGGTGCGTTTGAGTGCTTGAGACTAGCATGGATCAATGCTGTATAGTATATCCAAGCTAGATAGTACGTGATTTATTTGCAGTCCTCCATTTCATTGTTCTAACCGTTTGCGGTATTTAAATATTTCAATTATTTTCAGTTTTTTACTATATTTATTGTTGGTCTTATTTTCAGTTAATTATTTAATTTTATAATTTTTATCGATTTACTGCTTGTATTTTCTCCAATTTCCCCCACCCATCCTTTGCCCATTTATAAGAGTACGGCTGGGGTGAACTCTTCCCATTATAAGAGTCGGCTAGTATATGTAATTATTGGCATGACAACCTTGGCTCGTAATGCTTATAAGTACGCCTATGATTCGAAGCATGGAAAGTAACTATATTATATTATTGATTTTTGATTATTCTACGGGAAAAATTAAGTTATTAGACTGGATTGGATGTGCTCAACATCCACTCTAGTCCAAGAAAAATAAATACCTTATTCGAAAACCGATAATCAATCTTATTTTAAAATAAAATGCTGCCCCATATTTTTTAATTCTATTCCAAAATAATTTTTAAGTGTTCACTTATAATAGATTTTTTGGTTAGGCATTGGAATTAAAGAATGAACCATTAGATCGAATGAATCCAAAACAAACAGAGATGGCGTGGACCGAACTGGCGAATGATGGCGTGAAAGTGCGTCGCAGTTACATGCGACTCGGTTCGGCCGTTTCCTCGGATGAAATGTTGTCCCAAAACTTGCCCAGTGTGACAAGGCCTAGGGCGTAAATGGGTTCTGGTATAATGAGGTTCAGCAGCAGAATTCACCAGAGATTTTCATCCCCTGGCCCTAATATCTCCGGGCTTTTTAAGGCACTTTTTGAGACTCTTACAATGGACACTATGTATAGGCTGAATGATAACCGAGGGACGCAGAATTCTTTAAAAACCAAGTTTCTTCTGCTGCGGCAGCTTTAGAAACCCAACTCTGGAAATTCCGCTTTTCCGAGTTGCGCCAATTTAAATCCTCACTTCTGCACGCCAACGAAAATGTTCTCCGTGGAGTCATCTACAAGCGGAAATAATGGCACTGGGGTCCATTTCATGCATTTCCACGCCATAAAAAACAATCTGCAGACACGAAGTACTTGCCCACATCTGAGAGTCCATCGCCAAATTTTTCGCTCAAGGAGATCTCAATGAATCGCCCCCCACTTATGCCTAGTGTCCATTCTGACGCTTGTAAGTTCCTCAAGTCAAAGGCGGTCGATACCTTTGACCCCGGAAAAAATTGATTTCTTCTTAACACATCGGCATTTAAAAGAATTTTTCAGAATCAAAAAAATGCAATACTGCAGCAACCACTGTCGAGGAAGTGCTTAAGACCATTCGAAATGTTTTGCTTTGCCTAATCCACCCACTAATGTTTACTTTAGGTGGAAAACGGAGAGCGGCGTTCTAATTTCATCCGTACTGCCCAAGCAATGGGAAAGAAATGAGAATGCCCTTACGTACCCTCAGCGGTCTTAGAAAAATGGGAGGTTTCTTCATTAGTTTGCGAAATATAACCAAATTTACATATCAGACCTTCCTACGATCAAACATAGCGATTTCTCATCTCTTGGCCTCACATTATAGGAATATTTTTGCACTTTACAATTTTGAAATTCAAGGTTGGAAAACGATAAGTCACATTTATCAAACATTTATTATGGCTAATGAACTATTTTTTAAAAATATTTCCAATGTTTTTAGGATTTTTCTCCAACAAGAGTTGATCCAATTATAAGAGATAACATAAAACCATAAAAAATGTTTTCAGTGAACTGCCTTCTTAAGCATAATTTTTTGAATTTGGCATTTAGAAACCAAAGCCCTGCCTACCAAAATTTGTGATAATTTTTTAGCCGAAATTGTTAAATCTTAAAATAATCAATAATTTCGGGCAAGGATGTTCCTATGAGTTGCAAAGAAAACTGAATTTCACATTGAGCCTACCATTTGGAAGTTACAAAAACCTCTTCGCTGTGCAATGACGAGCTTTATTTCTTCAATGAAGCCTTAAAGTTTAGCAGATAATTAGCCATTAAATTCCCCTACCCTATATGCCGTGGGAACTTAAGTTCACATACTTTTGAGGCTGTTATTTGGAAGAACAGTAAGAATAAAACGGTAACCACTTTCCAATCGCTTCATAAAAAAATCTTTACTCAAACTATTCGTGAGCCCTCTTAAATGAAACAATAGCTACTCCGAGTTCATGGCTGCAACTACAGGAAGACTTTTTGAAATTTTTTGTCTCAGAGATAATTTTATGGAATTTGCATAACATATTGAAATGAAATGAAATAATTTACTTTGTAATTCTACACACTTTATTTCAAAAACACGACCCAGGTTTCGACGTTGAACGTCGCCTGGTGATGACGTTCAACGTCAAAACCTGGGTCGTGTTTCTTAAATGAAGTATGTGGAATTACAAAGTAAATTATTTCATTTAATTGCAATACAGGAAAACTGTTTGCTTATACAGTCTTATGCGTGAGAGTATCCTTTGTGATTTCTTTTGTTTCGGGAAGCCGTTGATCGAAGTAACTCAGAGTCAGTATGGAGAAGATAGAGGCTCTCAGTGTGGTTAAGTTCCTTCATTTAATAGGTAACAGTGTCCGGCAAATCCATGATAAAATGATGGCTATTTATGGAAATAATAGCCCGTCATATGATACAGTTGTGAAGTGGAAAAGGAATTTTCAAACTGGCCACATGTCCCTCACAGACGATCCGAGAAGTGGAAGACCATCACTCACGGACGATGCTGCTGCCACAGTGAAGAAAGTGAAGAGGACTTAATCCGATTAGACCGAAGAACAGCCATCCAAATGATCATGAATGAGTCAGATCCACGGCAAGTGTGAAGAAAATCATTCCTCGACTACTGAATCCTCTTCAGAAGCAAACACGGGGCCACCTGCAATCGCGACCAGCAATCAAAGCGATGTGGCTTTGAAATTTAGCCACATCCGCTCTATTCTCCTGATCTCGTCCCAAGTGACCTTTTTCTTATTCCAAGAACTCAAGGAAATATTGTAGTGTAGGAGATTTGGCACCAAAAATGATAATATGAGGTAGAACAATAGTTTTCCACGTAATCTGCTGAATTCTACAATGACATCCTTCAAAATGTCAAGAAACACCAGGAGAAATGTATAACTCTAGATACTTACTGTGCAGAGAAGTCTTAAAATTGATAAATAAAAATCATGATTCAAGCAGTATGTATACGCATTACTCATACCTAATATAATTCCTATAAACCTAATATCGTAATATACCATACTCATGCCTAATGTAAATATGTTGGAAAGTACCAACATATTTTCATTATGTACGTGTATATGCACGCCCATTGAGGCAAGTTGAATCTCTAAATTTCCCACTGTCGTCCTCAGAATGGATTGCAGGGAAGAAGTACACTCGACGAGAGCGCTGGCGGCGGCGTACTCTGGCACCAATCTGGACGAGAGGAGATCCTTCCGGACCACGGGGTGAACCCACCTCGGGACAAATGGGGTCAGAGAAGGGGAAGCCAGGGCAAGGGGGGGAGGGAGGGGTTCGGGTCTGCGATCGCGGGAGCTCTCATTCTCCAATGGCAGGGGGGGGGATGCGAGTTATAGGGAAATAATGGGGGTGCAGGGTTGCGAGCAGACTCGTACGTGGCCCGTGGGGAGGCCAGCGATTGAATGGGTACGTGACCAATAAGGAGGCTCTTTCTACTGCAGTGCTGCTGGGCACCAAAAGACATCCTTGACGGGGGGAGATAAAATCGCCGAGTTACCGTTTAACATTAATTGATTCCCCAAGAAGGCGTTCATTTCGGCTTAGGGCCATCTAATGGCTAAACCTTACACTTATTTTTTTCGCCAAGAAATCTTCTAGTCGAAACTTGGTATCCAAGCCGAAGCAGGATTCAAGCAATCGATTGTTCCTTTGAAGTTATGCGGGTCCGGTGAAATTTTGTGGACCCGCTTCAGAGTGCTATAAATACTTAGTTTTCAAACATAAAATACATAGAGTGGTCTTGTCTCGGGTCTTCCACCGGGTTAGTGTCGCCATCGCTGCCGAAGTTTCGAAAACCGACTCGGTCATCGTAACGCCGGCAGCAATGGAGTCCCTGCCCCGGTGGAGGACCCGAGAGGATTACACTCAACAGATACGGTGGAAAAGCGCAGGATATTTTCATCTTTGAATATACTATGTATATTTCTCGACCTGGATTACTTTGAAAATTAACATTTTCAGTCGATGCCGATCTTCAGCACTCCATGACTTTGATCTTCAAAGAAATATACGTCGTCTAAAGTAAATTTTAGCCGAACAAAAAGTTTTTTTTAACCGGAGACATTAGCCTAGTATCGTAGTAATGTCTTTCGAGTTAGCATTCAAAAACACAAAAAATCAACCATCCCTAGAATTATATAAGCCTCGCAGGATAATAATTGTCTCAGAGCCATCGGAAGCCAGGCCTGTACTTGCTCCTTGAACAAGCATCAATTGTCATGCATCCATGAAGGCCCGCGCTCCCTTGCCCGAAAAATACTAACAAGGTTAATAATCGGATGCATGGATTACGAAGAGATACGTGTATTACAAAAAGTGAAGAAGATTTGTAATCAATGCAAAAATCTTAGAGTGTAAAAATCATTCAAGACGAATTATTTTTACACTTTGAAATTGTTGCATTGAAATGCATATTAGCGGATGACACCGTTCAAAATTACTGCTGCGGCACCTCCCGCAGTTTCTTGGAATTTGTCAAAGATTTGATTATTTGGTCGGGGAATGATGGTGGAAAGGGCTAGACGAGGAAATCCGGGTGAATGTGGCCGAAGAAGGAAGGGAATAATATTCCAGTTCACAAAAAAGGATTAAGAGCAGAAATGGATGTGTGAAAGAGACGAAGGACATGCTCGACGACACGAAATTCAGTATGAAAGTAAAAACTTGTAAACCTTTGAAGAAATTATGAGTATGTAGCCTGAAATAAAATAATACATTTCCGAAAGGTTCTTAATACGTAATAGGGAAACAGCGCCAATGTCAACACAATTGCCCCTCTAAGTAAAACACATTGAATGGATAGAAATTAATTTGCGAATCCCGCTCAAAATATTCCGATTCGAAAGTGCACTGATTGCGGAGTGAACAATGAGAGAGAGAGAGAGAGGATGACCACGAGGGGTGAACCAATCGGTTTGCAGATACTACACACTTGTGATACCACTTCGAAGTTGATGATTCTCTTGGTGCTCGTTTGGTGGAAAGCGGAAAACAGAATCCCCGCTGGGATTCAGGCTCATGCCATTGAATCCCATTCATTAATATTCAGCATTTAATGGTTTTAGGATGTGGATGGTAGTTACCGATGAGACATATGAGGAGAGGAACATAATATTCAGGCGGTTACCTGCGTTTTCGCGGCTCGAGGCGGCGGAAAATTGCGCGCGCCTTCATTGAACGGCACTGCCGGCGATGACCAAGTCAGGCCCCTAACCGCCCCACCCCCTCAGCTCCCTGCCCCCCTCCCGCCACGCCCCCCATCACATCCCCCGAATCGTAAATGAGTTTTTAAGCAAGTGGCTCCCCCTCATTAATAACCACATCGATCGATAACGACCGGCTGGCTCCCTTTGGTCCCTCACCGCAGTCCATGGGGGGGAGGGGGGGCGGCGGCGACGCTTGGGCCCATTCCCCAAACGTGCAATTACGGGCGTGTCCAATATGAAGCCGATTGGCTTCGCCTCTTTAATGCTCGCGCTTCGCTCTCCCCCTGTATACATTTCTGCATCTCTTCTTTCTTTTTGCCCTTTTCTTACGGGCTCGGGGGAGACGTGGAGGGGAAGGAGTGAGGACGGCGGAGGAGGGGGGGGCGATAATGGTGGTGTTGGTGGTGACGGCGATCGTGATGGTGATGATGATCAAAGCGAAAAATCAGTAGCGCGCCACCCGAGAGAGAGGAGTGAGGGCCCCTGAAGAGGCGGCTTCCCCTCCCCCCTGGTGGCTCCACTGCCGGGAGGGAGGGAGCCCCCCTTCCCCCGGACCCTGACCCCTCCCATCCCCCTGGGGCGTCCGAATCCGAAGGGGGAAGACTGATTAGACGGGATCGTGAACATCTACATCCTCTGAGGGGATGGGGATGTCAACGACTGCATGTGCTCGCTCGTGGGGAGTAGACGCCCCCCCAAGGGTAAATGTACTGACCGAAGTATGCCTGGGTTGATACACGGGCTGCCTAAGAAATACGTATCTCTCTCGCATTGGGAAAGACAATAAATTATCACCATTATGACTCTGTCCATCATCATGTTTGAATAGCAGGAGACCGACGGAAGCAATCATTTTATTTTAAGAAAATAATTCGTTTGAATTTCGTTGTATTCGTTCGGAGGTTTACGCGATGATCTCTGCTAGTTTTTGGGTCTACGCCGTATGAGTTGGCCGGAATGGAGAACAGTTTCGTCGGCATTATAGGTGGCGTATTCAGGTATAAGGCAAACTAATATAAAAAATACACTGATTGAGTTAGCAATATTATGGAGCAGAACTTGAAAGTGTACAGTAATAAATTTGACAAAATTAAATGATGAGGAAGGGAATAAAATAAATCTCCAAGAATCAAAAACGTAAGAAAAAAAGAAGTAATAGGATATATTATAACGCTTGCATTCATGTTGCAACCAAAATATAAGAAACTATAATCATATAAATCTAAAAAAACATGGGAAGCATGCATGCGCGGTCCAACGTCCACAGGTACTACTAGTAGATGACATTGAGGACGCGGAGGGAAGATGTTTCATAGGCGTATGAATCCCACGCCCGAAAAAACGGCTATCAGCTCACATCGATTCGTGGAGCTTGACTCTTGAACACACACACGTGTATACGGTTTGCTAGGCTCGCGAATCAACAATCAGTACTGCGGAATAGCGAAGAGAGGAACGGCAGTCGTCGGTGTTCTCACAAACTTTCGAATAAGTCTAAGGCATTCAACATTCTTAGAACCTCAGCTCTATGACCGCAATTTCTTTAACCCTGCCATCGACCCACGCAAAGAAACAAGTCGTACGCCATGGGACTGAAGTTCACGCGTAGATATTATTAACGCCCATGCTTCCACACGCCTAATAATTGACTTTTTCACTATTGATGTCAAAATTAGCATTTTTCCAGAAACCAATCAGCAGCGTTTCTGCTAAGAAACAATGTTGACAAATCAAAAAAAAATTGAGCATGTCTCATCCATCTATGGATATAATATACATCCACCTTTGGTGTTAGATAAATGTCAAATTGATTATCTCGTGGGTTTTAATGCTTTAAACTATTTTACTAACCATCCCTACATTCTCCTCGAGTTTTTACGGAACTCATTGGCCGAAGCCAACGAGAATTCAGATATAATCGAATATAAAACTTCTCGAAAACCTCTGATGATATTGTGTTTACTAATAATGACATAAGCTAGAGCATCCGATTACTCTCCAAAAAAAGAATGACAAAAATTCAAGTTTCGCACTCGTCAAATGAATTTGCATGATCTTTTCAGACATATTTATATTCCATACTATCAATGGTTACCAATATTTGTTCACCCATGACTCTTCCATGCATTCATGATTCATTTACATTATCTATATACACTGACTGCGACTTTAACTTCTCGACAGTTTTTATGACATTTGACATGGATAATACAATCTCAAGTCAACATAATGGCTTCACCTGGTTCATTTTAAATACATTCTATGACATTCGACAACACCGCACCCCCTTTGGACACATTTTGCTATTGGAATGTCTCCGCTGGAGAGCAGAGTGTGGCATCGCCTGACCAGGCTCAAAGCAAGCAAGAGCTTGGAGGCAAGCGTTGCTTAGTGACCAACCTTCAGAGATGAGCCTTTCCCGGATTTCCCACGCGAAGATGGTCGGGTTCTCCCTCTTGTACTGCTCGATCTTTGAGACGACGGCTGGGGTGGCCACCTTCGGCTTGCTGCCGCCGATCAGACCCGGGGGCCGCAGGGTTCCTGCTTAGGAGACAAAACAATGGAGAGGGTGAGATCCACAACCACGGGACCCATTTGCGGCTTCCAGGTCAACCAAAAAGATCAACCACCAGGTCAACCATCTTAGCTTCGTTATGAGTTCGGGGGTCGGTCGCTCTTTAATGCGCAAGTAAAAATCAGTCAACAATCTTCCCTCAACACCTCTCCGGGCCTGTAAACACATATGCTGATGCAAACTTATTTTAAGGTCAGTCCTCAATCTCCATAATATTTTCCACGGACTGACCAGAGGATCCAATAATTTACCCGGTGTTTTTTTGCAAAGCCTCATTTAAAAAATTTTAATTGAGCCTCGGTTGACTGATGTAGCATAACGTTAATGATGGATACTTTGTTTAACAAAAGTTTGGGTAATGTGTAACGACAAAATAAGAGTAGGTACACAAAAATGTGTAACAATCATTAAATTGAAGTTTAAAGTTGCTTTTAACATCGACGAAATATTTAATTTAAGCAATTTTTCGAACATTTACGTCATCGAAAAGCAATGTTTCCGGCAAGTGCATGCACTTTGGATGAATTGTGAGAACAAAATAGAGGCAATGTTTTTAACTTTGAGTAATAGTAGGAATTTAGAACGTTTTCAAATGTTGCTCACATGGAGACGTGCGAAAACAGAGCAAAGATTGATTCTGATTTTCATCGCAATGCAGAGTCAATCATTGTTTTATTTAAAGTTACTCGATGAATTTGGGTTTCAAGACATTTATTTCGAAATTATTCACACTCGTTTATCTTCAACTACTCTACATCCACTTTTGATTGAAAATGGCCGCATGCTGTAATATTAAAAATCAGAGTTAAATGATTTTTCAAAGGAAAATTTTAACTGCCAAAATATAGGTGTCATAAATTCAGAATGATTTTAAAAATTATGTATGATTGTGTAAATTCATTTAAAAAAATAATATTTTGCATTGATTTTATAGAACATGTTTGCTGTTTCAGGGAAAATTAATAATTGAGGAGAACGCCGACCTCGGTGGTGGTGGGGTAACGTCCTCGCATGCCAACCCAGAGGTCGCGGGTTCGACTCACGCCTAGGTGGTTTTTCCTCCACCAAGGGCTTGGGTGTATGTGATTTTAATATTGTTATATCATTGTTTAAAGTCCGATTTAAAGGCCAAAGTGCTGTTTTCGGAATAATACAAAATAAATAAATAAATAAATAAATGAAAGAACAGCAATGAATTAGAAGGTCTTATTGACTGAAGGTCTTATCTAGGTTGACGAACGTTTGATTATTGAAGCTACATTCAGCAATAATTACGTTTATTACATTCATACTGCAATAATTTTAATGTAGTTTTACATTATATACTTAAACGCATATCTACACACTTCTTCCTGTTCCGAATCCAAACTAAACAAATGAGCAGCTATGTTTCCAGCCGACATTCCCTCATGACTCAAACCGAAAGGCGAAGAGCCTCTCTCTCTCACCGCTTTCCGAATGGTAGATATCTTTAAGGGCTCCTGTATTTATAAATCACGAGTCACAAGGTCGCCGATAGCGCGACAAAAATCACGCCCGCAGTAAGTAACTCTCTTCTGCTCAAAGCCTGGAACACAGACTGGCCGCAGAAAAAGGTCGAATGCTCTTCTCTTCCCCTCCCTCTCGCCCGCCATTCCCAACTCCGGAGATCCCACCCCGAGTATCTATGGAAACACTCGCACACACACACACACACACACAGGCACACCTAAAGCACGGATACACGAACGCATGCGCAAAAACTGACCCGTATCTCTGCGGACGTGTCACGATGAGACGGAGGGGTGTGGGGAGCCATTAGCGGGACCGCGCCGTGCGAATCGGCTCGTTCGTTTAGCTCTTCCGAACAGGAGCAGTCTGTCCGCCCTGGGTCGGAGAGTGGGTTGGGGAGGGGGGGGGGGGTTGTAAACTCGGGCGTTTGCCAGGAGGAGGGGGTGGGGGGGTAGGGAGACGGGCGCAGTGAAAGGGAGCAGCGAAGGTGAAGAGATGAGAGGGAGGGAGAGGATGGGAAACGTCTCACTGCCGCGTCCATATTGCTGCCGAAGACATACGTCCAATTCATCCGTTTTCAGCGCGACAGTATAGGACTGGAGGTTAACGCCTTAGAAATCTAATATAATATAGAATGATCATCTAAAGACTTTTATTCATTTGACCTATAGTAGTCGTGAGACAATTATGCTGGTCGCACACTAAAATTAATATAATACGTTCGGAAAAGACGAATTGGAGAGGAGCATTTTACGTGATTCGGTAAGATGGACGCGTATCTCTGACACGTTGAAAAACATCCTATCAACAACATCTCGACATTCCTATAGTTGATATATGACAAATTTATATAATTTGAAGCTGTTGAATAGGAATTGATCTCTAGTGAGTAGTTTCCCATTTTCTTGTCATGGAATACTCTCAATCAAAGACACCCAAAATGACGTGTCCAGTTTTTACTTCATGGCGCCATGGTTAAATCAAATTAATTTCACCTCAAACAAGATCAATTGAAAGAACTGCGGGAGATACCGCGACAGGAACTTTAACGGAGTCATTCGCTAATGTAAATGAAATAGAACGACTCCGAAAAATATATTTCACCATTGTACCTGATTATGCAATCAAAAAATTGTCTATGATTTTTTACCGTGAAATATTTAGAATCATGATGCGCGTAGCAAACTCGAAATCTCAGAAGAAACTAGTGTATAATCGAGGAATAAGAAAATGGCAAACGTAAATTAAGAAAGAAGATACGCCAGTTTCACCTGCAATGATATGAATAATATTCCTTTTCGATAAATTCACCCAAATGTACGTTGGTAAGCTCAGCACTCGGATTCCATATTCTATATTGGGTTATCATTAAAAAATTTCGTCAACCATTTTTCCCTGAGGTGTGGGTGAAGTGTTGAATTCAGGTCGTCAGTTAATTGAGTTAATGATCGCAAAACGTATCGGCATTGATATGATGACAGAGCACACTATTTTCATAGAAAATTTGGCGATGCTAAAGATCAACACTCCCGTCCCGTAAGGGACGAGGGGCTGAAAGGGACAAGTTCAGTGTTGGGTGGCCAAGAGCAGAGTCGAGTGTCTGCTTGCGAAGACCTTTGGTAACGTCATTGCGACGATTCTCCCACCACTTTACCGTCCCAACTTGGCACCAGCAGGCTATTTCCTATTCCCAAATTGAAATTATCCCTCCAAGGACATCACCATGGGGCTCGTAAGTGCCGTCAAAGAATATCGCACGCGTACCCTTAAGGACCTTCCGGAATCCGCATGCCAGGGAGCCTTCGAGGCGTGAAAAAGCCGCTGGTAAAAGTGTATTGACGCTCAAATGATGCACTTTGAAGAATTTTGAGGCATTATAGCAATATCTGATATAACTATTTTTCCGAAATTTTTCCCGATTCCTTTTATACTAACCATGTAAAATTTAAACACGAACTCAACAATAAGCTAGTGCATAATCGCCGCAGCGCGTATGTATTATACACACAATGAATTAAGCGGTGGTGGCTGAAGGGGGATGATAAGGGTGCGAGAATAAGGAGAGTGGAGGGATGCAGGGTGGAGGGGGGGTTGTGATTTACAGCCCCGGCTGCCGCTGCACACCCTCGCACTCCACCCTTCCCCCGATCAAACAGGTTCCTCGCCACCCCCACCTCACACCTTCAACACCCTCCGTCCCCACCCCATCCTCCTCCGTTACGCTGATTTGAGAGCACTTAAGAGAGGAACGTGGATGTTAACTCTCATCCGGCTCCCATATCTAAAAACCCCTCAAACCCTTCCCCGCCAGCGATGGCTCACCACTACAAGCACACCAGGGGACTGAATCCCCCCTTCCCGCTCTCCCCGCCGTCTCTCCGCACTCGGCGGCTCCTTATCGCCGTCGAGAATCAGCTCCCGGGAAAGCGAAGAGGCGGAGGCCCTGGCGGGAGGGGGAGGGGGGTGCTAAAAGCCGAGCCAGGGGGCGGGGGTACGCCCTTCCTTGCCTCCGCCCCCGACGGCCGCACTCGGGAGAGAGAGGTTGCGCCGCGATACATTACGCGGTGTGGGCGGACGGCGGTTGGCCGTGCGAATAAATGACGGCACGCATTCAACGTAAGAGCTCAACTTAGGAAAAGCAACGTAATTTGGAGATTAGCATATGCGTGAAAACGAACCCGTTCACGTCGCGCCTTAGAAAAGTCTTCAAGTAACGCGAAATATGGTCCATGTTCAACGTTAAGTCGAAATGGTTTTGCAGACCAATCAAAGGTTAGAATGTGATCTCAAGTTCTCCGACCAATTGTGGTTGTTCCTTGGAACCTATCGCCAAGAATAATCAAACATTATAATACTTTCAAATTAAAATGAACGTTTCAGAATGAACCGCAACGCAGTAGGGAAACATTAATTTGTAATTGGAGGCCATTTCGAGCAAAGCATTATAACGAAAATGTCATCAATATGCTATTAACTGTTAATAGGAAAAGGGCAAGGAAACTATGGATTACGGATGAGATGATTATAAAGATAGATGAGAAAAAAATCGAAGAATATAAACACAGAATTAGGCAGAATGAAGTACAAAGAGCTAAATAATAAATTGAAACGGGTAACAAATAAAGCAAAGGAAGCATGGTGGAAGACGCAGTGCGAGGATATGGAAAGTTTGCAGAGGAATGGTGAAATTGGTGAGCTATACAAGAAGGCTAAAACATTATCAAGAGGGAAGAAGGAAAAATCGGTCTTAATAGTTAGAGATAAGTCGGGTAGGCTGAAATAGTTGAAACAAAAAAGATCCAAGAGAGATGAAAGGAATATATAGAAGCACTGTATGTTAAAGAACTTAGGCCAGCAATCTTAGATATAGCAAGAGAATATGGCGTAGATGAGGATGGCTTAGGTCCAGGCATACTCGACGATGAGATAGAATGGGCATTAAGGTAGATGAAATCAAATAAGGCTGTGGAAACAACATTCCTGCGGAACTACTAAAAGGTTTAGGAAAATGTGGGAGTATGAGTCTATATGTACCAATTCGAAGCATCTATGAGAAAGGAATCTGGCCGAAAGATTTTGTGAGATCATCGATAGTTCCTATTCCGAAAAAGGTAAAGGCTAAATCATATGAGGTCTACAGAACAATAACTCGCAGCTCAGTGATGGAGAGCCCACATGGGCAGTGCTAGGAAGAATAGTAAGGTAGCGATGTCCATTATCGCCTGTGCTATTCAACGTATGCGTGGTAGAAATGAGGCATGGAAAGAACTGAAAATAGGAAAGAAAGTCGGCGAAGAATTTATAAAAACAGTTACTTTTGATAATGATCAAGACTTAGTTTGCCAATCAGCCAAGCATTTGAAAGCGCTGCTGAGTGCATTGGCAAATCAGTGCGAGACGTATACCTTGATAATAAATGTAAACAAAACGAGGGTTCTGCAGTTTTTCGGAAAGAAAAGGCTAAAAGGAGGGAAAAAGTACAGCAGGTGGAAAGGTTTACCTATCTTAGCATTCTTTTGGCCCAAAATGGTTAAAGTAGGAGGAATATAAGGAGAAGTAGTTAGACAGTTAGAATTGATAACGCTCCTTTGTTCCGGGTGGCAGGGTGTTGTGTAAATAAGGTAGTATCTCTGTAGTATCTCTGTAGTAAAGTAACTCTGAATTGTCTGCATTACATGAGTAGCAGGAATCCTGGTAATTATTGACTGCATTGTATGTGTTCAACGTGTTTCCTCATTTGTTTTCTTTGTGTAGTAATTGGAGTAGTGACTAATAGACTTAATAATGATAACAATACTCTTAATGTGCCCAACGGATGCTGGTTTCCGGTCGCTCCTCTTCCACGCGCCCTTTCGAAGGGTCGCAGGGGTGCCATGTGTTTGTGGAAGTACTCCATTTAATTATGCGATTATTTGTTTGATTGAAGTGGTTCAGAAGAGGTAGAATGGCTGGTGACCCCCTCGCCACAGGGGATCCCCCATCGCCGGCCCTTACCACGGTTTGTGGGGTAGGATATGTATTTACGCACAAAATTTTTTTCAAATTTGCTTAAATTTGAAGTTTAGGATTATGGGTTCACTGAAACATTTTCGCGACAAAAATATACGGCAGTTTGAGATTTTACAGTTAATGAAGGTGAAAAGGATGGGATCGAGATGGTGCGGTGGCTACCGTACTGACTTCCCACCCAGAGGGCCCGGGTTCAAATCCCGGCGGCGTTGAATATTTTTCAGAGGTCGCCTCCCCTAAATACTACTAATTTGTTAAGAATGAAATAAATTTCCGACATCATTTTAATTTTGGATGTTGTCACCACCCATCACTTTTAAGGTTTATAAAAAGTAGCATATTATATTGAATAATATTCGTATCTTAGTAGATGAATGGATGCGATAAATACGTTCGTCGCATAGTTTTCTCTCACCCTAATTATGACCCAGAGTATTGGAAAGCGTTCATTGGCCAATACCCCTATTGACGGAAGAGTTACCCACGTTTTCAAAAACATTTTTGTGAAATTCAGAGAATTGTGCACGAAATTTAGGAAAACCGCGCTCTAAACTTCAGAACGGATGTGGACGCACTAATACATAGGTGCATAGCACAAGTCTATTTTCATTCATGCTAGGCAAGAGTAATCGCAAGAAATGTTTGAATATGAACAGACGGAATAACTTCCAATGATGAAGATACACCTTCCAATCAATAAGGTTTCTCTCTCTACCTCTCTCAAATACAAATAGCTAATACTGCCCGAAGATGTAAATAGAAGTATACTTGTAGAGTAATATTTATTGCCGTGTCATAGAGTTCCATTAAATCCCGAGTTTATTCTGATTATTGCATTTGCTTCAGTAGTAGTAATGAAAAATAACTCTATGGACGACACATCAATACTTTTTTGATAAATTACCTTTTCCAAGGTGTCACATGAACGACTGTCCTGTCGAGTATAAGTATCATTAAAAGAGGAATCGTTAAGGGAAAGTTTACGGAGGCACTTTAAACACTATAAATTACTTTTAAATAAGTAGTTGGGTGGTCAAATGTGTTCAGTTTCCGGTTCCCTGACGACGCCTGCATTTTGTGATACTCTTATAAATAGACTATGATTTTGACCTTCCGCATACTGCGGCTATGGACATCATTTTAAACTGTAATGCATGGTTAGGATACCTGAACGCAGTAATGGTTGACGAGATATTTAATATACGGTGTAAATACTGTTTAACAGTTGTATTTAGATACACCGACTTAACAAATTATATAATACGGGGCTGATAATAAATTAAAATGTCAATAGCGCAAGCGTAAATATTTGAAAATAAAACCACACCAAGAATCCTCCATTGTTGTAATCTTCGTCTGTATGGGATAAACCTTTACTTTCAGATCTCCTTGTACTGCTACTCCACCTAAGACGCAATACGTGACTGATTATGTATGTACATAGGTCCCCTCTCGATCGATGCTGCGGTGATTATTTTTGAGACATTACTACTTGTGAGTCAAAACACGAAGCTCATTCAAATATTAATTTCTATTCGAAACACATCGTTCTAAATTCATTATATTACCTCCCGGTTTTACCTCATTTGAATTATCTGACATTTGTCCCCATGTACTATATATCTCATAGGTGCTGTAAACTAATTCGCAAAGAGGAAAGTTGCAGTGAAAAAGGTCACCAAATTACTCAGCGTAGGTACGAGTTATTTCCCTAGGAACGCCGCAGATTTTCTGGGTCGTACACGCTCTCATCAGGAACGCCCTCTCCCCTGCCCTGCCCCCTTCACACGGGTGACGGGGGTGGGGGGGTCAGGAGGAGGAGAGAGGGCGTTCCGCGGAGCAGAAGGGGTCGGCAGGGACATGTGGGCGGAAGGGGCAGGGGGTGGTCAAATGGAAAGAAGGAAGATGGCCAGTTATCCCGACTAGTTGGGGTAACAATTGCCAACGGAAGGGTTATTTGGGGCGGAGGAGGAGGAGGGTTGTCGGGTCGTCGTCCCATGAATTTCGTGCGCCCATTTAATTTGGGAGCGTGCGCGTCTCAACGAATCCGATGGTGACGTCCCAGGGACGGGGTCGGCGCCATATTTGGGAAATATGTCTGCCGTCAGTCATTGGGGGAGAATCGGGGAAAGGTGTTAATGCTTGGTAAGCCGGGATTCAATGGCTCGCGGGCACTTGCGATGCGGTTGAAATATGTGGCCTTTAGAGGCCCCCAGCCTTTGCGTTCAGTCCAGCATCATGAATGGCTGAACTCGCTCTTAATTCTCGGCGCGTCGATGATTGCAATGAGACTATTGAAAATAATAGCAGCCGAAAACTGCGATTAAAATCGAAAGGGCGCATTAGGGGGCAGTCAACTAACATATAGACACCAGTACCACTATAATCAACCTGAAGATTATTTTAAAAAAACACTATTCTTTGGCTTTTGTCTTTAAAGAATATTTGATGTCCTCTGGTGCATGTGGGACACGTAATAATCAAAACCATCACTTATATCCCTATTTGAAGTCGTTCCCTAGTTTTTGGAGCCAACAAGGTGCATCAGTTGGTACCAAAAATGAAGGAATTTTTGAATTATGCACCATGAACACTAAAAATGACCTTACAGGAACCAAATCGCAACGCTTATATGAACAAAGTATTTCGGTGGTGTATTAAAGCTCCGATCCGGCTATCTCGTCTCTCCACTATCTTTTCGCATTCGAATCGGGTGGTGGTTGGCCACCAAAACAGACGATTCCGGAAGAAACGGAAGCGTGAATTATGATGCCGACATACTCAAAAGAGACTGCTTTTATTTCTCATGAATGACAGAGACGGCGTTCATTCCTGGAAACAGCAGAGCGACCAATGGAACAAAATTCTGCGCATTGACTGGAAAGACTGTCGTGATGTGGCGTAGTATTTCAGTTGTGCCCTCCCCACCTCGTCTAGTGAGTCCGAATTTATTGCCTAATGTGATGAGCATGAAAGTGACCGATAGATACTTGTATTTGGAGAGGAGTTTTGATTCCATTTCATTATGCATAGGGTGGTGGATTGTTTGTCTGCTGTGATGGAAGCAAGAGTGCGTCGCAGCGGGGCGAGGGGAGGAACGGTGCGAACGATTAAAAGGGGATTGGCAGGTGGTGCCACTTTGGACGCTTAGCGGTGAGCATAAAAAGTCCCTCCGCGAAGCAATAATGCTCTCAGACTATATAGAGCCTGATTGTCATCTGATGATGATTAAATATGCAATAAATCCTGTTTTACTGAATGATATCCGCATCTTCAACCTCCTCTCACGCACTACGAGAGAAAAACTCAACAAATCAGAATTCCTGAATTGTTGAGTGGATATTTGGGTAAAACATTTTACACGCATTATTTAGTTAAAATAGCAATTTTTTTACAAAGCATTTTTTTTCGATCTCAAAAATTTCCAGGCAGTTATATCCGAATCGGACCCGGACTATTTTATCATTGACAATTTCATCATATTTTCACAGAAACACAGAGAAAAGATACTCACATATCTAGTTTTGATCGTCATCTTCAGAATCAGATTCTGTTAGCTATCAAGGCTCCATCTGAGCTAGATAGACAAGCAACATCCGCTTGAGTAGACAATCCCAACGAATGTAGGGATCTCTCTCTCTCTGGCCGTATCCATTTAAAGACTGACTTAATCGATAAAACATTTTATTTATTTTTATCATATTATTTCATTTACTTTTATTACATTTGCCCTTTAGAGTCCTCATCACCGATTAATCATCCGAGGACCGGTTAAGAGTACCTATTCAAGTTTCCCTGTAACCTGCGAATCTTTTCATTTTTCCATAGTTTCTCCTTCGTAGCCATTCTATTACCTCTCCTTTTACCTTCAGTCTCCCGCCATAATTTTTCTCCTCCAACTACAAAGACTTCAGTTAAGTATCGATCCATAGGACTTCCAATTAGTTTCCCTCTTCTTTTTGAAGCCGCTATAGGCTCTCTAAAACAAGCGATGGGGCTTTTTTGCCATAGTTTATACTACACCTTGTGACTTACAGCATCTTAATCGGTACTAACTCCAAAACCAAGGCAACCTTAGTCGTCAACACAACTTATGTATTCGCTAGTGCACCAAATTCAGAATCGAGGTCCTCTGTCTTATAATTATATTATTTTAATAAACTGACCTAAAATAATTGGATAAAAATACAAATACAATGTCACTGCTCCTTCGGTAGAATGGATAAATGTTGGAGGCATGTAGGCGTCCACTGATCCCGAAGCTGCGGAGACGGCTAACTCCCTGTCCCAATATGCAACTGGTTCTCCGATACATACTTCCAAAATATCAATTTGTATTCAACTCTGTTTTCACTTTGTTAAATTGAGGGTTTCAAGTCAATCGTTTCTCTTACCCTAGTGATTATGTCTATAATAATTAAATTATGCAAGTTATCTTTTTTTACTTTGAGATTCTGGTCAGAGTAAGGTACGGAATCAACATCATGGTCTGCAAACCTTGCTGCTCATGCAAGACTAAAAATGTCCGTGGAACGACAGCAATTCTCACCTTCACAGTTTTGACCACTGAGTGGGGACAATTTAAATTGTAAACAAGGTGCTATGCCCTCCGTGAAGAGAACTCAAATGGAGTTGGTTAAAGACTCCGCTTGGTCTTTCCAGGAAGCGTTCCTTCCGACACGATTCCTTTCCTTTCCCTCGCCGCCTTCTGCCTTCAGCCGCTCATGTTTATGACAGATGTGCTTTCATTTTTTCTGTGCCCCATTTACATCGCATGTCTTCAAATAGCAAAGCAATCTGTCTACGCAGTCACGGATCACGCCACCACCTCTGCCCGAATGTTATCGGCCTGGAATGCTTCCTGAAACACCCACGTTCCGAAACGCCATTTTGCTCGTGTCTATATCGTTTCCACTCGGTGAGTCAAAGTGTGCTTGTTAAATCAACGACGCCCTCCCCTCATCCAAGAGAGAGGAACCACTCTAAGGGGAGCCTCCTTTCCGCTAAGCAGGAGCACTAAATCTTGAAAGTAAATCCATAAGAATTATACGAGGGTCATCCGGAAAGTAATACCCGTTCGTGAAATAAAGACAGAAAAGTAAATATTAACAAACATAAAAAATTTTATTTGAAAGAGGATACTTTAAACTACTTCTCAACATAATCTCCAAGCAAATTAAGGCATTTGTCATAACGTGTGACAAGTTTCTGTATTCCTGCTGCATAGTCCTTCGCCGCCAGCTCATTGAGATACGCGAGGGACCCATCTTGCACAAATTTTTGCATAATGCAGATGGTGTTTAACAATTTCATGAACAATTGTTCGAGAAACATTGGGAAAATGCTCACAGATGTCATCAATTGTGACGCGCCGATCGTTCCTCACGAATTCGTCAACTGAGCTCACCAGTTGGTCTGTAATGACAGACGGTCTCTCCGAACGCTCATCGTCGTGTGTGTTCCCCCTCCCCATGTTGAAGTTGCGACACCACCGCCGAACAGACGACTCGTCCATTACATTGTCTCCATACACCTCCTTTAATTGGCGATGAATATCACATGGGCGAACGTTTCTTGCATTGAGGAATTTAATCACTGCCCTCACTTCACAACTGGCGGCGTTCTCAATTTTTTTAAACATTGTAAACAATCACAGAAACAACACAGGCAATGCTAGCGTCACGCAACTTGGCTCAGAGAAGGCAGACAAGCCACTGAAGCTATCTGACCTCGTCCAGCGGCTACTCGCGTCGTCAGCACTTCATGCGGCACGAACGGGTACTACTTTCCGGATGACCCTCGTACATACCCACTCCAACACAAACACATAAATATAATATAATTATATATATATATATAAATAATTATATATATATATATATATATATATATATATATATATATATATATACTAGCTGAATACCCGGCTTTGCACGGGTTAGGGGGAAACAATAATATAAATATACTACATAAATAAAAACAACAAATTATAAAGTACAATAATACACTATTTCATACAAATTTAAGAATCTTTTTTATTTAACACCTGTCTATAAACTACATTTTTTGTTTCATATCCAGGAGAAAGAATATATAAATTTTTAGGCGAACCTACTCTGGAGCAAGCAACATAAAGTTGCCCGTGGCTAAAACATGGCGATCTTAGATCAACACCACAAAACTTTAAAGACTGTCCCTGTGATTTATTAATGGTAATTGAAAAAGCTAGCCGGACTGGAAACTGTAATCTTTTAAAGTTGAAGGGAAGATCAGTTGGGATTAGAGGTATCCGTAGAATAAAAATTATTTCGCCTTTTCCTTTTCCAGTTAAAATGACTGCCTGGATTATATTTTTCATTAATTTTGTCGCACACAATCGTGTCCCATTGCAGAGTTTTGGTGGATCTAAATTTCGCAATAAAATGATTGGAGATCCTACTTTAAGTATAAGGCGATGTTGTGGCAATCCAGCTGGATCAAGTGAATTTAGGAATTCCGTTGGATAATTGACGGCTTCGTCAGCATCCACTACGGTATCAACCGATTTATATTCAATCACGTCTCCTGGCAGCATGGCTAGAATCTCCTTGTTAATTTCATTAACATCATCATTCTTAGGAGCAAGAATGGCTCTTTCTCGCAACCATTCTAAATTTTTATAATTTTGATTAACGTTAGGATAGACTGCTTGTATCATATCGCGGACAGTTTTCACCGATACACATAAATCTGATGACAATTTTATCATACCAGATGATTCAATAACTAATCTATCTTCTCCAATCTCCAAAAGTTTATTTGCAAAATTTTGAGCATTCCCATCTCTTAAGAGGATTGGCATGTTTGTTTGAGGCTAATTTCTTGGACATGATTCCATAGAACAGAATGTTTTAAACAGGTATAAATTTCATCGGCTGGAGTCGATTTTGGAATGACAGGCAGAGTTTGACGGAAGTCTCCACACAGGAGTACCAGAGCTCCTCCCATTAAACTGCAGTTTCCTCTAAGATCTTGAAGTGTTGCGTTGAGGGCCTCAAGAGATTTTTTATGAGCCATCGTACACTCATCCCATACTATCAATTTACATTCTATAAGAACTTGTGCCTGGCCGCTTGTTTTATTTATATGACATGTGGGATTTTCTTGTCGGGAAATATTAAGTGGCAACTTAAGGGCAGAGTGGGCTGTTCTTCCTCCTTCCATTAATGTCGCTGCAATACCTGAAGATGCAACGGCTAGAGCGATTTCTCCATGAACCCTGATTTCAGCGAGAACTAAATTAATTAAAAATGTTTTTCCCGTGCCACCAGCAGCATCAAGAAAAATGATACCTCCTTCTTGTTTATCTACTTGATCCATTATTGTTTCGTACGCGAATTTCTGATCTTCATTAAGAAGTGGCTTTTTATCCGCGATGTATGCTTCTAAGTCTAAGACATTGTAGCTAGTTTCACGTATATAATCTGGATAAAATACACCCTGTTGATCTTGTACAGGTGCAAAAAGACCGAGTTCCACTAAAGTCTTGTTAACCATGGTGATACACTTTTCCTCAAAAATAATCAAAGTTGTATTAAAAATGTCGGAGTTAAACGTAATATCCAATGTAGGATTTTCACTTCGAACTTTAGCCAGTATATCCTCACTCATTGATTCTTTATATTTTTCCCATAATGTTTTTGGGTTAGATGGATTACAGGAGGTTATTATGATGGCAAACAAAATTTGGATTTGTCCTGGAAGAGAAATCAAACTGGTCTCTCGCAATGAGTCATCCCAGTGCTGATCTCCTTCTAGCAACCCTAAATTCTGGCAAGCTTCTCTGAATGTCTCACATATTTCTCCGTTTACCGTTCTTAATTCTGCAAATGAGCGAGGTCCTCTAATGGTATGTAGAAGCATTCTTAAAAAATAACATTCGGCGTTGTTAGGATGGACTGTGTAGACTCGGCCCAATGCGTCACATGAATAAATATTATTCTCAGGATCAAAGTTGCCCATTTTTCTTCTACAAAAGACTTTCCTTGATGTATTCTACGTATAACATCTCGGCAATTCTGAATACAATAGTGTTCTTGCAAAAGTATCCTGCTGGCATAGTTGGACAAATTCTGTTTCTATGACAGCAAAAAAGTAAACAAATTACATACATACAAAGAAACACTCTCCTTTATATATATATATATATATATATATATATACATACACATATATATATATATATATATATATATATATATATATATATATATATACATATACGGGGAAAGGAACTGGCCCCCTACCCTGATGTATGAATTTCACACGTCCTCGGGCTTAGTACTGGGTGAAATCTGTTATCACCTATCGAACCGACCTTAGGGTTCATCACTGTGCTTATGGATACACAAACACACATTCAAACACGAAATCCCACCATAGCGAACAAATATTCATTCACATGGAAATAGACACAAGGAGAAGGGATGGGAACGCATAGAAAGGACGAACACAGGAGAGGTGGGGAAGGCGGAATCAAATAGATCATAAGCGTAAAAATATTTTCCTTGACCGGGACTTGAACACCAGATCCATCCACTTGCCGGGCGGATACTCAAAACATTTGAGCTATCGAGAAAACTTAACTTACATTGAGATCTGTGGATTTTATATGCCACTATTGAAATATAATGAAAATGGGGGATTGCTATCTTGGGAGTTTTATTCCACTGAACGGCAAATATTTGATACTTGATATTTATAATAAAATATTTGATGAAATGCGCAGAACTTATTTTTCCGCCAGGGTCAATATAGAAATTAATTTTTATCCTTCTTTCTGCAGGAAATATATCTGAAATAACGAGTAAACTTCGTCACTTGTGCTATAGAGGATCATTTACGTCAATAACGCTATTTCCTTTAAAACTTGGAAACAAGTTGGAACGAATGACTCTAAATGAGCTTGAGTTATTTCATCCAGGAAAGGGGGATTGGAAAATCTATTTACAGATTTGACAAATTAGGCTTTAAAGTGTCCTGCATTTAAGTATGACATTTTGCTATAACTTAGTTGCAACTGCTCCCAATAAATTCATCAAATAGTAAAGTATTTATATTTCAGAAATAAAAGGCTTCTGGATAATTTTTGTAACCTTTTATCGTGCAATGGAAATCAATGAATCATGAACTAACAATTTTTAGAGCAACTGCGTGATGACGCTGCTGAAAGAGAGGGATATTGAGGAATTAAGGGAACACGAGAGAAGGGTATCTTATCAAAAGCTCACCTAAGGTTGTATCATTTCTCAGAAAATAAACAAATTAGGCGGCGGGATCGGTCCTTAGAGAGGAACACGGAACCGGGATTAATAACGATTGCTTTCGTAACAGCAAAACACGGCTTTCCGTTGTCTGAAATTGATCTCGAGGGTAAAGAAGCCATTTTTGAGACCAATCAGTCGATGGAAGAGGGCGATTATCGTTACCCTACGTGATGAAAGACGAATGCCCAATCAAAGTCGTTCATCGGCATTTTAGTGCTTATAGCCACGCTCAGGTATTCGCTCGGGTTGAATTTTCCGCTGGAATCAGATTATCTGTAATTGTTTTGGATGAATTTCAAGTAAAATTACTCCCACCATGTCGAGGGCAGTTATATGATCAGATAAATTATTAATTTCAGTCGTGAGGTCACCAAAACTTCAACGACTGAACTCACGAATCAGTACCGTATATTTTATGAAATGGAAATATTATCTCTAGTATATTTGCCGTTTTTTGTGAGAAAATGTTCCCTCTCCGTCAAATAAAAATTGGATATATGATATCAGATTGGAAGTGGTGATCCATCTCGAATATGAATGAATTCGAAATACGAAGAAGAGTACGAAAAAATATTTATAAAAGTTTATCCCCGGTATAATTGAAAAAAATTGAGCGCTAACCTTGCAGCTGAAGACGATGCCAATAACTTTTGTTTTAAACATGGCCGTGGAATAAATGCGTACTTGAATTAAATTAAAATTTAACATGACATGAATATAAATAAATTTTTGAGTAGCACAGAATTCCATTAAACGCACAGAATTAGGAAATAATGCTTTATTGAAAAATCCTTTCGATAATGAAATCTCATTTTGCCCGGGGTCAAGGAATTACATACTAGGAAGACTTTGATACACTTATTTCTTTTGGTTCCTCGTACAACCTGTGGGTGAACGGCTTGCCTATATAAGCAAAAGTATGACTTAAGGCTACTCCAACCACTGGCGTTCCTCTGAAAATACTTCTGGAAATGTTAATATTTAATTATATTATAAGCAATAGAAAAATTTATCACGTATTTCAAACACTTTTACTTGTGAGCTGGCGGCACGCTCCAAGAAGGCAATGAACATTTTTACACAGTTAGTTTTATTTAAAGTTGAATTAAATGCTTGCAAGCAATAAAGTTTAACAGTACCTGGCCATTATTACCATCGACTGTTAGATAACGGGCTGAAAAATGGTGAGTACGTTCAGATAAATTGTTGCCGTCCGCCTCACTATCATACTATTTAAAGGAACATAACAAGCGAGCTACAAATGTCACGTTGGAGTTATTCATGTTTAAGAGAATTACTTTCAATGCTATCGTAGACACATGAGAGCAAATGGGAGGTCTTTGGGATTGAAACACCAACAGTGTGTGGAAGGTATAATTTGCACGTTCAACGCAATTAATACATTTGTATAAGCTTATAAAGCTATGTTGCATTAAATAGACGAACTTTAACCTTTATGTAATATTATTCAAATCTTATTCTTGAGTACGTGCATGAACTACGAGTTCTAGTAATTCTGCATTCAAATTTATCTGCAAATTGTAATTTTTACTCTCTCCGACTAATGTCACTATCGCTACCAAGAGTTATTGCTGTAGTTGCTAATAAAAGTGTCACTTGGAGACTTGAGCACATTTCAATCGAGTCATGAAGTAACAATAGAATAAAAATTATCAGTAACATTCTAAAATTGGTTTGTAACACCTCTCCAAAGTGATTGGTTCCTTGCCAAACAATTACTTTCCTCCTTGAATGTACCACTGATATAATAAACATCTTGATTGACGCATTTGTAATTTTATTTGATTACTCTCAACTCACTGAGTGTGTGTACTCAGTTTTAGTTTTCTCTTCAACACTGTCCCAATTAGTTTTTTGTTTCTTGTTTCTATTATGTATCATTGCATTTAAATTCACGGGTAAATCGGATTCGAACAACTCCAGGAGACGAATACTAAAGGATTAGTACGTAGGGCGACTTCACGATAGGTATGCAATAATGGGTAAGAACTGACGATAGTGGGGAAAGAATATTGATTAAATTAGGCACACCTTTCTTAGAGTGGCGTCCTATAACGACCCTGTACTTAAGGTAATGTCTATGCAAGCAAGAATAAGTGCTAGGCGAAAACAATTAAATGGAAGATATTCCAGGTGAACTATTTGGACACCAATTACAAAATAGAAAAACATTAAAGTTAACAGTGAAAGTAAAATTTCACATCATGGATGGAAAAAGTGAGATATGTTAGCAGCAGAGTACATTTAACAATTCCTCCAATTGGAGCACATTTGATCGGTAGAGTTGAAGAGCAAGTGTTTAATTTCGAATTAACAATCTATAGATAATAATGAAATAAGATTTTTTGCTTTTACACATATTCGTATTTTCATGACGACCTAGGATTTGCTACAGCGTAACATCTTCAGGACCTGAAGATGTAACGCCGCAACGAAACCTACTTCTAATTAAAATATTAATATGTCGAAAAGCAAAATGTGTTCTTTCATCATGAAGGATTTCCACGATGTTACGCCTGAAACTGTGTTATTCTATAGATAATAAGTCCATCCAATCACAGCATAGAATACATAATTTTATTCTTATTGCATCCGTGACTTAATTCCCTAACTCGGAGTAAGTTAATGTATATCACCAAAACGACGAACTGGAGGGAGCACCTCCACTTGCAAGCACACTGTAGGTACCATGATTGGGAGAAGTAGGGGAGGGGCAGCGGGGTGAGTAGGGGAATTAGAGGGTGGGGTGGCCGTTTCTCATCCCCCGTGCACCGCGCACACGCAGAGAAGAGCGAGCGGCGGCCATCTTCGCTCCAACTTGACCCCCGCGCCTGCCCCCGGGGGGAGGTCCCCCCCCCCGCACCAACACTCTCGCGGTCCCAGACAAACGGCTGTCCTTCCTGCCCCCCCCCCATCGAACGTCGGACGCTCCCCCGCGGCCTCGAAGCACGCGCTGCAGCTAATCGTCTGTCTACCCACCCGCTGAGGCCAAGACGCGGGGGCGACTTCCAAATACGCATCCATTTATTTTGAAATAACCCGAATGCAACAAAAAATTTTGGATTTGTCATCAGATTACAGAGAACAAAGATAAGCACAAATATCCAGGGCGTAGGTGGAGGAGGCAAGGAGACGGATATCGAACTTGGATCAGCAAGCGAGGGTGCCACTGAGGCTGCCCTCCCCCCCCCGTGCACTACGCACTACGGTTGAAAGGCCAATTGGATTCATTGTGCCCGGTCTTCAATCTCTTTCACTCGATTTGAGTGGCAGGGTACATATACCGACATAAAGTAGGATCTAACAAGATGCCACGAATAATCTCAAGAGTGTTTGACCATCGGAAAGCTTAAAGCTCACAATTGCTCGCTTTCTCGATGACGGCAGGTGTCTTCTTCTAATTTACTGAGTGGTCTCGTCACAATTAGCTTCTCATTAGGTACTAATAATACAAGACGCCAATTTTTGCTATCAGCGAGTCAGAATCTTTCCATTACAGGGATTGAATACAAACTGAATGTTGACATATATGGACAGAGACCGATTTTGAAGGAGAATTTATCCCCAGTGCATTTTGAAGTAATGCGATCAAAAGCTATTTGTCCTTTCACAGCGAAAAAAAAATGTTTGGCAGAATATCACAACCTGGAAGCGGACGACGAATGTTTGGGAGACCCTGAATACCTCGAGCCTCTACTCCGATCACTAATTTCTAATTCGTTCCTAAGAGTTACTTTTTCTTTTCCTCCCAATTAAATAGCAGCGCCATCGGAAAGAGTCTAAAAAGCGTGGTGCACAATCATACGATGAGGGCCCGCGATGTTATGGAGTTCAAAAGCACTCTCTCAAACATTTATCGAAAGAGAAAAAATTAGTTTGTCGGGCGGCCGCCATCACACGAGAACCTCCGTCTATTAGTTGGCAGTATAATTGCATACATTTTGCTGGAATATTAGGAGGGAAGCATGCCGTCCGTCCCCAATTGCAATGAGTGTTATACATGTATTTTGCATTTCATTTCCACTTATCACATTTCCAAGTATCATCGTTGAACCTACAGAAAAGCATAAGGGATAAACTTACCAATGTGAAAGCTTGAGGGTTTTATCAATAAAACAAAAGAACACGCAAAATCAAAGATGTCCTAGTAATCATGTGAAAATTAAATCAGTACAGGATGATTAAAACTGAATAATCCAAAGATGTGTACTCATTTTCACTACTTCCACGATTCCTAGTTCTCCATGGGAAATACTAACTTACGTGTGAGGGACTTACGAAATTTAATTAAATATGCTACTGCATCAAAGAACATTTAAGAAATATTTAGATTTTTAAGAAATATATGTTTTATCATTATCGGCAATCTACCGATTAAATTCAAGAAATTTTTGTTGGATAGAAATTTACACACACACTGAAGTATGATTTGACACTGACGTTCAATATATTCCAATTAAATGGAATCTCCAAACAGAAGTCCTGCGTGTGGCCATTGGGTTTCTTTTACAAATCGTAATGGATGATACAAATGAATATGAACTAGAGGAGAGTTTTCACTTCCATCACTGAATTCAAACTAGATTCTGGAAATGAGCATCAAGAACCAGTAACAGCAATTCAGATTCATCTATTAGCTCCAAATTTGAATTCCATTCGAAGGGGAATGCCTAATTATACTTAGCATTTACTTTCCATTTTCTGCGTGCCCAGTATATTTGATGTAAGAGACATTTGCACGACTGGATGAATCTGCAACTTTGCAACTCTTTGTGAGAAATGCACAAGACAAATGATACACGCAACTCCTCTTGCGCAAGTGTGATCTTGCGAAGACACTCCGCACGCAACGACGCCTCCGGATAAAGAAAATTACCCCGGTCAAGTAAAAAGAGCGGGTGGGGGAGGGGCGATGACTCATCACCGTGTGGTGACCCCCATTGTCCTTCCCAGGGTGGAAATCCCCATTACGGCAAAATGGACGAGAGTAACTATCCGATCGCGAAGTGGTGCTCGCGATAAAGTCTTCAACTCCAGGGTGTCATTCAATAAGCACACGAGCGACCTCCGAAGCCTCGAAGGCCGCTGCCCTCCACTCACCTAGCCGGTGACGGGATATGCAGAGAAGCCGACGGCGATTCTTCCCCCGGCTCTCACCGTCTCCCGAGGCGTGGATGGAGGCCGTCGCGATGGTGAGGTGATACCCTTAGAGGCCCTATGTGCCCATTTTAGACTGCCAAATGATTACGGGTGAAGTTGACCATTATATATATATATATATATATATATATATATATATATATATATATATATGCATATGTATATATATATGTGCATATATATGTATGTAGATATATATATACATATATATACATATTATATATATATATATATATATATATATATATATATATATATATATATAAATTATATTTCCATCTATAGAAAACTGAGATAACCTTAAATGCTAATTTATAATTCAAGGTCTAAATGAACTTCTCTTTAAGTCTCACAATGTAATATTGCTGGTTCAGCTCCAATTTTCACAAAGGATTATATTATTTAATCACATAAAATAATTCACATCACGAGAACAGACATTGTCCTCGAAATAGATGATCGAGACTACCTGTAATTTTTAGGAAATCTATTTTCACTGTAATTAAATATTACACGCGAACTCAACAGGGTGCAAATAGACCTAAAATGTCCAGTATTGCAATACCTCTGCGACATTCAAATTGGCCGACTAATTTAGAAGATTTACCTTATAAGAAGACAAATCAGATAATCGAAGTTTTGGCATTTCCGTGATCGGGGTAAAATATGCAGTAAAAGGAAGCTGAAAAGGTAACCAGTCGAGAGGTCGCTAGGGTTTGCCATAAGGGCAAGGGTTAGTGACCAAAGGGTTGGGGGCGGAGGAGAAGCGGAAGAGGATTTTGAGAAAGAAATTCAAAAAACCAAATTACGGTAAAGGAATCGATGTTCGGACACGGCGAGGAAGTGGAGAGATGTCGGTTGCCTGGATGCGACGACAATGGGATGGTTTTGAGAAGCGGAGGCCGGAAGAGTTGGGGGTGGCTGTGAAGTGATGGGGGGCGGGAGGGATTGTTGCGGGGGAAAGCTGCCGGAGAGAGGGCATTAGCATCTCAAGGGGGAGGAGGTTGAATGGGGCGCCCACAAAGAGGAGTTGCTCGCGGGGAAAGGAGGGTCTGTCCGTGCATTCCCGCTCGTGTGTAGTGCGCTATGTCCGGTGTGGGGAGTGAGGCGATTATAATCGGCCTCCTCTTCCCAGGGGTGGGAACGGGAGCGAAATGAAGGATTATAGGGAAATGGCGAGGGGGGAGGGGCGGCGGAGGAGGAAACGCGCGATTTGCATCTCTCCCCGCTGTCGAGTCGAACAGCGCGCAGAGTGTGCGCGGTCGCCTTTGATGGAATACAACTTCCGCCCTCCCCCCACCCCCTTCGCCTCCACCCCACCCCCCACCCCCATGAACAAATGCCCGGCGACGAACTTTCCGCAGGGAAAGAAATAGGAATCCCGGAATTACACAGGAATTATACGGGATTGAATCAAGTCACTCGGAAGAGGTCTGTACTTCTTCGAGGCAAATCATGCCTCCCGACATTTCAGGGAAAAGGCATTGAGAACATACAAGTCCATAATTAAGATACTTGAGTAGACACTTCAGGGGACACTGCCTTTGACACACTCAATAAAGAATTAAGAAGATGAAAGGATAGTATCATTCTACTTCCAGATTTAGAATATTGTTTGTTGAATTTCTGGAAACTCCCGGTACGAACTCTTGGTAACGGAGGGTGAATAAGGCTCCGTTAAGTGCTTCGAAAGTGTGACAAGGACTCTAAATCGTTGACGGAATTGAATTTCATCGATATGAAAAAATAACTCAGAAAAAAACACTTCCCACACCTAATGAGAAAGGTTATCATATAATTTTATCGACATGGCAATAGGAATTAAATTATGAAATGACACCTTTCCAAATGCGAACACGTCACTTTGATGATATTATCTCGACGATAAAATCTGAATCTGGCAAGCTCTGTCTCTCTCTTAGCCACAACTTACTTCCCCATTTATGCAATCGCAATATTTTTATGTGGCCGAGTGCCATTTCAATACAAAAGTAAATACGCAATAAAAGGATACATAAAATATTTTTATGAAGGCTAACGCTTCGAATGCTGTAGGTAGGCTATAATAGAAATTTATACGCTCAATTGTTATTGAAATCCAGGCCTGGGTGCCTATAAATTTCAGGGAGGCAAGCAGCGCTGGCCAATTTCAGATCGAGCGAGGATTCAAGTTTAAATACGGCTCCCAAATGCCTCTCAGGTGAGGTACGTATGCTGAATGCGATCTGGGCGTGTTCGAAGACAAATGCAATATTCCCGGCTTATAAGAGTGGGCGTTCCAATGGAAAGGAAATGTTGAGGCATGATCGAACAACCATTGGTCCATTGTCGAAAGCAAAAAAAGGCATGATGGGATAGGGAGCCAATGGGGAATTAGAGCAGAATGGGGCACCGAACAACAATGGGACCTCTTCGCGAGCGGGTTCTGATTGTTCCACAAGTTTAGCATGCGGACAGGGGGGGATAGAGCGGGTGTTGGGGTAGTGGGGTGGGGGATGTTGGTGCCAAGCGAGCGTGGAATTCACTCTTATCCATTCACCACTTCCATTAATTGCCATTCCTCTCCCGGCGAACTTCTTCGTCCCTCCCTCCGGAAATCAGCAAAAAAAACAACCCTTAAGTGCAAAAGCACAGGTATGGGGCTAGAATGAGAATGAGTTCTCAAATTAAAAATTATCTCTAAGAGGTCAACGTAGAATTCAGTAAATTAAAACTAAAAAGCTATCATTGGAATACTCTTAACCCATTATCCATTTTGAAGAGTGTTTATTTCATACTTTCTTGTGATCAGTTGCAAAATGGACTCTCTGCTTGAAAGATTAATGCTTTTGAAGTGCTCGTAAACTAGCCCGTAATGGCGTATATTTTGAAAGAGAAGGTACTTTTGGCCACAAATCTTTCTTGTAGGATAAATTGCGTCCTTTTACATTTTTCATAAATATAATTTCGGCATTTCAAATGAAAAAAGAGACATAATGAAAGGAGAAACTTTGTAACCACATAGATTTATTCGACGGACGACCTAGGTTTCGACGTGGCACGTCATCATCAGGCACGTCGTCACCTGATGATGACGTGCCACGTCGAAACCTAGGTCGTCCGTCGAATAAATCTATGTGGAATTACAAAGTTTCTCCTTTCATTATGTTAAGTCGATTCCATGAAGTCACGCCTGAGACAACGAATTATAGAAAAAAGAGACATCAAAACTCGTCCGCTGTGTTAACCTAATCTGGTTTCCCTTTCCAGTGCGTTGCACTGCAACTGAAAGACCACGCCATAGCCCCAGCAAATGCAGGAACTATTGCATCGATTGATAAGTCCACAAATTGAACCACGGCTCACAATGCCAATATTCCAATTGTAGCGTCAAGTTTACGAGGCAAGCTTGACGCATCTGAAAATAATTATTAAAAAATCTCTCATAATCGAAGATAAAGACAATAAAATAATAATTCAATGCGGTTTTGCTCCTGCAAATGAAGCCAAAGTAAATTGGTAAAGTAAAATTACGATTTAAGCAGTAGTTCTGATTCCACACATCAAGTACTTAAAAGAACATTTACATAAGATATTCATAATCATACTATGTTGAAAATATTTAAGTTTCTTTTTGTTTTCCCCAACGCTAATCATGGAATTTTAGATTGCTTACTAGCTTTGGTTACATAAATTACGACTTCATGATCTTAAATAACATAGTAAATTTACGGAAACAATTACATACCATTCATGAGGTCCTTTTGAATTTCCTTCGCACCATTAATTACAGACATATAGTAGGAATATGCTCGTGAGATAAATCCTCTTTAATGATTAGCCTACTAAAATGGAGTCTGTAAACGGTTTCACGGGCAACTTTTGGCACCTTAAATACGATTACTACTGGCACATCGTGTGTGTGAAAAACAAATTCATGAAAGTCTTGAAACGCGTGTTATTCGGCTTGAATTTAATAGAGTAACTATAAAATATCCCGGGAAGTGGCCCACTTCATCAGCTTTTACTAATTAATTAAATCATAAGATAAAATAGATACGTGCGCGAGTGGAAGCATTTATAAATGTGATTGATATCGAAATAAAAACGGTTTGATAACTGTTTATGGCCTATGGTTTATGTGTGTGCATGTAAATATATGCGAGTATATATATATATATATATATATATATATATATATATATATATAAAGAAAGGACACTCACAATATGATACGTGTATGCATGTGTATATATATATATATATATATATATATATATATATATATATATATATATAAACACAGATGTAGATTTTTAGACCATAGAGACACAAAGAAAGGACACTCACAATATGATACGTGTATGCATGTATATATATAAACACAGATGTAGATTTTTAGACCATAGAGACACAAAGAAAGGACACTCACAATATGATACGTGTATGCATGTGTATATATATATATATATATATATATATATATATATATATATATATATATATATATATATATATATATATATATGGCTGTTTTCATAGTTACTAATTTTGAAAAAGTATATTGAACAGTTTTAAAAGGAGAAAAAGTTGGTATTAAAATGACCGGTGATAAACTAAAACAATTACGTGCTATCGCATCTCTCATCCTTTGCAGTCACCTTCAACAATTGCGCAATGCCCGAGAATATAATTGACCCAGAAGTGCGCACGCCATTGTGCGTGATAAAGTGTTACCCATCAAGTAGTCGAATCAGATTTTTAAATGGTGGTACATGCTAGGCAATCGCGACTTCGTCATCTCATTGTTCGGTGGAACAATTGAACGCGGTCGCCTCGCGTACTCCCCCCGACGGCGCCCGAATGCACCACTACGGGTCACTTAGCGTGCCAAGAGAATCAACGCTTTCGGTCGCCTCAAACTCTTTCCGCGAGTACTTGAGGTCGGGCGTGGATTTCCGCATAATGGCTGCATGCGAGAGACAGACACAATTCCTCGTCACCTCTCAATTGAGTAGGCATAGCGCCTATGTACTCCGTCAACACACGATTCCTCATGCTCTCGTGAACACCAATGAATATTTCTTTCCTGCTCGCCAGGGCTGCAAAATAGTTTCCATCCGTCTTTTCTTAAAATTCCATTAGTAAATGTTCCTCTCATCTTCTAAGATTGTATTTGATTTCAGGATCACCTAATGTTGTTTATTTCGGCTAGCAAAACATTGAAATGAGCCAGATAGAAATGATATGGGTTGGTTACATGCATATCAAGAAGGTATGGTACATTAATATGAACTATAGACCTGATAATATAAAAATGTAGAATTCAGAGCAAAATTCCAAACCTGCTTCCTTGAATACTACGCGGTATTTTTCCACAGATGCCTAAATCCTTTGAGGATCATCGCCTTGTGAAACACCTCAAAGATTTTGATGGCCCCGCTATTGCAATACAAGCAATAACTTAGGAGTGGTGCTGAAAAGTCTTACGTTAATAAGTTGATATATGTTAGTTAATAAATGATATATTTTAAATTTTAATTTTATCAATGAATTTTAATTCAATATTGGTAATTTTTTACTCTATCAGCGATAATACCACGAAGGAAACATATCCCAATTACCATCTAGTGGGATGAACGCCACACTTTGAGAAAAAACTGGCACTTGGGATTACTAATTAAAACTTACAGCAAAGGTAATCGGTGACGAAGGAAATCCGAATTGGCGAGTCAAATGAAGTGTATCTTGGTTCTCCATGCTCTGATCACGGCTCTCATCCGACCTAACAAGACCTTAAATTCGTTCCACGTAAAACCTTCGAGTAGACTTAAGACATATGTTGGATTCTATTGCTAGGTGATAGGTATACAAACGTATGGAGCAAGCCACTTAAAGGCAGATGAATCATTCCATGAGGGGAAAAGATATCACAATGTGCTTCGAAAAACATATTTTCGAGTAAATATCTCTTCAAAAGTACAAATTTGTGTAGACATTAAAAACAAAAATGGTCGGAAGCGAAACGTCTAAGGCAAATGTATTCGGAGAAAACTAATTACCTTTGCCTAAATTTGAAGATAGTAAATACTAATTAAGCCAACATGAGTATCAAAAAACTAATTTCAAAGAGCTAATCGCTCTATAAGAGCACTCATTATAGCAATCAGTGGCAGTAAGTCCATTCTCCATCGGCTACGATATTTTCCCCATTACAACCTGGATTTAATCCTGAATGCAATTCTTAGCTCAACCATTTTACCTCTTGGGATTGGATTTGTACAGAGGCTAATAGACTGTCTTCCCACCCCGATAGCCTGGGTTTGGATCCTGATGTGGTATCACTGGTATCCTGATTTTTTGGTGGTATCCCGATCCCTAATTGTGGTGTCATGTGTGGAGAGCCCTTCAAGTGGGGTGCATTGTCCGTCGGATGGGACGTTAAACTGTGTGACCCTTGGCGCCTTTCGTAAAGAGTAACCTAATGCCGACGCTAGATCTCTATCCACCCTTCCTCCATTCCCTGGATATCCTTCTTCTACCAAATTAACCCCTATCACTTTCTTCTTACCTCTGCCCAGCTATTGTCAATGAAAGAACAAAACATTCAACAATGCCTCATCTATGGTGACTTCATCAAGCGTCAAAGCATCGATGCAGCGCACGCCAATGCTCGCAAAGAAGAACTCGGGTGTGCACCACCGGGCAGGAACTAGCACAGAAGAAAGACTTGGCGACTATTGCGATGACAGCACTCACTATAGGACTACGACACAATAAGCTTGATTTTTCATACAACTTAAGAGATACTTATAATCATAAATATTAGGATGGAAAGCAGAGAAAATGATTACATTGGGTAGGGTCAATTTCGATTCAGGAAGGGAAGAAGAACGCGTGATGCTATTGCAGTATTTAGGTAACTAATAGGGATGCACATAGGATACAATCAGGATATAATTGCATTTCGTAGATTTAGATAAAGCGTTAGATGAAGTGAATTAGTGAATTAATGAATATATTGCAGAAAATAGGAGTATATTGGAAGGTTAGGAAATTTATCAGCAACCTATACGTGTCCCAGACTGCCCAAGTGACAGTGGTGGATGGAGAGTCCGGACGGGTAGGGTTAGGAAGAGACGTAAGGCAGGGTTATCCAGTATCACCGGTGCTTTTCAACGTATAGGTGGAGGGAATGATTAAAGAGGCTTTGGAAGAACTGGAGATAGGAATGGAAGTTAGCAGAGAATCCGAAAAATCAGTTATGATTGCTGATGACCAAGCTCTAATTGGTCAGTCAGCCAAGGGGTTGCAGCCATTGCTGAGTGGAGTGAACATTCATAGCGATAGGTATGGGATGAGAATCATTACAAATAAAAAACTGGTTATACGGGTTTCCAGGAAGAGAAAGGCTAAGCTAAACTTTATAATTGGAGGGCAAAAACTAAAGAAGGTGGAATAGTTTACGTATCTTGGAAGTGTTTGGGACCGAAATGGTCAAAGTAGTAGGGACGTAAGGGGAAGAATCGCACTAGGCTAAGAGGCTGTCACAAGGAGGAGGGAGTTGATGACAGACACGTTGAATAAATATGTTAAGAAAAGGCTCGCAAAACTTGAATATGGAGCGTAGTTATGCACATGGTCATGGAGAGTAGTTATGGAAACATGGTCATTGAAGCAGGATGATATAAGTAGATTGGAGGCTTTTGAAATGTGGGTGTGAATATGGATGCATAAGGTGAAGTGGACAGAAGGGAAAATAAATGAGGAGGTGCTAGGTATGGTGGGTGAGGAGAGGATATTGCTGGAAGAAATCATAAGCAGACAGAAAATTTTATGAAAATGTTATCGATTGGCATTGGAATGTTGAAAAATGTAATAGAGTGGAGAATTCGATGCAAATGAGGAAAGGGCCAGGACGGGTAGGAAAGGGTTGTTGGACGAAATGAGGGGAGGCAGCAAGTATACAGCGATGAAGAGGGGTTGTTGGGTTGTGCTCTGTTAGGAGTTACAAAATATTTATTTGGTAGTGGTGTCCATCCAAAACCTACCTTAACCGTTACTTTACATAATGAAATACAACTATGATGATACAGTCCCTAACATTTCACAATGATGTAGGCAACTAGATTCATTTTAACATTTAGTATTCCAATGCAACAGTTTCAAAGTATAAAAATACATTCGCCTTGATCGGTAACCTGTTCAAAGAGGATTTTAAGCACATTAGCGGGTGACTTCGTTTAAGTTATTGACGCGGCATCTCCCGGAGTTCGTTGCATTAAGTACACGATTTAAGCAGAACTTCCAGTGTGACCTCTTGCGTATTACGCCCCGACCTCACCTTATACGTATAGCAGCCCCTCTGATGCGAAAATATGTGCAAATACTTCATCGATCGAGGCTCCATTGAGAGGTGAACGAGAGAGAGGAAGGGTGGGGTGAGGGGTCGAGGGGTCACAACCCAGTCGGAGGAAAGTTTGACGGTTCGAGGGACAACGACGCGAGTCCTCGGACATATAAATGTATGAACGAGTGCGCTCGAGGATCGACATAATGGCCTTCATTACGGAGGATCGTAAATAACGCTGCGTGAGGACATAAATCCTTAATCGGGAAGCGTGGGGAAGGCCTTTCTTCTGGGACCCCTCCCCCACCCGCACCACCCTCTCTCCACCTACTCCGGGGTGCCCGAGCGAGTGTGAGCGAACCGGGGTCCTTTGTGCTTCCCTTTACTCGGAGGGAAGCTAGGAAGTGGAAATGGCGGGCGATTCAAGGAAGAGAGGGGGGAATGAGGAGATGGTAATTTGGTTTTTAAGGGGGTTGGGAGAGGTGATAATAGGGGTGCGGGGATTGCGAGGGGGTTCGCGGGGGAGCGCGTTCATACCGGGAGGGGGCAGGACGTAACCGCGGCGCTGAGTGGATGAGAGGGACAAATTCGTCTCCCTACCCTCCGCCCCCTCTTCTTCCCCTCAGCCCCCCGCCCCTAGTCTCGCCCAAACGATAGCGTCCTCCCGTGCATGCAACATGAACCAAAGTCACCGGCGTGCCCCATTTGCTCCCTTCTGCCCCGTGTGCACCACCCCGCCCTCACTCAAGTAGTCGGCGACGGCCGGTCACTCTTCCCGTGACGAACACACATCTCCATCGGCCGTATATCCGCGAACGGTCGCTTTCGAGCATAACCCGAGAGGCACGACACGAGGCCTTGGGCATCCGAAGCATACTTCACCGTCTCAACTACTACATGTTTTCTCGACCGCTCTTCATGGCTTGTGCAGATTTTCAAGGCGTATTATTAATTTGGGGAAATATATTTTGTGATTATTAACTTAACGATTGCAATTTTTAGAGCATATTTTTTTTAACCATATCAATATCCTTTAATTTGAATCCTATTTATATTACTCCTTGTGCATCCCATTATCCCTGGCAAATTTACACAAAAATCTGAGTAGCATTCCTCTTGGTTGTAATTACCTCCTCGAGCTCATTTAACACGTCGTCATCACCTTTCGTCATACGAGGGGAAAAAAATACTTTTTAAGTGAAATCCAATTGAAACGACGCTCTATGTTATTGTGCTCATCACCATTGGACAGGGAGGAGTAAAAAGCACCCACAATTCCTCTCGCCCTCTCTCTCTTTCCACCCTCTTCCAAAGCGCCCTCTCCTGCCCTCCGCCACTTTCCGAAACCACGACGAACCTTGGTCGTAATCGTCCCTCCCCCTCCCTCTCCACCCCCAACGTCCCACCCAACCCCCGCCCCCTCGCTGATAGTTCACCGTGGTGGTCGCCGCCAAAGCATTATTTCGTGAGCGGTGTTGGGGAGGGGATCCGGGGAAGGGTTTGCATATTTTAAGGCGCCGAGGAGAAGCACTCTGAAAGTTGTTTGGGCACGAGCGACCCTTTTGTTAATGTATTCACGGTCTCTCTCTCTCTGTTTCCCTCTCGGTACAAAGGTATCGCTCAGGGGTTGACACTCCGCTAGGGACATGAGCCCAGGGCGGAAAACGTGGTCGGGGGTTGGATTGGGGGTGGAGACACTGCAGCGCTGAGGACGACCGCGCCCCCCTCGCCTTGTGCGTGCGTGTGTTCGGAGCGACCGGC
This sequence comes from Hetaerina americana, assembly GCF_022747635.1. Lineage (NCBI taxonomy): Eukaryota > Metazoa > Arthropoda > Insecta > Odonata > Calopterygidae > Hetaerina > Hetaerina americana. The sequence goes on along the minus strand of NW_027287427.1, from coordinate 86,015,947 downwards.
CGGCGACAAAATGCCGCCGTCCATTCTCGACTCGGGCGAAATTCCCTGCGCCTCTTAGTCGGCTCGCGAGGCCGCACATAACCACTCCCCGCGTTTTTCCTTCCCAAGTCCTCCTCAGAATACTCGTAGAAAGCTTGAGGTACGCTTCCGACAGATGTGACGTTTAAGTATTCTGATCGGACCAGGTCGAAGAAGGGATTGGTAAAAAAATGAAACACGAGGTGAATTAATTATAAATTTCAATTATGCGATAAATGTTCGTCTTCATGAGTATTCACCAAAACTGCGTAAAATCCCGCACTAAAATATTTAGTGGAGTCAACCGCTAGTTTTTTACGCAAATGCAAGAAAATATACATGGTTAAAATGATTCTCCGGGGCCGGGATTCGAATCCAAATATAGTTTTCTGAATGAATGGTAATATTTTCCGTTCGTCATTATGTGCCGGATGCACGCAAAAGTTCTTATCACATTCAAGCTCAAAAATATGGTTAAAAATATTCTTCCTTTCCGCTGCCGGAAAATATGAACAACTGCAAATATTTCAGTTATTACATTCACTGCATCGGTTCAAAGTCAGAAATTAACACGCAAGTGGACGCACGAAAGTCAAAGATTGATGATGATGATTACAACAAATAAAATTATATTTGATTAAAATGCTTGTATTAAAAGTAAGGAAGTCCGTTTAGAAAATGTTTACATAAGATATTTAATTTCATGTCGCATTATTCTTAACAAGAAGACCAGGAATTATTAATAAAAATACACATTCATTCTAAAAATATCACAAAAATCACCGTAAACAGCAATGGTAAACTTTCCACCGCAATTTTCTGGTTACAATAATTTCATATTAATATATTAGTTCATTTGCTGCCTGGATGACAGTCGTTTTGTGATATCTTACTGGCCTCATATTTCTACCGACTAATATTCGCGGATGAACACAATAAAGTAACCATCAATCACCATAAATTAACAATATGATAATTGGTTCGGTTGATTAACACAGGCGAGGAATAATCAAGGCCGCCAGGCCATAGGTCACCTGTAGATAACTTGTCTTGAATTAACCTGGTATTTTAAAGCTGATTATACGAGCTCGTACTTCGGCAATATTTCCTCAATGACGTCGAAGACTCATTGCTCCATAATGAAGTTTTCTCGGGTCTTCCACCGGGTCGGGGGTTCCATGTCGGCCAACACGTTGGAACGCCAGGAAAGCATCGGATTATACTTATCATAGCTTCAATTTTACATATTTCAATTCTAATACATGTCACCATGTTCTCCGAAAGTCTGGTAGAATTGAAATTGTTCCTTGAATGAAAAATTTATCTTTTTATTGTTTCCCAAGATAAAAACCCATAAAAATTGGTTTTCTTCAATTGCAAATATTAAAAAATCAAGGGCGTGAACGTATTATATTTTAAAATAACGGAAAATAGAAAATACTTTCAGCAACTAAAGTACAAGGTTTGATGACATCAACTTATACTCTTTGAATTAATGAACGGCAATTCTTGAGCTAGCATCTGAGGCGTCCTCTTACGCTGTGCATTCTCAGGGGATTTATAGTAAAACGATTTTCGGCTCAATTGCTGTATATTATAATGCAATCAATATTCGAAGGAGCTCGCAACGCGCCAGTTTACGAGGTTAGATCTAACTTTAAAAAAATCATTTCCTTCAATCAATAAAAAACTGTGGGAACTAGTGCTACATTATAACTTAAGAGGAGGTCAAGTGACTCAGGTTCGAATCCCGGTTTTCGCGATAGACTTTTACGATGCGACACTCCCTCGCGATTCGGCTTGTGCGCCGGCGGCTGGCTCGGCTGAAGGCACTTACGACATCTCCCCCCATCTCATTGACTGGACCCGAGGCCAACACCTTTCGTGTTTGAACTTTGTTATATATCTTATGGGCCGCGGCGTAGTGAGTAACATTATTTCGTGACACTTTAAACTCTGTTTTCATCATAAAATCTCATTTCTTAGCATTTAATAGTACCTCAAGATATAAGAGCGGCGCCATAAACTAAAGCTAAATCAGTTGATCAAAACCTGAGAGTTCCTAATTCGAACTCCAGTGAAGGCGAGAGGTTTTTGCACTGTGCGATTCTCGCATTTTCCTATTTATTGTTCCATCAGCTATTAGTTTTTCGGCGGCATTTCTTTCTCCAATGTTTGTCATAGACACATGACATGGAACACGTATTTCGACATCATGTCCGCGGAATACAGGAATTTATAAATGCTTTTCCTGAGCTTTTTACTGATCCATTGGTAAAAATTCAACACAATTAAGAGAAGTACAGGTTTGTGAGACAACTTAAATATTCGCAACCGTTATAGCACCTGTTAAGTCTTGTTCCTGAAGGCTGTATGCTGTTGCTTACTCTATTCCTGCCTATCTCAAATTTGATTAACTGAAGCAGTAATAAAAAGAGGATATTAATTTCCACTTCACCATAAGAAAAAGAATCCTTGAAAGTCACTTCAACCCTGAGGTACTTTAATGATACTTCACCTTTCAGTGCAACAATTTCAGAGTGTAAAAATCATTCGCCTTGACTGAGATTCGTACCCAGATCCCTCAATATCCGGTCGAGTGCTTTAGCCACTTAAGCCACCGAGGCGTCTTCTTAAACTCTGAAATTTTGGGGCTTTTAAAGGAACAAGATGTTGTGACGAAATGCCGTACATACAATGTCACAGGCATTCGTATTCGTGCGCGAGGCGCCACAGTCCACGAGGTTAAAGCCAACTTTAAACACTTACGGTGTTTACACTTTTGACAAATTCCAAAGAAACTGCGGGAGATGCCGCAACAGTAACTTTTAACGGAGTCATCCGCTAATGTGCATTCCAATGCAACAATTTCAGAGTGTAAAAATCATTCGCCTTGACTGGGATCCCAGTCAAGGCGAATGAGTTTTACACTCTGAAATTGTTGCATTGATATGCACATTAGCGGATGACTCCGTTAAAAGTTACTGTTGCGGCATCTCCCGCAGTTTCTTTGGAATACTTCACCTTATTACAGGATCACTCTATCGCCATATTGATAGAAAATACCCAAGAGCAGAGGAGTGTATTAATCTCAAATCCACCGTATGAAGTCTTTAGAATGATTTTTAATATAAAATATCTGACCAAGGGTAATCCTTAATAGGAAATAAATACTAAAGCAAATGAAGCGACATCAACCGTCGGAAGAGAATTCATTGTATTGTCAGACTAAATCATGGGGTAATGAAGGAAATTAAATAATCTTGTGTTAAGGGAGTGTGAGGAATGAAGCTTTGACTCTCAATTGTATAGAGCATGAAAATATGTTCGAAATACTATAAAAAAACCATAAACACAGTAATCAACATGAAGGTCGGTTTGGTAGGTGATGGTAGAGTTTACCCAGTACTAAGCCCGACGGCGTGTGAAATTCACACATCAGGGTAGGGAAGCCAGTTCCTTTCCCTGTGCCGGTTATGGTTTCCCAGGAAGACCTGGTACCCGAAAAATCACTTTAGCTTGGGTGGAGCTGCAGGTGCCCAGAGTGCATTGCCCAGGAATCGAACCCGGGACCCTCCGATCAGCAGTCCAACGCTCTACCCACTGGACTACCGCGACTCTACTTTACTCATTCAATAAAAATTTTGTTGCATTTGCATTGAAAAATTTTCATTTCCTAAGATAATAATATCATCTATTAATTTTTTTGCCTTATTTGGGTAAAAATATTTCTTAACTTCAGAGTAATAATTACACTTAAATCCGAAAAGTAATATCCTCACGGACACTACTCCATGGCATATTTTATTTTTCATTATTTTTATGACAGAAATGAGGGACATTATACCGACAATTGCCGAGGTTAGAAATACGCATAAATGGAATGTAAAACGGCAATGATTTAACGACATAATCAATGGTTAAATACCGTATATAAAATACAGTTTGAATTTCGAACCTTTTAATAATCCCTCTGCAGATACATGTCTTCATTTCTGCAACATTTTGTAAATAATGTTATTTACAAGGTAACAACGTTCTTTGGAAATAAAGTAAATCTGAATATAGAAAATTTCCCAGAAGGTACTTTAAATATGTACTTAAATATAGTGGGCGTGAATCCCTGATATTTTCCGTAATATTTATCAGTTTCATGGAATTACTCCTCGTTTCAATACGGATAGAAAATAGTTACGTCATACAGAAACATCTAAATTGAATTTTATTCTACTTCTTTTCCATTTGCATGCATAGAAAACGCCAAAAGTTGACTTTGCTCTCCCACTCCGCGTATTGGTTATTTACATTGACTGACATATCTCTGCGCGGTTCATTTTCTCACTGATATATTTTCATTCCCCTCTGTTGCAAAAATATTTCCTTGACCGGAACTTGAACCAGGGATATTTCGACTTTCCGGACTGAAATCTGCGGGGAATATATGAAAAAAATGCCCCGATTCGTCGGCCGAGAGATGGTATTTGGGAGCTGTTTCACCCACCAAAGGAGAAATAGACGACACAAGAGGAAAGGTCTGTAGGTAAAGAAATCACACAACGTCACATAGGAATGAACATGGCGTTTCGTGCCACGCATAGCCATATATACTAGTACACTCGGACAGCACGTTTTAATATCTAATGTTACTTAATAGAGCATTTTTTATAAATACCCTGTCGTTAAAGTTTTAACCGCAAAAGAGATATCCAAAAGATCGTGGTGGGCCATTCAAAGATAAACTTTTTTATGAAACATTTGGGACGAAATGTGCAACTAATTCGCTAGCGAGGATATAACCAGGGATTTTTGGTTATGGACTATCCCGATCGTGTTTGTGCCCCATGGGCTAAGTCCTAGAGTACGCTGGCGCGTGGGCACGCCTCCCCTTGACCATTGCCCACTCGAGAGTGAAGCCCTTGCTCGTGTGTACCCTCAACAACCTCCCTCTGAAGCGGAGTGACGTGTCTCCCCGTCCTTCGTTCGTGTCTTGGGTTGCTCTGCGGTCATTCCCTTCCTTTTAACATTCCGCGAGCAAATGCGCTTTTCAATTCTCTCCCGAAGAGCAAGTTACCATCTTATGATTAACAATGAGGAGAAGAAGATCCCGTACCTTCCATGCCACCTACTCCTCTCAAGACGGTTATTATTAGTGCCACCTCATCTCTCCTAACGCGGCAATTAATCTCTCCAACCAGGCCTGGCTGTTCTCACTTAGCTTGCTCGAATCACATTAGGAATCTCTTTAAAATTATTGCGTTTCGTGGAATCGAGGAGAAGCGGCCAAAGAGTAGCGTGACCGTCTTTTCGTTTCCTTTCAGGAAATAACAATCGTCCTCTTTTAATTACATGCGGCCGTCTCGATGTTTGTTTTATACTCAAGGGATCTTGAATACTTGCGTCGGAGGGTAATCGAGAGATGCTTTCGGTGATTAAAGCGAAAACAACCTTGAGAAAAACTGCTCTCTGCCCCGTGCCTTTTGAAAAGGGAAGCGGCGTACTCGGGCGGCGATACGTATGTACTGCCTCCTGCTCTCCTGCCCCTCTCTCGCGAACCGAGGAAGCTTGCGTAAGGCCGCCAACTCTTGACTCTTCAAGGGGATAACCGAATGCCATTGAATGGGCTTTTGAGGGTGATATTTGAACGGTTTACGGTCATAAACCATATGATGCGCGTAAAAATACGAAATTTCTCGAGTTTTCACACGCGTAATGGCTATAACAACTACAAACACTACTTCTTATAATACTGAATTATACGAGAGCTGTCAAGAAAGTATAATCCGTTATTCTATAAAAAAATAAACGGGAATAGATACAAAATTTATTATTTTCATCTCAAAACTACACATTCCTACTATTTTTATAATACAAATTTGCCAAACAAACTAAAACATTTTTCAAATCTCTGAACTAGCTTTCAGATTCCTTCATCTTATAGTTCTTCATCGAGAAGAGCACAAAACATGTGGTAGCCTAACGTTTAATTCGTGTTTCCATACAACAGAGTCGTAGAAATCTGTGAAATACTTTCTAAAGGTTTCAAATATCATAAAACGCCGGTTTTCACAAATTTTTTCGTCGATTTTAAGATGCGGTTCATTTTTCACCACAGTCGGGCGGCCACTTCTGTCGTCATCATGGAAATAAATGTTCACTCTTTTACGAACGACAACACTGACGCACACAACTCTTGTCACTCATCACATTTGGTTCGTACAGAGCAAAAATTTCCCAATGAATGCCAGCAGCTTTGAAGTATTTTTATGAGTTAAAACCTTATCAATTAACGAACTTCACATTTGGTAGGCATTTTAATTGAAGTGTTCATTTTGAATCACTATTGTAAACAAACGACAAGCGGCGCGACGTTCCGACCAATGCAGCTCGAGGCGTACTGACTGATCTACTGTGTGCGACCACTCGGCTCCCTCCACTCATTCTCACGCCACACGAAAACGGACGTTACTTCTAGACAGCTCTAGTATTCATGTTGTGCGAAAAGAAATATTTGATGAATTTGGAAACACACGTATCAGTATATTTAATGTGAACATCATCTTCCCACTGACAAGAGGCATAGGCCGTTAGCATAATTCATGAACGACGAAGTTTGCGCCGTAATCGATACTTCAAGGCTGAAAAGAGCAAAACGTTTGCTCTCTCCCTCGTTTAAGAAACGAAATTTCAATATCTGCTATAATCTGAACAAAGATTCATGCTACCTTGCTTCTTCTTCAGAGATCAGGAATCACTTAAGAGAACGCATTCGCCGATATAAAAAAAACTCCCTGCCGGAATCGAGTAATTGGCCTTGTAAATGACCCAAAACGCATTCAAACCACCGCCATTTGTGGCCGGAAAGGAGCTGATATGTAATTCAAATAGTGTGCAGCACGAATAAAGAGGGGAGTTCTCGGAGTCGTAAAAGGATAAAAAAGGGTGCGTCCACACCCACACGACCATCATGGAAACCGAACGTGAGATCGAATTTTGAAACGGATCGATACAAAGCCATTCATCGGAAACTCAAGCGAAGAACACTCGCGGGCAAAGGAATATTGCGGGTTTAATTGAGGAAATCCGATCCGCTCAGACGAAAAAGATGGGCAAAAATTGATTATCGCGGCCGGGAGGGTAGTGGTGGTTGGGGAGAAAACACCAGTGGGAAGAGGCAACCAGAGGAGTTAGCGAGGGCAGGGTGGGAGGGGATTGAAAAGGCGGAGAAGAGGGGGGGACCCCTCGTGTTTATTTAAGAGAAGGAAAGGTCTCGCCCGGAAGAGAGGGAACGCGTCTGCCGGCTCGGGGCGATTGATCGGAAAATTACCGATCGATCCGCAGAAAAGGGGGGGAGGGTGAGGCGAGGGATGGGGGAGCGCAGGGAGGGGGAGTTAGGGGTCGGGAGGAATATCGGATTCGAATCGGAAAAGAAACAAGGAGCTTCGCGCGCATCACTTATGCAGGCAGGAGGGAACTTAACTCCCCTCCGCCCCCCCACCCACCAGAAGACTCCGAATTTCGGCCCGAAACGTATTCACCGAATACGCGAACCACTCCCCCCTCCTCTCCTCCACCTCCCCCGGCGCCCCCTCCCTCTCACTTGGAGGGCCCCACGACTACTTGGGCGCCGTTGCCCAACCATCAAATAACTGCCTCCGTTTCACCCAACCCTTCCCATATCATCTCACTCTAACTTCTATTCCACCGCTCTCGGTAATAAGTGAATTCTACGTACCGAAAAACCCGGCATCTTGTGTTTAACGTTGAGCGCAGAGCTCACATTGAATTGAGTACAATGTCGTGTGAAATTCGCACAGTATTAGAGTACTACGGGAGGAATTTCCTTCCACTGGATCGCCTGTGATTTCCCAGGATGAACTGTTACTCGAGCAATAGCTCAACTTATAGGTAACCGGGCGAGCATAAAGGCACTCACCCAAATGCGAAACCGGGAATTTCCGCAGCAGAATACATTGATCTGTTACACCGACCTATCCATGCACCGAAACTAGTCTGAAAGAATTATTGGCCAGCCCTTCCCAACCTTAGTTTTCTCGGAACCGCAAGCGAGGTGCATAATACGAGGGTCATCCGGAAAGTAGTACCCGTTCGTGAAATAAAGACACAAAAGTAAATATTAACAAACATAAAAAATTTTATTTGAAAGTGGATACTTTAAACTACTTCTCAACATAATCTCCAAGCAAATTAAGGCATTTGTCATAACGTGTGACAAGTTTCTGTATTCCTGCTGCATAGTCCTTCGCCGCCAGCTCATTGAGATACGCGAGGGACCCATCTTGCACAAATTTTTGCATAATGCAGATGGTGTTTAACAATTTCATGAACAATTGTTCGAGAAACATTGGGAAAATGCTCACAGATGTCATCAATTGTGACGCGCCGATCGTTCCTCACGAATTCGTCAACTGAGCTCACCAGTTGGTCTGTAATGACAGACGGTCTCTCCGAACGCTCATCGTCGTGTGTGTTCCCCCTCCCCATGTTGAAGTTGCGACACCACCGCCGAACAGACGACTCGTCCATTACATTGTCTCCATACACCTCCTTTAATTGGCGATGAATATCACATGGGCGAACGTTTCTTGCATTGAGGAATTTAATCACTGTCCTCACTTCACAACTGGCGGCGTTCTCAATTTTTTTAAACATTGTAAACAATCACAGAAACAACACAGGCAATGCTAGCGTCACGCAACTTGGCTCAGAGAAGGCAGACAAGCCACTGAAGCTATCTGACCTCGTCCAGCGGCTACTCGCGTCGTCAGCACTTCATGCGGCACGAACGGGTACTACTTTCCGGATGACCCTCGTATTTATTTATTTTGTACAGAAAGTACCCCTTTTTTGAACTCTAATTTTTTATGCCCTCGCATTTAATTATAGGGAAATGAGATGAAAACATTAACCAAAACAAAAAAATAAACCCTAATTCCACTAACAGACAATGCAAGTGTTCGCTTATCGATTGTGTCTCTCATTAAGGATACCTAACAGATTTAACTGTCTTCTATACATTTTGAAAATTTTAAAAAGCTCAACCTTACCGTGTTGAAGAAAGGAGAAAATTTTAAGTGAAATTAAAATATAAATATAAACAACGGAGGTAAACAACGTCACCCATATTTGTAGTTGTTTTTCTCATGAGTGAGCCAAATAGGTTAAAAAAAAACAGAAAAAACTCCGCAGAGAACGGATTAGGAACATGTGGTTTTTTTTGCCATGGGCTCCAGCTGCGTTCTGGTTGTGACTCTCCAGAAATTCCGACCTAAACAGATTAATTTCCAGCACGATATGCATTGGAGAAAACCAGTGGGACTGGGAATGGAGTGTGAGGGGGGTGGAACGGTGGGAAGGGAAGGGTGGTGAAGAAGGCGTGGAGTGGAAGTGTCGGCGAGTGCGTGCGGGCGAAGATTGTGAATGCGTGAGAAAGAGTGTGCGTGTTCGGCGGGCGTAAATTCATTCCACTTCCTCATTGGGGCGGAGGCCTCCTCGAGGAAGATGGAGGAGGGGGCGAGATAAGGCGGGGGGCAGGGATTGCGGGGGGGGGACAGGGGGAGCGGAGTGTGGAAGGAGGGGGGGAGGAAAGGCAGGGAGAGTGGCGTGAGGCGAAGCAGTGTCACGAATAATGTCCGCCTGTCTGCTGCTCCGGATGATTTGAATTTGCGATACGCACTGATTTCCACTATGTGAGGCCATTCCAGAGGAGGCCACTAATATGCAAAGGTGAGAGGAAAGAGCGAATCTCTAAGGGTCAGTGGTTCTTAACTCCGGGGTCTCAGAGTAAAATCAGCCCTGTGACGCATGAGACATTTCTCATTGAACTAATGTCTTTGCAATGCAATTTGCGTTTTAAGTCGAGACACTACGTATCAAAGTCAAATTTTAATAAAAGGATAAACATCGATCTTGATTTTCAAATGAATAATTTATAATAAATAGTCATTCCGAAATCTCTGGTATAAACCCTACTCCATGGAATCGATTAGTTATTAAAAATCAATTAAGCCAAACATTATGGTAACGATCAAGTTTGGAACAAAAAAGGAGCAATACGGGCAGATGAAGTCAATTTCACGTTTTTCACATTTAAAGCTACTAAATACCCCTAATTACAAAGCACTCGAGTTTTAGACGAAGAAAATATTATGCAACCGACGCACATAGGTTAAAATTTTAAACAATTTAACTATTTAATAAACAATATATTATACCCCTGCCATACCTAACTTTAAAAATATTTTAGCGAATTATTTTATCGAACATCAATGGAGTTTAAGTGTTAAGAAAAGGGTTTGTAATTTAAAAATGGACTCGATGAGTCATTAGGGGCCTAAAAGGAAATGTAGTCAAAGACAGTGTAGCTAAAGGAACAATGTTTACCGATAAATTCATCTGGAAGAATATTTGCCCGGCTTGTTAAACAGTGATGGCTAAAAACCAACCAGAAATACGTAGACTTGGCAATACTCGGTGTGCGGTCTAATTATTTATATATCTTATTAAATCCATTAATTAGAAATTTATCAAGATATGCCCAGGCCTAGAAATCTCGACGGAATCGGTAGAGATTCGAGCACGAGTAACGAGCTGGCATCAGAAGTCGCAACACATCTAAGACACACATTTAAGAACTTCGAATCGGAAGGAAAGTTGCAACAATGAGGCAGGAAAACCTCGTCAACCCATTTGTGAAAGTGATAATAAATAAGATATTAATGCATTGATATGATTTACATTCTTCCCAAACAAGACTCATGAGCATATAATTGCGAGCGACGCCAGTACTCTATTGACATACTCATTGAACATTCTTTCATCCCAACACGGTTACAGACTTATTACACAGAGCTCGGTGGATCATTCACAATATTCTACGGTAACTCGAAATACGTATTCAAAGACACACATTGAGGAAAGCTGGAACTTGCTTTAAGAAGGTTTGAGCAAAACCTTATCAGGAAATAACGCATTGCAGGCCAGTTTACAAAACGTAGGCGTCGAATCTACGCATCGTTACGCAGAATTAATGAAAAGTAATGAATAGGGTAAATTTGTTTTTTTTCCGAAATAATTAATCGTTTTAGGCGTATTTTTGTGGAATTATTCATCTTGCAGAAATAAAATGAAATAATTGATAGGCATAGTCCCGATTGCGTGAATAAGGCCTGTAGCTTCCCGCAGGAAATAGTGGTTGGTCTCCTCCTTTTTCGTATTTACGTTAATATCATGAACTGTTAAGCAACCGGCGACGCCAGATTACTCACCGATGATATGTTTATCTAACGAAAATTAAGAAAAACTGTGACGTTCTTCCTTTCAGTCTCGACAGTATTATTGCTTGGTGTCAGGTGTGGGGCGTCTACCTGAGGAAAGAAGCTGGAGTGAATTTTTTGTCAAGCACGTTTTTGATATTTCGCCTTTATAAATGTATTATGATTAGCAGAAGTAAGAAGAGCGAACCGAGGAAAGCACTTGGGAATCACGAAGATATCGGACCTAGCATGAAAAAACCACGTCAAAACCATAAGCGGAGCTGCGTTCAAAAATTGGCTTCGTTTGGATAATAATGAAAATACTCGATGAAAAGTTAAATAGAAATGTTACTTAGCGTTGGTTAGACTCGATGCTCCAGACTTGTGCCGTGCATATGGTACTCTTTGCAAAAGAACCTAATTGTGGATTAAATCACGATCGGGAGAGAAGCTTTCTTTTTCGCGAAGAAAAACAACGAGGGAAAAGAAAAGGATTTGAATGCGAACTGTCTGGAAAAAATTGATACCCAAATCTGAAAATTCCAAAAAGACTTAAATTAAAAAACAGGTTAATTAACTGTGGTTGGTGGTTTTAGTGGTTGGTGATCTACTGTGTCATCGATTAAACCTCGTGGCGCATTGCACGTTAAGATTCAGAGATAGATTTTAACATTATGGAAAGATTCAAAGGATTGTCAAAAAATAAAAGAATTAACTTGGTAATTCCCCAATAGCTTTATTAATCAATGACCTAGATTTCGACGAAGGACGCCATCATCAGGTCGTAGATTAATAAAGTTCGTGTGGAACTACCAAGTTACATCTTTTATTTATGTGTAGTGTAAATTCCATCAAGTTATGGTCTTTAATCCCCTTGAATCAACACGAATGGGTGCTTATTTTCAATATAAGATACTCACATTTTACAAAAGGTTAAATAAAATAAATCATTACTATCGCTAACGCTCAATGAACCACGCAATCCGATCTCGCCTCCGGGAAAGAGTTTTTTCGCGCTTCGAAATCGAGAACGCCGAAACGGAACTCGACGAGAAGGCCATCGACACAAGACCGGCGATTATAACGGTCGTCGACCATTCATAAAGACACGTAATAAGCCATCAGCAATTTTATGCTTTGTTGAATTTCCTTGGAAATACAAGTCAAGTAACTATTTATTCCTTTATTATCGTGCGGTTTGATAGTTGAATCGGAATACATGCTTCTCTTGCTAGACCTAGAGTTGGCGGAGATGCTGCAGTCTAAATGAAGAAGAGGACATTTTGGAATTTTATGAAGATTAGCAAAGACAAGGCTCCGCCTTTAGAAGATGATGATGAAGAGAATTAGCACCTATGATGATTGCAAGTGACCTGGTTTTACAACTCGGATTATCAAGTGAGACAAATTGCTAGAAACAACTATTATTACATGGTTGTACTTCTCCAATACACTTTCTCTTATTGATTTTTTTTAATTTTGGGAAAATCATCTTGAATGAAAATAAATTATGCCACGAGAGTAATACTGATGGTAATGATGTACAGAATAAGGCAATAGTGTGTACCGTTTATGCTTTTCAGCCACCATCCAATCGACTGGCATTTGTGACTAAGCACATAAATCAACTTATTCACATATATTACAACTTACAAACTTATCATATGATCAATTTTCACATTGAAAATGATGAGTTAATGAATTAACAGTTTAGTTTGTAATAGCGCATTAGACCTTTGGATCGTTTTAAAATAAAAAAAAAAGTTTAACCGATTTCCACTTGACATTTACATTAAGAATACTTTGCCGTTTAAATTAATATGCGGGGTGTAATATGTGACTGTTTCATCGTTTTGAAGTTAAGTCAATGAAATCAGTTTCAATTGTTCTGAAAAGCCAACAAAGATTTACGGGATGTTCTGCGCTGCAAACTGATAACTACGAATCACACTTTTAAATTCTACTCATCTCTGTAATCTTGCGACAGTAAACTGCTTCATCGAGAGGAAATAGAAAGAACCCGTTTAGGAAACTTGAACACAGTTTAAACCGTGATATTCCAACGGCTGGATGGATACTGACACAAAGAGCCATAGGGCTGCCGTCCCAAAGCGGTTCATAAAGTCACACCATAGAGCCAAAAAAAAAGAAAGTGACTACTCTCAAGAAACAAAAGCGCGCAAGGCGATTCCGCCGGATTAACCGGGCGAGGGGATGCCTCGCCGGGAAACCCGAGAGGCGAGATAATGGGTGTCGATAAGTCGCCGGAGAGGCCCACGGAGGAGGTTTTCCTACTCCTCGGGAGGAATATGGGGAGGAGATGAAGGAGGAGATACGGCACCGCCTTATCCCTCCCCCACCCACATCCCCGTGTTCTCGTCCTGACGGAAGTTAAGATTTGGCCTCGCGCGGTGCCGGCCCCAAGAGGAGGGTGGCGGGGGCGGTGGGTTTGCCGCGAATGCCGGCTGGATAGAACCAGAGCCACGAGCACCAAAATACCGAATTGCTGCGGTTACGCATACGGACACGGCCGCCGGCCCTTTTTTTCCTTCCCCATAAGCCATAGTCCACAATCATAAACCTTCGGAACAGTGTGCTGGAGATCAAATTGAATGATAAAACAGAAAACGAGTTCCACAGAAGGATTGAAGAGGAAATGGCAATGTAAGGAAACTATACCGAAAAGAAGAAACAGGATAATCGGACGCACCTCGATACACATCTTGACTTTACATCTGTGCCTAAACACCGCAGTAGAAGGGAAAATAGAAGCAAATGTACCACGAGGAACACTTGGCGACCGACGCGTGGAGCAAGTACGTATAGTGGGATGTGACAACGGAGAATTAGGAAGACCACCGTAGATGATTCATTTGAATGATTGACTACAACTACAAGATCTGTACCAAAAGAAGTAGGGCTGAGTCGGTCAAAAAAAATTATTACCAGAATTGATACATTCAATCAAAAGTATTCGAAGTAGCATTCTTGTAAGTTCACACACCGCTGCCAGCGGGTTTTCCACTCCTCGTACGCCTTCTGGCAGGCGGCGCTCGGAATGTTGCTAAGCTCCCTCGTTACGGCATTTTGTAACGCTTACACTGAGGCGCGGTGACATCTGTTCGGCACGGATTTGAGGCAAGAGAAGAGGAATAAGTCTGGTGAGGCATTAAAAAAAAATTACATCCTCGCTCACATGGTTGAAAAGCTCTTGGCTGATCCGCGTGCGAGTTTCCTTTTGCTCGCCCGAGAGCTCTCGCGGCATCAATTTTGCACACACCTTTCCCATGTTTTCGGTCGCAAGTCGACGCATATCACTTTTAGGGAGGCTAAGTTCATCAAAATCAATAGGAACACTTAATTTACGATCCTTGTCCAACAAAGCCTTCACTCTTGCAAGAATTTCGTCACTCTTTGAGATCAAAGGGCGTCCTGAACGATCGGCGTCTTCAAAATCTTCTCGACTCTCCCGCAACAACTTGTACCCCCAAAAACACCCGATATACTCATGGTGTTAATCAATATAAGCTGCCTTGAGCATGGCATGAGTCTCTTTACTGGTTTTGCCCAGTTACACGCTAAGTTTGACGGCGTAGCTCTGCTACAATAACTGGTCCATGACAGAGTGTAACAAGGTCATATTATATAGGTTTCGCAAGCGAACGATCCGCACTACATAAAGGCTGGGAGCCAACTACCACCGGCCTCCAGCCTTTTTTGAGACTCCCCTCCTTTGAACTCAGCCAGAGAAACGGCCGCCTGCCCGTTCGTCTACCCAGGAAAAATAAGTCCTACTTTTGGGACAGACCGTATATGTAACGATCTATAACAAGTTTTGAGAGAATCACACGTGCCCTTGATAAATATTCTATGATACCCTTTGGAAAAATCGGTGCTTTGAAGTTTCTATTTTGGGTTTCATTGCGATTCTGTCTTTGGGGAAATAAGAAGGGATATTTCCAGAGCGACTAAGATATTCCTTCTCTAAAAGGTCATGCTCACGCAGCAACCAAATGATGATGATTTGTATTCGTGAGAGAGAATTTATGTGCAATCTAAATAATGACAAGGAAAACAATTGTTAATTAATTAAGCGGGACTCTAAGCACCATTCGAATATTCGGTGATGAGCGAAGGCGCTCGCTGCGACGCAACGGAGAAACGTGTACGCACAAAAGATTCACCACATGTTGCTACAGGCTGGAAAGATACCCTCAGCATCCCTTAATTGTTTGGAAATTCTGCAATCCCCAAATACCAAATACCCCATCCTCGGTGGGGAAGCCGCAAGAGATTAAATCTCTGTAAAAAATTCGAGCATGGAACATTCGATTATTAGTTGATGTTTGAACAGGAAATGACGAATTTCGCATAAGAAATCGGCTCACAGCCATTTAAAAATTCGTTGACCTGAGATTTTTTGATTAATTTTTAACGAAATACAGTTTTAATCCCCAAGTCTTGATTACGTATTCAACAATCATGTAAATTCAATTACCATTCCATTTCTTGTAATATAAGAGTGTCTTCGTATCTTCTTAACAGTTTTAGATATCATAAACTTAGCATGTCACTCCATAAGTAACTTCAACAAAAATAAAAAAATTAAACTGTGAAATCGTTCATTGATATTTAGTGCCAGAATGATATTTAGATAAATGCAAGTCATGGCAATACAACCCCAAAAGGATTAAATAAATGCCATTACTGTTTAGGAGTTTTTATAATTCCCTATTTTGTGGACGAAGATAGCGATATCATTAGTTTTTCATGAAAGCCCTTCATTTCGTTGTTCCTAAATTAGGAAGTGGAACCACAGCACTACTAAAACGGGATCGTCATCCACGGGGTTTTCCGAGTGAGGGATGGGCGCGCGCGGCAGGGGCGGCTGGGACTCGCGCAGGGGTCGTCGCGGGAGTGAAGGGGGAGGGGTTGGAGGGGGCGAGACTCGCCCGCGAACAAAAAAGAAGAGCCGAGGCTTGCGTGCCATCTCCGGCTCGGCGACCGTTGCCTGCGCACGTCATAAGCTTCGCTGTTTCCCGTGCCGAGGGTCTCGCGTGGAATTAGTAAGGGGAATAGGGAGAGGATAAAGGTGGTGGGCGGGTGGCGGGTGTATGCACACACACGGACGAATGAAGGGGTCCGCCCGGAGAACGGGTTTCTCCGGCCGGGGGAGAGGGGGGTGGAAGGGAGGAGTGCCTCATCCCCCTCCCCTCGCCCTAATCACCCTCCCCCGCCCCCTTCGAAATATCGGATTCCCCCGCTCCGCGCTAATGTATTCCTCCTCGAACCTGGGGGTGCTGGCGACGGAGGGGGCTGGGGGTTGAGAGGCGCCCCAGGGGCGGGCTCCCCCCCCCTCCCTCCCGGTGGATTTGGGGATCGGGGTGGCTGGAGGGAAGGTGGCAATGCTCCTGCTCGGGTGCGTGCGCGGTTGAGATTCCAATGAGCACCTTTCACCCGTACATTAAATTTATGTATTAACATTGGCTCCCGTGCATTGCTCGAGAAGTTATGTTACCCAAACGATGAAAATGACTGGGGTTCCAATCAACTTCAATGAACCAGTGATACCTTTTCAGGTACGACTAAGTTGATCATTTACATGGGAACCTATTAACATTGGAGAAAGTGACATATCAAACCTTTACCTTGTGAGGTTTAGTTCTTTGAACTCAAAATTATGATTCATGCCGCAAGATGATCTTTATATTTTTTCACAAACCTAGTTTCACACCGCTTGACTAAACGTGACGAAGATAACTGATCCCCTTAGTGAGGATCTGATATCGAACCTTCATACCAATCTCATATTATGGACTTCACTAAGGACGGAAAGCATTTTTCTTTTGCCTCCTTCCATTTAATTCTCCACTTGGAAAAATAAAAATAGCCGAAAATATGTAAATGCCAATTTTTACCAATTATATCTCGCATATTTTTATTAAATATTCAATTCTGATCTCAAAGGATACACAATTTAATTTTAAACTCCTCAAAATTACACCATTGCACAACATGTAGGCATCAGAAACATAGGTGTAATAATGAAGCTAGACGGGCCTTGACGTAACATTGAAAATAACGTATCGCTCTCCAACACAAATAAATATATTAGCTAGCAAGTCTATTTAAAAAAAGATAATATTAACTTGGCAACGCATACAAATTCATGAGGATTTTACGATATACTTATCGAACACATTAGAAAAAATGGCGAATTTCTTGATGAAAAAGACGAACTTACGCTAGGGAGTTTAAGGTAACTGCCATAACGTCAAGCCATTGGAGGACAATAATGGCAAAGTATTTGAGAACAGGAGACAAAACATACGACACCAACTGATATTTCGAACAAGTATTACAACAAGGAGGAGTGAAAACTAATCAAAGTCTCACAATTACAGTCTATCAATTCTAAAATATTTCCCGGAACGGAAGGGTTAGCTGTGGGAGTACTGAGAATGTTGGCATTAAAATTTGCACCACTTCTTAAGTAAATTGCTGAGAGAACGGAACATCCCCTAAAAATATAAGTGAACATTAACTGGATCCCGGAAACGATCGAACGCTACCCTTAACCTTCTCAAATAATATTCTTGGGCATATAATTTGTCACGTGCTATTCGGGTTATTCTTACAGAAACATCCTCAAATCGAATGAATCAAATAAGCGCTGTATCCTTAAAAAAGCGTGCCATCAAGTACCCTGCACTAAGCTAATTTAGGAACAGCTATAGCGTTGATTAAAGGTCAATGAAGTAAACTGGATAGGCGAATTTATATGCTAATTGTTATAAAAATTAATAACTCGTGAATATGATAGCGTTTTTGATTTTAGCCTATGGCGTCTTGTAGGAAAGTGTGATCGGTCACTTCCTATTTTTCATTTCCATCCATGGCATACATTACCAAGTGACCAACAACTTCAGATTAGTCGCTGATGATAAGTCATCCACCAAGCCCAAATTTGGATGTAAAGGAACTCTATGGAGCTCTTTCTAGGGATTTCAGCGACAGATAGAAGTACATCGAATGAGAAATGCGTCTCCATTATTTAGTATCTGTATCAATACATAGTGCGCACAAAATGAAATTTTGAGGAAATTAAAAACTAAAAAATTACTCCCATAGGTTCGGAAGGGAAGATATAGAAATATAAGAAATGTCTGAGGCGTCACTTGGTGCTCTTAATGCTCTTAAGTTTATCAGTGTTAATTAATATTAAAAATGATATTATGAAAAGAATTTGACATAGTCTCTCACAAAAAATTTCACGTATTAACGAGAATATGACTAACGGGATCAGGGACTTCTAATATAACTACTTAAAAAAAAAGCAATTTTCCATAAATTTGTTTCTGTGGAAAATTGCTATTTTTAATTAATCATGATATTCCACCATATAACACCTAAAACGTCTCTTTTTATTCTAATATAATCCTAAAAAAAAGTTGCCAACGGGTTGAGTTCATTAGAGGGAGACCTAACTTCAAGAGTTCCGCAAGGATGTGTCATAGAACCATTACTCTTCTTATTGTAAGATATTAATGACCTAAGATCCCACGATATAAGCAGTCTTCAAATATCTGAAGACGACACACTCATTTACGAGGAATAAAACACCTGCAGATAGCGTACTGCTATCTAACGATTTAGACCAAATATCGGAGTGGTTCAAACAATAGGCGTTAGAATTAAATATCAAAATTTTAAAGAACTGAAAATTTGGAAAAAAAGAAAATACATACGAGACATAAACTATAAAATAGATAGGATTGAGGTAAGCATTTTAGAGCATGTAAAATAATTACGTGTTACACTGACCTCAACCCTTTGATATGATGCGTACATTAGAATAGGTAAGTCATCCTTAAGCTAAGTTTCATAGGTCGGGTAAATTAAGGTAAATGCAAGTCAAAGGGTAAAAGAGAGTTGAGAGTCCACTTTAGTTAAGCCAAATGTAGAAGGCGGGCAAATTATTTGAGATTCTTGGGAGAAAAGATTAGTCAAGGAAGTAAATAAGTTTCAGTAAAATTCCACTAGGTTTGATGGAAATTCCTATGAGAATCAAGCAGGCGCCACGGGTATTGAGATTAAAACTTTTCGAGAAATATAAATCAGTCAAGTTATTCAAGTTAGGCGCACGGAATAATTTTAACTTCGCGTTACATCCGTGTGTGAGAGCTAAACGAAAAGCTCAGGGAAATTGCCTGTCAAATAGGCTTATGTTGGTACTTCATTTTCCTTGCAACTCTTTTTAGCGCCCTATTTTTGCATTCATAATGCT
The DNA here is from genome assembly GCF_022747635.1 of Hetaerina americana. Classification (NCBI taxonomy): domain Eukaryota; kingdom Metazoa; phylum Arthropoda; class Insecta; order Odonata; family Calopterygidae; genus Hetaerina; species Hetaerina americana. The sequence continues at coordinate 85,996,369 of NW_027287427.1, read as the reverse complement.
ATAGTTGGCAACCTAACATCAAGCCCCATTCATTGAAGAGCTGGGGTAAATGTGCTACATGTCCATCAATTAATAGGACTTCTCTCTTCCAACTTTCCAATTCTGCATGACCTGTCTTGCAATCGTGGGGGTTTGTCGTATAATTGGTTGTAGTTCACTTTTATTTCCTCTTTTTTCGTTTAACGAAAAACTATTTTTTGAGTAATCTTAGCATTTGTTTTGAACTACGTTTTCCGTCAGCGTGTATATTAGTTTACACTTTTTTTGGAGGTGTTTGCAGTGAATATTTTTTTCATTTTATCTTTCTCTCCCTTATCCCTTATCCTTCCCACTTTATGCTTGCACCCCCTGCCACACACCTTTTTGTGGGATCGCGGGGCACTTATATTGACTTTTTGTGCAACAGGCTCAAATTCTTAAATCGGTCAGACAAAACTGGATATAATGTGGCACTTCTATTTCAAATATCTCCTGAATAATTTCTTTTTCCTCAATAAGTCAAAAATTCTCAACATAAAACGGAGTACAGCTGATTATGATTAAAAGCCAGTTCATCCACATTACACTATGGATCTACGTTACGCTATTACGCGTATGGTCACTAAGGAAAGGAGGACATCAATGGTACCTCTTCATCTGGTGCCGCAGTATGTTTTTTTGCTCATTTTCAGTGCGAGGGTGTTAATTTATCAAAAAGCTGTTCTTAAAAATTAATTTTTTTTGTTTCCTCTCCTTTCTTAAATTTTGTAAAGAATACAGAAATAATAATTCATTTCGAAAAATCTGATGATCCTTAACTTAAATTCAAACAATTAACACGCCAAACACAACACCCGTGCGCAAAATCAGGATGCCAATTCTCTTTCGGCCGTTTCCACTCAATAATACCGAACATACACTCGCCTAATGGAGTTTCCTCTGTTTAGATAGTGTCGCTCTACTCGTTAAAAGAAATGCATAAAATATTCCTTTCCCTGCAAAATACCTTCACTAGCTGAGGAAGTGATGAATGCCAAAGACTATTTGAACAATCTTTATCTGCATTCCCCTCGTTGTAATGCAATAATTCCTTCCATTCTCATTATTAATTACTTCTTTCAAGCAATTAAATCGCAGCATTACTTTAACATTATCCTCTTCTCACCTGATCTATATCACGGCCTTAAAAAAATAGCCTTCTCCAAACTATGACATTTAAATTCCAAAGAAACTGCGGGAGATGCCGCAACAGTAACTTTTAACGGAGTCATCCGCTAATGTGCATTTCAATGCAACAATTTCAGAGTGTAATAATCATTCGCCTTAATCAGAATGATTTTTACACTCTGAAATTGTTGCATTGAGATGACATTTAATGTAAAAACATTTCTCACTTTTCCATGCAACCTCTCCGCAAAGGTGAACTCTGGGGGAGCGCCAAAAATCATGCATTAATGGATTATCATTCGTAATTTCGAGGTCTTAATGACTCAATTTTCTGGATATCGGCAATCACTTACTTAATCATTCCCCGCTTCTCACACGCGGGGGGATATCCATACTTAATAGCAGGACTCATTAAACAAGAACACTTTCAAATGAACCTTAATCTAGGGATAATCATAGGTCCTCCCCGCTACTTCTCACCCACCACCCCCAACCCCACCCCTTCCCAAGAGACACGAGTCGAAGTTTTGTAGAGCCACAAAGGATTAAGATTCGCATGCATAAAATCCGTCCTTGGTCTCGGAAATTCGAATGGGCGAAGGGGGAGTGGTACTTATTCTATAGGCCGGGCGGGTCACGCCGGTCAAATGGGCGAGACTTCGGGAGTCTTCCGGGTTCCCTTTTGACTCGCTGGGGCGCAAAACCTCAAGCGACACAGGTCATCCCTAGGGGGCGTTTCCCGCAATTCCCTCTGGAAAACACCCCCCACGCTTCCCTCGACGACCCTCCCCCTCCCTCGGAACTCCCTCCGCCTTCTCTTTATATTGTCGCCCCGACCGTCTCCTAGGAAACGGCGTCGCCTTATCACCGCGACCCTTTTCTCGATCGTTCGCGAACCCCCGCTCGTGGAGAAACCCCTTCGCCCAACCCCCCCCCCCATTCAAACCCAAGCCCCGGCCCCAATACCCACTCTTATCTCGTTGCGTGCTGGCCACAGGAGAGTCGAAGACTCTTAGCAATCGGCCCCGGCGACACACAGTCGTTCGCAATCAATCCTTATCAATCAGGGGATGACTCGGGGGAACAATAAAGCCGCTTGCTCCATCCGCTGGCGACTCTCTGCAGATCATAAATAATCCGACGTTGGCCCAGCTTTAGCGAAAATCGTCGCTTGCGACACGCCAAGCCTAACCCAACTGGATGTTGACTTTCGTTCCTGACGGATGCGGTCATCTCCGACAGGGACCTGGGTGATGGGTGGTTTCCGGTGGTATTTTCACTTGGTCAAACGTTGTAATTAGGTATTTAGGCTATGGTACGGGTTCGTGGGATGGAAGAAGTGCGATTTTTGATCTCTTATGCGTGGTGGGTATTTTATCGTCGTGATCTCATTGGTCTTAATAAGGGATTCTCAGGGAACGGAAGATTTCTCTGAATTTGTTCAGAGAGGCCTTGATGCAATTCAGTATAGCGGACAGATATAGATCGTGGCGGGTTTCCTCGTTTCTCACCAACCGAGCGGCCCCTGCGATTTTTCCGGTTATTTCTTTTTCTTTGGTCTGAATGTGGTTGAGGAGGGTTTTTGCGGCGTAAATCCAGGATAGTGAGTGACATGAAAGGAGGGGTTTATGGGTTCATTTTGGTCTTAAGGACAAGAGAGGAACCGGGTCGGAGCTGTGGGCGATGCAGCAGATGCTTTTGGTGGTAGTGGATTTTATTAGAAATGTCCGTGTTATTTTCTTATCATTGGTTACCCTAATAGTCGCTTGCGTTGATACACAGTATAAACGCGTGTCGTCAAGAAAGAGAGCAGAGGAAGTTTATCCTTATACCCGATCTACGCTTTTTTGTTTTTAAGCTTCTTCTTCCATCCCTCGTCTCTCTCTTTGCGTGAGGAGGGTGTCGCCTCACGCCGTCCACTGCCAACAGCGGCGTGTCACATTCCCTACCTGTGACTTATGGGGCGGAGGCTATGAGTTACATGTTCATGTAATAGTAGATATTCCCCTTCTTACTTTTCAATTCTGCATTACCTATCTTTAACGGCAGAGGCCTTTCGTATTAATGGTTTAAGTTAATTTTTATTCGCTTGACAAAGAACTAATTTACTTTCATTTTTAATTAATTCTTCCTACAGCATTCGTACACATTTGCACGGTTTTTGATATATTTTTCTGAATATTTATCCTTTTCCCCTTCCTCTCCTATATCCTCCCTTATCACTCACCCTTCCTTACCTGGTGCTCGCACCCCCTGCCACACACCTTTTTGGTGGATCGCGGGGTTTTTATGTCAATGTCGATCGATGCCGTCTCTACCAACGCGTTCAAATCCACAAAATTCGAAATAGAATGCAGAACATCCATGTTCAACGGAGTGTCGCGTTTGCATCGCCGCCAGTACTTGGCGATTCCACCCAGGAACTCCATCGGAATCTTAAGCATCAAATAATAGAGGTAGCGGACGTCGACAAACCCTGTCTTTGGTGTCAGTGACGACATAGATCGGCGGCCGGCTCAACTTCCAACACGTCGTTATCACCGCCGTAACAACGGACATCCGTAATAAGTGGCGGTGTGCTCGAAAGATTTATGAAGGCGTGATAAGGAGAGCAGTGCGAGCCGCTATTAAGCATTATTTAGACATAATTTGCGATAAACCTTGAGAATTCAGTAATGAAAATTTTAATTTTTGAGTAGCACAAAGCATACTGTGGCCACTCGATTTGCGATTACACCCTAAACATATCCACAGCCACTAATTTAATTTCGATTATTTAGCTATGCGGATAAAATTTACAACAAAAACAGAACCGACATCTTTGGTAGAACTCATTCAAATATTCTATATTCAACAAAAAATGATTTTGTCAACATTTCTAAATAACGTAGCTACTATGCTGCTATCAGATGATGCAATGGTCAAAATCTGTCATAACAGTCATTAAAAGGTGGGATGTTACAAAGTTTTCCAATTGTATATGCAACCATTCAACTGTGTACGTACGTATGTCTATGCGTCATTCACTTAAGGAACAGAATTTTGGAAGAAGTTGGAAGTTTTGGAGGGGAATTTAGGGTAAAATTGCGTTGGCAAAACAGCGTTGGCATGATCGTTTAAAATGATGTCCAATAGGAAAAGTGTAAATGTAAAAATAGGATTAATAAAAAAAACGCAGTATTGCATTGATTCACAACCATGTCTATGAGGCAAGGAAATGAACGCATATTTAGAGGCTTTAGAGATGTGGGCGTAGAAAGAAGCTATAAAAACGGCTGGAGGTAGAAGAATTTCATGTGAAACGTAGGGCAAAGTAGACTTCAAGTGAATTTGGACCGCATGCCCATTTAGCGATTTTAATACGAAGACAAGTATTTTTACTTTCTTAATGCATTTGAACGAGCGTGGCAGTTTAGTATGTATACACTTCTGAAAACTGGCTACTGACTAGTGACACCAACCACTACTGACTACTGACCTCTTCGTAACGAAAGCACCCTACTGACTACCCACTACTGACAAATGACAGGAGAATGGTGTCTTAAACCAAAATGGACCACGTTGAAAGCACCTTGAAAAGTGAAGCTTATTTATAAAATCCCTAAGACTTGATTTATGTGTTATCAGAACTTCTTAAGAGCCGCAATTGGAAGAGGTACTGGCCCCATGCCGAAATTGCAAATTCCACAAGTAATCATGGAGGTGATCATAATCCTCAACTATTAGCGCCAATTTTCTCTACAATTACCGTGGCTCCTGCTTTGAAGGCAATGAATTATAAATATGGGGAATTAAAATACGAGGGTCATCCGGAAAGTAGTACCCGTTCGTGAAATAAAGACACAAAAGTAAATATTAACAAACATAAAAAATTTTATTTGAAAGAGGATACTTTAAACTACTGCTCAACATAATCTCCAAGCAAATTAAGGCATTTGTCATAACGTGTGACAAGTTTCTGTATTCCTGCTGCATAGTCCTTCGCCGCCAGCTCATTGAGATACGCGAGGGACCCATCTTGCACAAATTTTTGCATAATGCAGATGGTGTTTAACAATTTCATGAACAATTGTTCGAGAAACATTGGGAAAATGCTCACAGATGTCATCAATTGTGACGCGCCGATCGTTCCTCACGAATTCGTCAACTGAGCTCACCAGTTGGTCTGTAATGACAGACGGTCTCTCCGAACGCTCATCGTCGTGTGTGTTCCCCCTCCCCATGTTGAAGTTGCGACACCACCGCCGAACAGACGACTCGTCCATTACATTGTCTCCATACACCTCCTTTAATTGGCGATGAATATCACATGGGCGAACGTTTCTTGCATTGAGGAATTTAATCACTGCCCTCACTTCACAACTGGCGGCGTTCTCAATTTTTTTAAACATTGTAAACAATCACAGAAACAACACAGGCAATGCTAGCGTCACGCAACTTGGCTCAGAGAAGGCAGACAAGCCACTGAAGCTATCTGACCTCGTCCAGCGGCTACTCGCGTCGTCAGCACTTCATGCGGCACGAACGGGTACTACTTTCCGGATGACCCTCGTAGTTCTCATACCTAAGGAATTTTCAGCAATTTACTAAATCGACACATTCTATTTAGCGGAAACATCTTACAACGTAAGATACAATTGCGATATCACCGGTTGCGTAAGCTTACAATTGCTATTGAAGGCAACCATAAACATTAATACGTATATAAGGTGTTATTACAGTATTATTGCGAAGGGAATGGAAAATTCCCTCTTCATGGGAAAGTTAATCGCCTATTACGCAGATCAAATTACACAGTAAGAAATTCTAGAAAGAGAACGTTACATATTCAAACTATTCATTGTTTCCACCGAATTACCGCCCATTCAGATTGTCAAGTTGTTTTTTTTAAGTAATTATATGAAATTATCAGTTTGTATCATTTCCAGGCTGTAGTTTGACCACTGGCAAAGCAGCCTAAGAGGAAGAGAGCAAGAAGGCGAAAGGGTTGGAGGCAAAGGGATTGGAAGCGAAGGGTTATAAGGCGAAGGGATTGGAGACGATGGGATTGGAGGAGCAGGAGTTGCACAGGAAGTGGTTGGAAGTAAGTGTTTGAAGGAGAAGGGATTGGAGGCAAGGGGGTTGGAGGCAAAGGGGTTGGAGGCAAAGGGGTTGGAGGCAAAGGGGTTGGAGGCAAAGGGGTTGGAAGTAAAAGGTTGGAATAAATAGTTGGAAGTGAGGGGGGGGAGGGGAGGTGGTCGGGGGGCGGGGCTTGGGGGAAGCAACGAAGCGAAGGGCAGCCCACCCCATCCCTCCTCCCCCCGCACCCTAAAAGGGTGGAGGGGTGCATTAATCACCTAGGGAGGGGACCTTTATGATAGCGCGGGTCGTGACACGGCGATTGTTTAAAGTTTAGTACCTTCTCGTGCCGCTCTCTTTGCCGGCTGTCGTTTGGCGCAAGATATATGCGCAGCAAAGCAACGCTCATGTTCATGTTGACGTATCCGGGGGGTGGGATGAGAGGGGTGAGGAATGAGAGGGCTGGGTGACAGTACTCCCTCCTAGGACGGTGCAAGATTGAGAGTTGGGGAGGTTTGGGGTTCGAAGGACGTCCCGAGTGTGTGCGGGGTATATAGGGAGAGGGGCCGGGGGCGGGGGGAGGAAGAATCCTGGGGCTCTTTTTAAGAGGAAAGCGAAGAGGAATGCGCGAGTTTCTTCGGCGGAGTAAACGAATAAATCAAATTGCTTCCCGACGCGACAGGAATGATTCGAATGCTTGAAACGCCAGTTTTTCTCCAATTTTTGCGCCAGAATGCTAATTAAACGTTTGGGAAGGAATTAGCATTGCCCGAATAATATTTGACTTCCCATTTGATTTCACTACTTGAAACATGGACATACCCAGTAAAAACAATGAAATTCATCACATTAAGAGGAGTTAAAATGATATAATGCATTTTAAACTATTCTTTACAAAAACATTTCGGATTTTTTAATAAAAATAGATGGCAGTTGACGTTATTTTGAATCCTTTATACCTTTTAACTCATCAAAATTCTTATTTATATTAGAAAAGGAAAAATAATTACTTTTATATTTTGAGATTCTTAAAACAGCCAATAAGGTACGCGAATCAATTGATTGGTTGTTTGTTTTATTTAGCCTCATTCGGTGCATATAAAATATTTGCTCTCCAACATTTCAATTGTTCACACACATGCTCTTTGTATTTTGATGATTTTCAATGCCATAATCAGATTACATTTCCACTACTTTTTGGAACCTGATAGTTAGGAAAAAGTCACTGCTTTTTCCCATAAGTAGACCGCAACTATGATTCAACACAGTCGAACGTAGTGGGTAAGAACGTCACGGCGCCGCTTTAATACGCCGTGTGAAGAGGCATGTAAGGGATAAATATTTAGTGTTATCCGAGTTAATCCCTCTGAAAACATCGCGTGAAAGGATCATCTATCAGATGGAAGGGAGAAGAGGAATGGTGGTGTAATTAATTAGAGCAGTTGTTTCGCATCAAGTTCCTCTTACCTGGATGCACACCCTGCTATAAACGAGACCACGATGTCGAATGTACACTTACGTGTTTGATGCGAAGCTGGCAAAAAAAATAAAGGCTCTGGGACCTCCGACATTTGATTGCCTTTCGCCCGCAACTGATAGTTCTCAGTTTGCTACATTGCACATTCACTGAAATCTCTATTCGCCAGTCTAAACGTGACTCATCCAACTGACAGCGAGCCATAATTATATTTCATAAATAAAAATACTTCCTCATAGTTACTTAAGCAATTTCATGACTAGGAGAAGAAACAAAGTAAGGCTATAATGACTCATACCTTACAATCTATTTTGATGAAAAGAAAGGACAATTCACCCTCAAAGTTTCCAAATTCCACAAAATTATTTACTACCACCCCTAAGGTTACACACAGTATTCGATCCGAAGATTAGTTTCTTAAGTGAGGGCAGAGTTCACCTTGTAAATAAAACCCCTTCACGGCGCGGAATTCAAATTTATTCATTGCATAATTTGCTGATTTAAATTCAAATCCGCTTCAAGTCAGCATGTTATGCCGCCGCACCTAGTTGGGGGGGGGGGGGGTAGTAACTTCCTTCTCCTGAGCCACCATTCGATTACGAACCAAAATCTGGCATTCAAAAAATCCAACGAGTGCATAACAGAAGTTGTCAACAAAACGTTGTCCGGCATTTATACCCCCTTCCCTCCAGGTATATACAAGGGCATTATATACTACACACACTTGTACAACCTTCTTGTACGTATATAAGTACAAATACTTGTGAAGTGTTCGGCCACGGACCAAATACGTGGGCTGTCCAGAAAGTAAACTTCGTTATGCTATAAAAATACACTGGAATAGATACAAGGAAATGTATTCTTTTCACCTTAATTCCACATATCCCTACTATTTTTATGCATATTCGCCAAAGAGATTCAAACAGTTGTCATATCTCAGAACTAGTTTTCGAATTCCTGGAGGATATCATAACGTTCTGCCGCCTGAGATTGCAGCCAACCGATGACGACATCTTGAAGATCCTCGTCGAGACGAGCACAAAACATGCCGTAGCTCAACTTTTCATTCGTGTTTCCATGCAACAGAGTCCTTAATACCTGAAAAAAGCTTCATTAAGATTTCAGCTATCGTTTCAAATGCCAGTTTGCACGAACCTTTTGTCAATTTTTAGGCCCAGTTATTTGTTCACCACAGGCGGACAGTCACTTCTGTCATCATCAATGACATTTATGTTCACTCTTAAACGAACGACAACACTGACGCACACAACTCTTGTCACCCATCACATTTGGTCCGTACAGAGCACAAATTTCCCGATGAATGTCAGCAGCTTCTGAAGTTTTTAATCCGTAAAAACCTTATCAGTTAACGCATTTCTCATTTGGCGGGAATTAAAATTGTATTGTGCCTTTTGACTCGCTGTTTTAAACAAATGACAAGCGGCACGACCTTCCAAACACTGCAGACCGAGGCGTGCTGACCAACTGTGTGCGTTAAAACAACGACCATTCAGCTCCCTTCACTAATTCTCACGCCACACGAAAATCGAGGTAACCTTCTGGACAGCCGGGCTAGCTTCTATGACAATGCCTTAGCAATATTAGACTATGAGGGTGAAAAAAAGAGACATTAAACAAACGATATAAGTACAGGGGCGATGGATATTGGCTCCAGAGAAGTTCTCTTAAGTACTATTTAAGGACTGGAGAATTGCGTTTCGCGATCGAAAGGGGGAGGGGTCAACATTATATCACTCTCTCTGCGCCGCATGCCCCCTTCAAGTAAGTACGTATTTGCTGCGTTCGCTGTGCCCCCATTCCCTCCGTACGTATGCCCCCATAAAAAGGGAAGGAAACGAGGGACAATGAAAAATCGCCCGAATGCTCCTTGCGCACGTACTCGCGTCCGTCCGCAAGGACTCGTGAGCAGACATTTATTACGTGACCTCGACTTTCGTATTCTTCGAAAACTCTAGAACGCGTTAAAGCCGTCATTTTCTTAATTTCCATTTTTCGTCACGATCGCACTTCGACCTCACGCGGGTGGAATTGGAAGGGGTTAAGAGGACATTACGGGTGAGGGAATGGGGTGGAGACGGAGGGGGAGGGTAACATGGCGGAAGAAGTCGAGTGACCCGGCGGTTAACTCGAGAATATAAGTAAAAAAAATGCTCCGTCCTTAATAACTTTTACCGCCTTGTTTTGCATCTCATTGTTATATTTTTTCGACCAATGCCCAGATTGGAGATAAATTACGACCAAGGAAACGCGCAGCACTGCTTCGCCCACAACCCCGCCGTTCTCCACTTCCTCCCCACACTCTCCATCCCTCCCCTACTCTCCCCGCCGCAGGGCCTTATCTTTTCACTCAATGAGCGGAAGATGTTGGCGCGGCTGGGTTGAAGGCCTTGGGGCGGGAGGGTGAGGGGGAGGTTGGGCCGTAATTAGAGAGTTAAAAAAATAAATTAATGTACCGCGTGGAATTAGCCAGCCATTTAATGCGAAGATATCGAATGAGACGAAGGAAAAACGGAATGGAGGCGGAAAAAATGGAGCGAGCAATAATAAATTGTCGTGCGGCGGCAACGAAAATGAACGGAAGGGCGAAATATTTATGACTTCCGTCGCGCGCTGAGGGGTTGGAGAGGGACAGGGGGTTGATGGGGGCAGGGGGTGGTTGGGGGCAGGGGGTGGAGGAACCACTTGCCCCAGACCCTCTCTCCAATCTCTCCCACAGTCCCCCTCCGCCCGCCCCGCGCCGGCCCTGGTTGGTGGTGCTCTCATTGTTCCGCGGGAGGAAAACGAGGGGGGCGGGGGGAAGGACACCCTTCCCCCCGCTCTCTCTCCCACGCCCAATCCACACAAAACGCCCCCTTCTTCCCACCCACCCCCGACCAAGTTGCGAGGGCCGCCTTATCTACAGGACAAATCCTTAAAACCGCGGAGACGGGGGAGGAGAGGGGCGGAGGGGGAGGGTGGGTGAGTGTGGTTCCGCATGGGCGCTCTTTTCGGGTGGTTTCGCGGGAGGGGTGGAGGGAAAGGGTTGAGCGGCGAGGGGGGCAGAAAAGGAGGGGGGGCAGGAAGACGGTGGCATTCATTGGGGCGGGCACCTCGCCCTGATTCGCCTGACCCCGTGATTTGTCGGATTATATCCCCCGGGGGGGGCGCGGAAGTGGTGCGGGGGCGAGTAGCCTCCCTGGGGGGCGCACGGCGTGTCGGCAAATGGCGGGGCAGGTTATTCATGAGAAGGATAAGGGCTCGCTTGGGTCATTTCTTTTTCCTAGAGAGCATGGAAAGAAAAATATGGGCGTTTTTTTTCATACAAATATAAATGTATAAACGAATGGCCGTCGGGTGCCTCTCGCGTGTTTAGCGAGCGCACGAGGACGATAACAGCTCATTGGCTATTCCGAATAGGCGGTCGTGCGCGCATAAGATGGCCGTCGTACTTTGCTTTATCTATCGCTGGCCTCAAGGGGACGTATGGGTTTTTGGGGGGGGGGAGAGAGCGGGTGGGAGGCGGGGAAATGGAAGGGGGGAGGGGACGATGGGTGCAGAGAGGGATACTGCACGGCCAGCGATTTAACTTTTTTATTTTCCATTTTCCCTTTCGACCGCCGTTTCTTTAAAAATTAATGGTGGCAATGGTCCCTTTTAGACCTTAAAAGCGTTTTTCAAACTAATGTTGACTTCGTTATCTGACCCCAGTTTTGAATGCGCACGCCATTTTATTATTTTTCTTTCGTAAGGAAGGGTAACTTAAAGATTTATTTCACGACTTGGCCAAAAATAAGAAAAGAACATTTATTCTTTCTTTTTTATAAAGTAAAGCAGTCAGTTGAAGTAGTCATTCACACGTAAAATGTCTTCAATAAATCCGTTGTAAATTAGCTTACAGCTCTTCGCTTAATAGTAAGTATACTACCAGATTTGTACATACACACAGACACACACACACACACACACACACACACACACACACACACATATATATATATATATATATATATATATATATATATATATATATATATATATATATATATATATATATACAATAGAAATACTTACAAATCATATTAAATCAGTTATTTTTGAAGACTGCTTTATAATCCAAATGTCAATCAAAATGTCGAAATTGGGAAATTTGTACGATAAAATTATATTTCTATGGTTAAATACCCACCGAAAATGCAGTAATAGAGAGAGAGAAAAGTCTTCCAGTATTTCACCAAACATAACTGATGCATTAAATTGGCCAATGAATGCATAAGTTCATGGTGGTTCACGAGAAAACTCTCAATACGTGCGGCAAGAATAAATTTCCATTTCAACTTGCTCTGCCCCCGAGAATCAAAATTTTTAGTGAAAACAAGTTTGAGTTTCAACAAGTGTCGACTTTCAACGAATGTCTCTTTTCCATCTTCAATTAAGCGTTGCCAAACGAGATGGATTTAAAAGACCGCAGAGACTCTTTGAAGGCAACAAAATTCGCAGAAACGACACAAAATATAAAGACCAGCAAATACACAATTGAAACTTGAGTTTCACCACATTTAAAGGATAGACATTCGTCATTTCCAGGTCATGGAATGTGTGTTGATATTTTTCATTTGACGCCACCCTATGGAAGAAATTTATCAGTCATACATTTTAACTTAATTCATAAAGAAATTTATCGACATATTAAAGCTTTTAAAGTTTTCACTAATTCTTTCGCGTAAAACGCACCCAATCATTTGCTAAATGAAAAGATGCTAGTCGTGCAAAAAAAAGGGTTTACTTCATACACCCATCGGGTAAATTTTTGAAATAATTACATACATTTTTCCCTCTAGTCGGTTTAATTTATTTCAATTTCCCTTCTCTTCTGGTGCACAGTGTACTCTGTGTTCCATTTGAATGACCACTGACTCGTCAATGAATTTCCCTATGAATTGTCAAATATCCACCATTTAGTTTACTACGACTTTCCACCTTGCTCTTGTTCCCTCAATGAGATGGAGATTCCTGGAGAAGGAGCTGAGAAGTGGACGGAGAGGTCGGGATTGATGAGAGCCGACTCCCATTCCTCATAGTACTCCCTCGATTTCTAAACCTACCGCTGCTCACGCCTGCGATTCGGATTAAAATCGAGATCCCATTGGAAGTCGGTGAATCCGTACGGACACAAGGCAACTCTCCCATGGCTGCGGAAATGGAGGCGAAAGCGCGAAACCGGCGTCGGACCCACTCAGAGACTCGGCACCAATCCACCTAGAGACTCGACCGGTAGAGACCCGAGGCAGTTTGGGTCGGAGCCCGCCAATACCACATACCGCTGGGTGCCAGACTTAGTTCTTTGAGGTGGGCAACGCGTCCCCTTTCTCCAGAATTCTCTTCCTCCCCTCCACCGCGTCCCTTCCTACTCTCTAATCTTATTCCGTGATGTCGGAGTGGGGGTAGGAGGGCGGGAGGTGTCCGAGAGGGGGTGGGGAGAGGGGGTGGATGGAAAGGCGCTTTGGGACCGCGTGAGACCTCCCCGGGCACCCATTAGGGCCGCGATTAAACAATATGAATGCAGCGAGGGAGGGCGTGACGCGGGGAAGTGATCTACATAAAATGGACGGGTTAATGGCTCGCCCCCGCTGGGATCGGTGGACACGGGGGTGGGGGCGAGGTCGGAATGGGAATGGGTGGGGGGCAGCAAATGGGGTGAGGGATGGGACTGGACATGCGCGTGTTGGTGTACCTTGGTGCTCGGAAGTGTTTTGTGCGCGTGGGTTCACCTTGCGCCCACGCGGGGGCGGGGAGGGGGCGGTGGGGGTAGGAAGGGGTTGCAAAGGATGAGGTGCAGGGGGGCGGGGTCAACGTGCGCGGCAAAGATGGAGGGCGGAAGAGCGATTGTTGATTGGAGTACGCTTGGTTCCCAAGTGGACTGCTGCCGCCGCCATTCCTCGATTTTTCGGTGCATTTAAACCAAAAAACCAGAAAATTATTTATCAGCCACTGAATATGTTGTCGAGTTATAGGTGCCGCATAGTTAAAGTCTTCTCCGTTACATTAGTCAAATGCAGACTCATAACAAGTCAGTCCCTCTAAGACTAGCTTCCCCTGGCTTGTTTTATGGCCTAATTATGGTACTCGACTAATCTAAAAACTCGGTGGGTCCTGTTGAAATCAAGACTAACAAACCACTATTAAGGTTTTGAGCAACTTCCTTATTTTAGTTCCATCGCCTAAGTGTGTAATCGGAGAAACCGAATAATAATGCCAAAATGGATCGACGCCACGAGTTGAAGAGATATCGTATAAGACGCGGGCATTTTAATTAACGAAATGAAATTATAGAGTCATAAATAAAGGCATCAATAATCCTTTTAAATATTTCACAATAACATCCTCCTCCTGGATCGAGTTATTACTTCGAAGAGAGTTCGCATTGATTTAGCCTTGTTATGTGAACCCTTACCATAAGTTTTTCAATAACATTGTATGCAACAACAACTTCTATTCCCAGCGATATCCATGTCCACACCGTTTAGCTGCATCCACAGAGAAGGTATAAAAAGTGAAGAAATACGAATGTAACAATAAATTATAACATCCTATTTGTAGATGCATGCTTCAATAACATAGGAAAACCTCTGTAGAACGGGTAGGTTTTAAAAGTTACTTTAACGCGTTCTTCAGGAGACCGTGGTTATCGTAGTCCCACAGTTGGGTAAATCCTAGCTAGGGTAACTAATTGGAGATACTTCTACAAATACCTGCAGTTTAATTAGAACTATCCGTAGCGGCCTAATTAGCATGCGGTTAAAAATTAAATTTGGCGTAGCCGTGAACCAGCAGTTTAAATGGCAGTGCAGTCATTATCTGCAGATCCAGTTACTTTCAATGAATTAGTCATTCGCCCTCTCCATTCCTACCTACTAGTACCAGCAGTAGATTACCTCAATGCTACACATCTGCTATGGACTCTTTCATTACCAAAAAGTATGTACAGTGCCGATGAGGGGACGATTCAGTAGCTCAGGGGACTAAGTTTCCTACTGCTGCTACTCACAGTCCTGTCATGCGGCAATCGCAATCCCAGAGTACTCTCTCAGTACTATTTTTGGGAGAGTGCGCCAGAATCTACATAAAGAAACGCGCAAAAATGAGGTTTGCTTCCTCCTCTCAGTCACGATTACAGCAACATTTGAAATTATGTAACAGTCCTTAACCTTTTTCTTAGGAAAGCTTCTGCAGAAATCTCCGCACTCGTCCACCACTTTCCATTTCCTTATCATCTTCGTAACACAGGTTACAGCAAGTAATGTAACCCAAACCGCTGAGTCATCGTGCATGCAACGACGCAGACAACATTTATGGAACGATGTTCGTCAACAGCAGCCACGAGAACTGTTCGAATGAATTTTCAGTAAGTGAGGACGAGACAACACTGGAATTAAGTCAAAAACATATTTAATGCCTCAACGGAATGACAATTTACTAATTATTCGCTGGTGGATGATAGAGATTTACCGATCACGGCTATTTCCCTATGCTATTAACCAAAAGGAAAAATCACTGAAAAACTATTCTTCTTCCAAGGATAACGCTTTTAAATTGTGGCAACATACCATTTCCTTCCCCTTGGCATTCAAACGCATATGGAGTCTTTGGAATTAGCAATTTCGATGCCTTTTAAATTATGGTCGTTTCGCACCACAAGAGTAATATATAGAAGAAAATATGAAATAAAATTATCCCCAACCTGTCTTCCACTCATGGTTATAAAAATAGTGCCTATATTTACTTTGATTTCACATGGTTATTCATAGAGGAATTAAATATTTTTAAACTCGTAATTTCTTGAACACAACAGATTCTTGGTTATATTATTTTCATATATACTTTACATGGTAGGTAATAGAAATAATCACTTTGAAATTTCACGATAACTCTAGATATACAATGGCTTTAACTGCAACTAAGGCCAGGGGTGTAAATACTTGGCGAACCTGGACTTGTCAAGGGGAGTCTCTGGAAGAATTGATAATGCTGTTTAGGAACTGTCCAGTTCACGTGTAAACTTGTTGGAGGTACAGAGATGTATCGCCACCTTTCATTCATTGAAGCATTTCAATGTTTCTCTTCTTAAATACTCAACAAATAAATAAGACCATGCGGTTCTTCTGCCGTGCATGCTGCTAATGCAGCTGCAATGTTTCCATTATTGTTGCACCATATTGTTGCTATCTGGCATCACCCTGCTTTGGCACACTCATCAAACCAAGACTATCACCATTGCCGACGGACAGTCGGAGGTCATTTTGAAATTTTGGTGCACTTTCACGGAGATCACTTGATTCACCCTTGTATCGAAAGTAATTGAGAGTAAAATGTTCTTCAAATTTTAATTTTGTTTGAACTTGAATTTCTATTCTTTATTATTTGGACCATGATTTTCAGAATATTTTGCATACTTTTTACACACATTTTTATTTTTCAGAAACATTCAATATTATGTCTCACCCCGTTTAGATTAAATAACATAAATGCGGGTCAAGGTGTTAGGAATATAACGCAAAAAGGTCAATAATTATTGACCAAAATAAAAGAAAACATTTAGTACATAAGTTCATGTTTACTTACCGAAATAAATAATAGTTAAATGAACACGTATTAAGTAGAAGTAGAAGAAATTAAGTAGAAAACTTCTATTTCATTCGACTTCGACTTTAGAGAACTAACTTCATTCTCAAACGCACGTGCTGCTTATATCTGAATATCCGTTGCTCTTTTAGAAAGAGTGGCATTTCTTAGAAGGATCAAATAGTTATGCCTCCTCTAAAGTTCTTGATATTTTACATAGCTTACGTACTGCACTCATGAAGTAGAAATCATGGTGGAATCACGTCCAATACAGGTACTAAAAAAAGGGGGCTAGACAACGAATTCTCGGATTGGACAACAAACTTGACAAGGTGTAAGATCTTATGCGTTCATGGCCCATAAAATTACGCTGGCAGGGGCATAATAACTGCACCCAGGGTTAGGGTCACCAGCGAGGGACGGGTCAAAGGGTAGGAGCCATACGAAAGTTAAGTCCTCGCCGCGCATGTTCCTTGAGACGGCTGCAAAGGCGTCGCTTAGGGTTGTCGTTTGGGTTACGTAGTCACCTTAAAATCACTATTTAGGAAGGAAATGGAAAGCCACCTGAATAAGTATTCCATGAACCGACGATAGACCCAGATCTGAGTCCTGGGAACTACGGGACTCGGCGCACTGAGCAGTATGTCTTGCCCCGCACCGGCAAAGGCTAGGCTTCTGCGCTCGTCTTCTCGCGGAATTCTGTGTTAAGCGAAATCAACAACAGCAGAAGAAGACTCAGTAGAGAATAAAACCAGTTGGAAAAAGTAGTTAGAAAATTGGGAAGATATTAGGAACAGGAAAATTATAAAATATAAAGTTAAAGATACACAGATGAAAGAGAAATATTTTGGGGTCAGGCGAGGTGAGTTGGAAGGCAACGAGGATTAATGGGGCGAAAATTAGAATTTAATATAAAGCGGAGGGCTAGGGAACGAGCAAGTGGTGGGAGTAGTAGTGAGCTAGAAGAATTAGAATGAAGTGTAACATCCGACTCAAAGGGATAAAACGGAGAAGACGGATGAGGAACTGAAGTGAAGACGCATTAATCGAGAAAAAATGAAAGGAGAACCAAGAGGCAGTAGAAAAGACAAGCGGGGACCGGGAGATGGGTGCATTAAGAAAATCATGGGAGCATTCCGGAAGACGAATATCGAAAGCCGCGAACGAAACCATGGAAACGTTAAATGTGAAAAGGACAGAAAGAATTACTGACGAGGCAGCAAGGGAGATAGATGGAAGGAATGAAATAATGGAGGGAAAAAATAAGGGAGTATAAACACAGAATGGGGACAAAGGAAGTGCAGAAAAATAATGAGCTTCGATGGGAACTACCAGGGAAAATAAAGCATGGCGTAAGACGCAGTGCGACGATATGGAATAACAACAAAGGAAGGGGAAAATTATTGCAACGATCAAGAAGGTGACATCACTATCAGGGATCAATGCGAGAAATCCATGCACTGGATAAAGGTACGAAGGAATATTATCAATCAAACTAGAAAGGATTAGGAGAAACGGAAAGAATAAATGTACACGATAGAGAGATATTAGGCGAGGAAGTTTTGAAATAGAAAGTTCATATACCATAGGTGGGGATAGATACACTGAGGGATTTTCGATTCAGAGAAGAAAGGGTATAAAGGAAACTGGTATCAAATAAGGACAATAAGTTTGATATCGCACGTGGCTAAAGTGTTTCTCAGGATCATCAATGAGGTAATGGAGTGGAGGGCAATGGTAGCCTAGGGGAAGATCAGAGGGCTAAGAAATGGGAGAGGTGCGCGTTAGGCCTCAGAAATATTGAAGACACTAACGATGAGAAGCATAGAGGACCAACAGGATGTAATCGTTGATTTCGTTAATTTGGAGAAGCCGCTCGATTGGGTTAGTTGGGTTGATTAATAATGAATGCGTTGCATACATTAAGAGTTAATTGGAAAGCTAGGAGACTGATCCGCAACCTGTAAACATCTCAGACTGCTCAGGTGCATGTGTCGGATGAATAGCCGAGATGGGTAGGGTTAGGAAGAGGGTTAAGAAAGGGTGGTGAATCGTCACCCGTCCGTTTCAATGTATGTTGGGGGGAAAATTTAAAATAGACATGGGGAAAACTGGAGACAGAAATGAATGCTGGTTGGGAGTTGCAAAAATAAATCTGGTTTTGGAATGATCCGAGTTTATTTTGTTAGTCAACAAGGGGTTGCAAGTAGTGCTGAGGGCATTGGAAAGTCAGTGCGATAGGTACTGGATGAGAAATAATTTATAAAACATGGGTAATGAGGCTCGAGAAAGAGGAAAGCTAAGTTAAACGTTAAAATTGCAGGTCATTAACTAGAGAAGTTAGAACAGCTCTCTATTTTAGAAGTGTTTTGGAGCACAATGGTTGAAGTAGTACGAAAACTAGAAAAAAAACCTCCGATATATTTACTTTCACGAGGAAGAAAGAAGCGATAGGATGGCAAGCAGTTGAGAGAGGTTGTTAAGAAGAGTTTAATGAAAACTTTGGTACGGATCATGGCTATTACGGCTCGGAAACTCAGTATTTGAAGCATGATGAGAGGCGTAGATTATGGAGTCTTTTGAGGTGTGGGTGTGGAGAAGTATGTGAAAGGTAAAATGAACGTAAAGGAAAACAAATGAAGGGTTGGATGGGGAGAGAGAGGGTTGTTGGTAGATCTTCAAAGAAATTTGTAGAGATAGTGAAGATTCAGAGCACTTAGAAATGCTATGGAGAGCTGAAGACTACAATAGAGGGGAGGACTTTAGGCGAAACGAGGTAGGAAGTGGAAACGGATAGGTATGTCGGACGGAATGAAAGAATACATGCACAACCGAAGAAAATTGTCACTTACGAGTTTAAGGTGCCATTGTGCTCCTTGTTAGACAAAGTTAAGAAATGTAAGCTCAGACTGTTTCCATATATGTGTAAACCCTACTTATAGCGATGCACTACCAAATAATTATAAAGCTACGCGTAACAATGAGGCTAAAATTTGCATTTTTAAAACACAAAATACATGTGTTGCTTGAAGAGAAGTTATCTTATCGCTACATTACGGCAGAATGGCAGTTGAATCCAATTATGAGATTCTCTGGTTCTCTGAGCAGAATTTAATCCTTAGTTCCCAAATTTTTGAAGGTAGAGACATTTGCGTGTCCCCGTCCCAATTACACGAACGCCCAAATCTTAGTAAATATTTACAAGACATAATAGCATTTGATGGATTGTATTTATTGAGAGAATTTCTCGGCCATGGGTCTTCGGGAACTAAGCTGAGCTTTTCGGCAAGTTCAAAGTTCATCTCCGCCGGAGGGGCATTAAGCAATTGGCGGAAGGTGAATCTTTTTTTCGGGTTGCCGTCGTAGGGCTTTCCAAGCCCAAAATTGGATTACGCAAATAACGCAGGCTGTGGATTTTCTTCACTTTGCCAAAAGTGAGTTCCGGTACTGTGATTCCTATTAAAAGAAACGCCCTCGTAACTTTAACCGGCGATGGGTAATTGTTTGGAGACTAACTCCATCGTTGGCTGTGGCTTGATCCAAGGTTGACTCTAGTGTGGAAGCTCTAAAGCTTTAGCTTATAGAGGATCGCACACCAATATTTTGGCCTAACGATATGATATTATTATTAAAAAATCCTAAGACTTAAACGTGGCAGGTGATAAAATAATCTCGATTATTTTAATAAGCTCGAGTTTAATTATTTCAGAGTGAAAGAGAATCCGCTAAAATGGCAAATTTTATCGAAAATATCGACATTATCCCGAAGCCGTGTAGAACGTTATGTGTTAAGTCAGAGCTTAAGAAAGATGCCATCGAATATCACATAACACTTCAAGAGGATAAATTATGTGAACTCGGTAATTCGGGATTTTATGAATTATGTTAATCATTGGAAATGGAATGACTTGCATTTATATACACGGGAAATGTTATCTAATGAATTCTTTTTCATGTTGAAAAAAGTACCTTCGTAACACAGCCTCAAATGAATTGCTTTTTTGACCGTTTATGTAAAATATCTATTTACACCAATTGTTTATCGTAAATAACAGGAATTCAAGTAAATGAATGCGTGGCTCAAATTCGATTACTAATCGGCCATGGTTCAACTACTTCAATATTCCCTTCATCCGAATCGAAGGAAATGACTTCACGGGGCTAAAAGTGTTTCCATACTCAGTAAGCACAAAGCACGACGACGGACACGAAAAACTGACTGTAACAAACGATATGACGATCAGAAATTATAATATTTTAACATACCTGAGTTCCGTGACTTAAGGACAGCCCTCGGATATCCCAAGGAATTATTCCATTATCGGTTCAAATACGAGGCCAACATTGCGCTAATTATTACTGCCACTGCTCCCTGTGGATTCAAATTAGATTCTGAGACTCCAGATTAAACTCTGAGAATTTCAAATCTAAATAATTGCCAAAATAACTTCCATTAAACTGAATCGATTGTTACACTGCTTGAAAGGACGTAAGTTTCGTTTTCATGGGCGTCAATCCTTAACTACGTGTTTTGCTGAAAGATCCAGAACCTATTGATTAGCTTTTACCAATATGTAATATATAATTCCATTCAATGTCTCTTCTATGCGATCAACGCTTCGGTATTGTCGAATTTAGCGGAGAAACTCAAGGTGATAAATGAAATGGGGCAAAAAACAGCAGAATGCTCAATCATCTCATAAAAAAATTAACGGTGATCTGTGGGACGTGCGGAAAATAGTGTGCGCGGGGTGAAACAGAGGGCGAAGCTTCAATTGCACAATTGTTATTGTTACGAGTTAATTTCAGATGTGAACTGTAATTAGGAATTATACAGTAATTGAGGTGATTGGAAATCTTCGCGAAATCTGTCTTTGCAGTGTTCGTTGATATTTATGAAGATATTTATCACGCTAATGTCGGATGATATATATATATTTCTTTATTACAAGAAACATAACTGTATCAGAAGCGAATATATTGCTGTTGATTGAAGGTTCTGCTGTTGTGTACTTTGTACGAATACATGTATTTGCTGAAACATTCCCGGAACGAACACCGCGAACCCTCAAGTCCCTCTGCTATCCAAATATAGTCTCGCATGCATTCGGGCTAGAAAAAGGAACACGACCTCTCTTGTCCACTCATAGTTTTACTACTAAACGACAATAAACGTCTAAAAGATTACTAACGCTCCAATTGTATACCGAAATTTAGTTACAAGAGAATAGATGAATGTTGCTTCGGTTCAGGGGGCCATTTTAGTGCAACTATATGGTCACCTTTCGTCCAATCGGTATCTCGTGCCTACGCATGTACTTCAATTTGTCTGCAATTTCACAGATACGTTTTAAAATCCCAATTGACAGAGAAACAGAGATAATTATAGAATTCAACGGTAGCATTTCCACACATTTAGGAGTAATTCTTTCGATGTTAAACAAGGTGAATTTAGGGTGCATACAGATATATATAATAGCCCTGTACAATAATAACCCTGGCTCACATCAGCTCTTGGCATTTCGACTTTCATAAAAAATTAACAGATCGGATACATCGTCAAATAAGGAGGAGAAAATTGGAATTCAATATTAAGTTTTCATTTCACCGATTTATTTCCGTAATTATAAGTCAAAGGAATGAAATTGCAATATTGCGAGGACTCAACGGAGTTACAATTTAAATGAACGCAAACGTTTAAAATAAAATATCTAAATGCTACGAGACACAAAGGGTAAATGATTTTTCCCCAACTTAAAGTGAATAAAATAAGATTACTGCTTTTTGTAGAATTGTGATAGTAGCAGTCGACGTTTGTCTACAAAAATATGCATTGCTGCTGCTTTACAAACACGAAATTCGCGTTCGCCACTTCGGAGCACCAGAGAGAGAGACGCAAACATAGACTTGGTTTCTTTTAGTCTCCTCAATTTCCCAAATTATGTTTTTAGAAAGTAACGTGTAACCACAACAATCTTTATTTTGTAATGCATATAAATTAAGGAGAAATTACTTAACGTCCATCTTGGCAAAGGATTATTTTGACGAAAAACGTTTCAGTTGATCTTCGTTTTTTTCTGTTTTTGGTACGGATTTCTGGTTTAGGCACACATTGAATTATACTGGTGATTATGCCTGCAGTAAATCATTCTCGTGGACATAGAATAACTCTTTACCGTAAAATTGTTTAAATTCACATACGTTGTGACTCGTTACTCGTGATAAAGTAATAGGCTGGATAACTACAACATCTGACTAGGCATATTTTTTCGCGAATACTTTGCAACTTTGGATTTACATACATAAATATTTGCATGCAATAAAATTATTTGAGTAACCTTAAATGCGATCAAACTAGTATTTCCACGGCCTAATGGTCAAATCGTCCATCGACCTTTTGGCATTCAGTAACTTGTGATCCATTGAACACAATATTAAATTTATATTAACAGGGTGTATCTGTTTGATTCCTAGATTACGTGAGAGTGCTCGGCGGATTCAATTTGGCGCAATTAATAAATATTTCAGAAGATAGGAGTAAACATGAGAGATAGGAGACAACCAAAATCCATCCAAAGAGAACGAAGGCACGGAAGGAAGAAATTAAAACAAAAAGGAGATAAAAGCTGCACGTTCATGCAGAGGGGCATAACTAGAGCTGGTGTCACTGTTCGCCTATTCAGGCATTGTATTCGTTGTTTTCAGGCTTAGCTTTGTGGAAATTCATTATCACGGAAGTAAAAAATACAATGTATCTTTCCAATAAATTTTTATTAATTACAAAGAGTTTCGCCGCATCGCCGTCATTCTCAGATACCTGAGTATGACGCCGATGCTTCGAAACTAGTTGCACCGAATAAAATTTATTGGAAAGTAGCATTGATATTTTTTATTCAGACGTATTCAGTCAGAGGATATAGGATGGATAAAGTAATTGCTATGACATTTGAAGAAAACTTGCCCTGGATAAAGAGGCTTATACGAAGAGGAAGATATTGATGACATGGACGATGAGGAAAATAAATACAGAAGAGCTTGGCGAAAACCTGAGTAATTAGCTCAATAATATACTACTAAGAAACTTGGTCGTTAAGGCGAGGGGATGAACGCAGGTATTTTGAAATTTGGATGCGGAAGAAGAAGGGAAAAGTTGAATGACAGAAGATAAAAGAAATTAATATTGTTGAGAAAAATTGAAAATAGGCAAATGAATAAATTGCTCAGGAGTTTCAGCTAAATGTTGAAGACTCTGACAGACAGGAGAATGTTAGGCGAGGGAGTTGAGCCCGGAAAGGAAAGATTAAATTGAACAGAATGAAGGGAGGCAGGAAGTATGGGAAGTTTAAAAATATTTTAAGAATTATATTTCAACGGTTTTAGACTATTTATTTACTGTTGTTTTAGTAAGGACCTGTCCATATGGCAGTAGAAATTGAAGAGATAGATGAGGCCGATACTTTGTGAAAATCCATTTGTCAAGTACGAAGACATAATCAAACACTTCTGGTTTCCAGAGGAAACAATGTATTACTGTCAACTAGTCTCTCTACACTATACTCTTAGCATCATCTGAACTTCTACCCTTGAGTCCAGATGACGTCTACTATTCGTCCGGATGATGCTACAATGCAGGGAAACTAGTCATCAATAAAAAATTCTTGCCTGTGAAAACATAAATACCAATTTACTGGATACATCAGCAGCCAAGTTTTATAGTTTGACTAGTCTTAATATTAATAAAATAATTAGAAAGACACAGTGGCATAATTTTAGCATTCACTCCGTTGGTATTCCGTTTGCGAGGGTTCCCTCCTCTCACTCCTCCGGGGAGCGACGGACGCGTTGAATGGTCGTCGACGGCGTGCACACTCACCGAGTAGTTTGGTGACGGCGCCCTGCTGCGAGAGCACGTGCGAGGCGAGGTCGTAGTGCCGCAGTCCGAGGCGGGAGAGCTCGAGAAGGCGGTGCGGGGAGGCGGCGGCCAGCACGAGGGAGGAGAGGGAGGCGGCGGAGGCTGCGGCGGCGGCGGCAGCGGCGGGCGGGAGCGGCGGCGGCGGAGGGTGGTGAGGGGGCGGCGGCGGAGCGATGGCCGGGGCGGCCGCCGCGAACTGGTGCGCGGCGTGCTGGTGGTGCGGGTGGTGGTGATGCGGGTGGTGGTGGTGGTGGTGCAGGGCGTAGAGGTCGCGGAGGGCGGTGGCCGCCGCGGCGCCCGTCGGCGGAGGAGGCGGCGGCGGTGGCGTCGCGACGCCCACGGACGGCGCCGTCGCTGGAAATAGAGAACGGAAATATGAGACGGAGGCAGACACCTTTGGAAGGGAAAATGGCCGAGAGCACACTCAATCAAGATTTGCTCGTTCGATAGAAATATCGCCAATTTTAGCGCAGCCAACAAGGTTTATTATGGATTGCTTGAGGGCATCATTATAATTAATAAAATAATGCAATAATGCAGAACATAAATATCTGTATCAAAGAAACATTTAATGAGAAAACTGTAGTTAAAAGCAATATAATAAAAATGATGGACAGAAAAGACACCGAGAAATATTATTTGGTATTGAATTGAAAGAAGTAACTTTGTCATTCCGCACACACTTTATTTGGTGCACGACCTAGGTTTCGACGTCGGACGTCATCATCAAGTTGCTTATTTCATTTCAATATATAAATCCCTTAAGTCACGACGGAGACAACAAATGTTGCTTGGCCTTAACAGTTGAGCGATGCGCGCACTTATCACTCCACACCTGAAATTGCCCTGCGATCATTAAATGCCGTTTTTCCCGCGAATCGCGCAATACCTTCGTATTTAATTCCGAAATATTACACGTGTCGTTTTATTATGGCATTTTATCTAACACTTTATCAGATGTTACACAACAATATTAATATTTTAGATGATACATAGGAATAATATTTGTATGCAATAATAATATTATTATCTATTATCAATTTAAAGGCTCTTCTTCATAGATTCCATCGGATTCTTCTGTGATACCCACCAAAACCTTTACTTCGCTTTTACTTGTGTCAGAATACGCCATCTACAACCTGATTTCACTCTTTACAAATTGAAAAAAATTTCTACGCCAGGATGCTTTCACTTTAATGGAGCGGCTTCGCTATTTACCAACGAAAATTCGTTATATATCAAACCAACTTCAGGGAAATTATATACGCTGAATAAATAGTCATTTATATGTATGTAAACATAGTATGCATAAACAGTACTACAATCGGAAAAGAAAATACTTTGTTCTTACTCACATGTTTTTCATTATTCAAGACCTAGATTTCGACTAACAAGGTCATCATCAGGACCTGATGATGACTTTGTACGTATACCTGTATATATATATATATATATATATATATATATATATATATATATATATATATATATGTGTGTGTGTGTGTGTGTGTGTGTGTATATGTATGTATGTATATAAACACACACACTTAATGAATTATATATGGTCATTGTTGCTCTTCCTATCATTGCGTATTATCGAATATGCTTATGAATTTAAAGTAGTCAAACCTCCACCCGAGACATTACAAGAAATATCGGTGGCGTTAGCTCTTCCACGAGGGGTTACCCGCCGCTTACCTCACCCTCTCACTCTCTTCCCAGAAAAAAATCCCCGACGATCCCATCTCCAAGGGATATTGACAAAAAAAAATCGAACGCCGGATTCAAATAAAAACAGCCCATCGGATTCGGGAGCAGGTGGGCGTCCGTCCAGCACACGACTGGTGTCTAATCAAGCGCCCGATGTTGTAGGCGGGGATCGGTGCTGTGCATCTCATTGACTGCCAGCGGGTGGGGAGAAAAGGGGGCGGGCAACCCTCTTTGGTGAAGTAAGATCTGGTGCTCTTTGGTGCTCTCTGAATTCCTACAACGATTCCTCTCTTATCCGTCTTACGACTATGCTGATTTGCACCATGGCAGCTAATTTCAAAATTGCGTATTTTCTCTAAATAAATGAAGAAGTACAATCAAGATATGTCAATTGATATGCACTGCGAATTTACGTAATTGAACACATAGGAACGGAGGTCCACTTGAAACTAATATGGAAGATTCTACAGATCGGCAAAACTAAAACGTAAGGCGAAGGATAAATAACAAAAAGCAGATGCCGGAAAATTTCAGTGCAAGGAACGAAGAAATTGGCAAGGTGCTAAAAACAATTTGAATTGCTTATGAAATTATTTTCTCCTTTGAACACATACTTGAACCCGATAAAGTTCTTGATGACGAAATCAATGATCTTCATTTCAACTAATTGACAAGGAACTATTGTTACAGCATATTTTTGTTAGTTCCCAGAATCAAAAAGGCTGCCTTTTAAGTCTTGACGGCATCAGTTAACTCTCTTTATTATGTGCGATGTGATACAACAAAACACATGCACGCATTACCAAACTCAATATTGATCGCTATCAACTCACTTCAACTCATAAGGGCTTTGAATAATATATCGTGTCGAGGATTTGCGTTACTGCGTTGAATATGCACAAGAGTATACATGTACTCGAGACCACAAAACAATTATAAATCAGCCAATAGACACAAGCTTTGCATTTTTTATTCATTTGATTTTTGCACGGCCGGCGAATGGCGGATTAGTGATCCAAGTGTTCCAAACGTAAGGTCTCGGGTTCCAGTCTAATGCTTTGGTTTTCTCACCCTCTGATAGTCTCCCTCAAATAAATAACGTGCATACGGCTCTATTTTCTATCCCGAGATTTTAGTGGGGAACCAAATGGGTACAAGAGGAACAGCAACCCTTTTATGGCATCTCAATGCGTGCGTGCATTGAACGCATCGCCGGACTTATTGCGAAGGGAGCTAAACCCTCATCAGTCATGACCACTGTGTTTATTTATTACTATGGCGGAGAACCGGAAAATATTCATTTATTGCTCTGATAAAAAATGCACGGAGGTTCATTAGCCAAAGGCGCGCATGTGCGTGGCAAGTCGAAGGGGTATCGCAATCTGGGAAGCGTGGTTAGCGCGTTACTAACTCTCAACCAAGAGTGAGAACTAATGTGGTTCGTATAAACAGTATCGAGAAATGTTTCGGAAAATAGATTTTATACAGATATTACTACAGTGCCCCAAAGTTCTTCAAGGTGCATCCCTTGAGCACCGACACACTTTGCCGGCGGCTTTTCCATGACTCGAAGGTTCCCTTGCCGGCGGATTCTGGAAGATACGCGCACAAGCTTATTTGACGGTACTTAGGGTTCCATGGTGGTGTCTTTGGAGGGAGGATTTCGCTTTTTAAGAATAGAGGAAATAGTCTGCTGGTGCCAAGTCTCTAAGGGGGTTTGGGAATCATCGCAAAGACGTTGCAGAAGGTCTTCGCAAGCAGACACTCGACTTTGCTCGCGTTCATCCGTCAATACCTTTGGGATTGAATTAGCACAGATCTTTCGCATCGCCAAATCGTCTGTAATAATGGCGTGCACTATCATCTTATCAGTGCAAATACAGGGTTCGTCCGGAAAATAAGTGTACTGACCCCTGGGCTGGGCGCGCCGCTCCAGGCGCGCCCAGCACCGCTCTGACGGGCTGCGATTGGAGGGGGGTATGTTGGCAAGCGACGCTGAAAAAGGCAGTCGGCTCTGAGCTGTGGTGTAGTGAGGAGCTCTGTTAACGCGAACCTCCACGCTCGACCCAGGTCACGGAACGCGATGCCGAAGCAGCGTTATTCCATAAAATTTGCGGTAAAGCTTGGGAAATCGTCTACCGAAACTGTCGGTATGATTAACCAGGCTTACGGGGAGTCGGCCATGTCCAGAAACATGATCTTTCGGTGGCACAAGATGTTCGTGGAGGGCAGAGAAGAGGTCGACGACGAGTCTTCGAGAGGTTCCCGATGATGCCTTCGCGGGAGCGTTCCAAGAATGGGAACGCCGCTGGAACAAGTGCATCGACTCACAAGGGTCCTATTTTGAGGAATATTAGCTTAATATATGTAAAAGTGTAATACATTTTTTTCCTGAGCTCAGTACACTTATTTTCCGGACGAACCCTGTACGTTCCGCGAGCATGCGCACAACCGATGGTCTGAAACCAGCACTTCACGCACACGTCAGGGAAAAGTTGTTACCTATACTTTTTACACAACCCTTGTACATCGGGAGGTAAAACACATCAGTCGTAGGGGGAAGGCATGCGGAAGAGGGGAGGGGCAAGGAAGAAGCGGGATTCAAAGGGCGGGGATGGGAGGAGGCTTTAGTGCGTGTGTGTGGGAACTGTGGGTGTGTGTGTGGACGAGAAGGGGAGGGGATTGGTGGGGAGGGAGGATGGGGGCGAGGAATCGACCGACGCTCTCTTTAAGTGGGGTTCCCTCCCCCCGATTCGTCGTCGGATTTGAATATGCGGACAATGAGAGCGGTATTTAGGGGGAGGGGGGAGAGGTGGATGTGGCCATTAAGAGGCTTAGGGGCCGAGGAGGATGTTTGCGAAGGGAAGCGACTACGAGAAGGCGAAGGGAAGAGGAGAAGAGCGGCGTGGAATTAATAACTCCAAACAAAGACATAACTGAACCAGAACCGTTTATCCGTCGGGCACATTTTCATGCGTTCGCTCTGAAAGCACGTCTCTCCGGGGAGACTTTTCTCTCCCTGATCTCGTATTGGCCGAGGCGTCTCCGTGGGAATTGCGGGAAGTGGTCCGTTAATAAGAGGGTCGGTTTCTGGGAATCGAGCGCTTTTTCCCCACCCCGGTCCGGAGATTGGCGGAAGGCGAGGGGTCGGGGCCGGGCGAGGGGCAAGCACATCGTACTTGGTGCTCTTGGGGCGTCAAGCGGTCGCAATTGGGAGTAGGAACGGGGAACTCGTCATCCATCTTAAATTGGACAACAGCGTAGAGGGCAGCGTGAGAAGACAATGAATCCTCAAAGAGTTCAATGGAATAAATCGCCGACTGAGAGAATACGCATTCACAATTCATAATAATTCTCCAAAACTGAGAGCTAATTATAGAAAAAAATGTACTGATGAGCTTAAGACATTTTAACCAAGTTTAACCATTCTCGCATGATGTCACCGGAATGTATTTTCTATTATTATAACCAGGCTCCTTCAAACTTCTTCAGCAATACGGAATAGGCTTGGAATTCAATGATCGATACATGTAATACTTCGTAGCATATTGAAATATTTGATAATACACTGGCCATACGTACATATTGTTACTTTATTCCCACACAGTGGTTAGGTCAATAGAAAAATCGCTATAGTTCTCATAAACAATAAATAATCATGGCATCAAATTGCTTTCATTAACAGTCGTTCACTACAGAATTTGGCTGTTTAGAATAAATTACTTAATGCATGCACGTATATTTAATCGGCAAAGAATTTTATACTTAAGTATCTCAAGTTAATGTGAATTTATTTTCCCTCGTTTGAACAAAATTACATTAACGCCTAAACAGGGAGTGACTGTAGTATAAGAGAGCCAACAGAGGCCCAATATACCACATGACAAAACAAAATAGCCATAAAACCATCGTTGTAATGGAAACCGTAAAGGTAGCCTTTAAATTTTAAACACTACATACAGCAGTTAAAAACTAGTTTCTTTAATGTTGACCACTGATATGTTTTAATTACAGTTGAAATGGAACTAGAAGTGTTCGCTTTATTACTTTCTAAGGAATTTAAAATGAACGATCTGAGCAGGCAAAATTTGAGACAATATCATAAATTTCAATCAAATTTCTTTATAATTCTTTCCTTGAACAATAGGAATCATTCGTATTAGCAGAAAATATCATTGACCTCAGCAAACAAATGGAACATTAAAAAACATACTCGTAGTTACCAGGAGGCGCAGTGACATTAATCATATTTTGTATATACCGATATTGTGCGTCTAAATGCGCTGATGCTTAGCCCAGCCATCTAGAATAAATGTTAATAGATGTCATGTGATGGAAAAACTCAATTAAACACCCTATATTCCACTCAAATTAAATGTGTACGTGATTAATAGTATGGATCAAATTGACTGACCAAACTTTCGACCCCCACGCCTTGAGTTTTTCATAAATTTCAGCAAGACTTTTAACAAGCCTGTTCACCGAGCCACTTATAGCTACCATGCCTGTTTGAAGGGAGAAAAAGTGAATTCGTGAAACCTAATGTGTCAAAGGGATACAATTGTAACAGAAAGAGGGGCTCGAACATCCACCTTCTGTTCAACACTCCAACTTTCTGGTAAACACGGAAATTGAGAGTGCGGCCGAAAATCCATGCTTCAAACTATTTACCAGCGTATACTGTAAGTCGCATCCATTATCCAACTGACCGGCCAGTTTCCTTGCCCCGGATAGGGAGATCGCGCATACGAGAGCCAAGTATCTGGAGAACTGCAAACTAGACATTTAATATTCTATACAAAATATCTACACACGAGGACCAAATTTTAATTTCATGTATAATTAATACCTTAATATGCAATTTATATCTGCATTTGCCTGAAAAATTCGTCTCCTGAGTTTTTATAATGCTGTGGAAGGTTTATGGTGCGTTTATGATTCTCCAAAACAGAGCTTGAAAATGGTTTTGAATTATCAAGGAGAGGAAACGATAAATATCGAAGTAATTTTGCCCGAAGTTCAAGATACTGATCTTACGAAAGTAAAAATTAACACTGCCGCTGATATTGTGGGAAAAGATCGTCGAATAAAATTTAACTGCAAGATCAGAAATTGTTAGCCTTTCACTGGATGAAATTTGGTACCTTAGTAACAGAAACATTACCTTTAAGATGTATTTGGGTGGGTTCCGAGACTGATCATACTAAAACGACAGGAAGTTTGCGCGCCGGTGTGCCCGTAGTTGAAGCTGATTTTACAAGAATATGAGGGGTTTATTTCACAGACTAAAGCTAAAGATGAAAATTACCGAATCATTTTGATACTGAAGCAAATAGAAAAGATGTGTATGGAATACCGTTTCGCATCACCAACGCGAAAAAAAACAAAAAGGCGACTTCGGCTGAGATAACTGTGGTTGCAACCTTTTTCAATATTGCCATGTTGTTCCTACTAATATAAATGCTTTTGGAGTATGCTATTACCATACTCTGAAACTTCTGCGAGGTCGTTTCAACGTCAAGAGCCCACATTTCATAACAACAGGCTGGATGCTGCACCGCAATATTTCACCGTTGCGGATGAAATCGAGTGTCTCGCAAAGATCAATGTGAAATGTGTGCTTTATTCTCCCAATACTTCAGACCTTGATTCATTTGACTTTTCTCTTGTCCTTCAATCTGAATAAACACCTTCTCGGCCTGACTTTTTATCTCCAGATGCGGTTGTAAATGTTACACAAACGATTTCAGCAGAGACTGCGAGAATAAAAGTTGGAAAGAATCAAATGAGGGAGATCTTAAAAATTTGCAGGATTAGGATATGTGTTGAGAAAATATGTATTCCTTCTTTTGTGAAGAGCTCTAATGTGATCGCATTATTCATTACTCTCTTTCATTCCATGATTTCTTTCTTTCTGGTTTACTTCCAAACACTGATAATTAAAAGTGCATAAGAAAATTCAACAGGTGAGAGTAGATATATTCCTCGAATTCCCTTTTCCAATGAAGGTAAAAGAAAAAAACGGCCCTGCGAGACAACGTTAAAATTGTGTGTGACAAAAGATGGAGCGGAATTAATCTCCTATTCCCTTCTATGGCAATTAGTTGCACAGGAAGGAGGGACGGCGGGTGGTGGAGGGGTGAGAGGAAGGGGTGGCGTCAAAGATCGGTTCCAAGCGGCGAAGCGAACGCTTGGAAGCGAGTCGGGAGCGGCTCCCGGCCACCGCCCCAACCTCCTTTGACTACCTAATGAGGCGACATTCATATTCATAATTCACTCACCGGAAAGGAAGGGAGGAAAGGAGGCTGAAATTACCGAAAGAGGTTGAGCGATGTTACCCTCCTCTCCTCTCCCCCGCCCTCCTCCGACATATCAACAACCTCTTTTCTCAACTTGGGTCTTCACCTTATCTCCTTTATTACCCATTCAATTCAGCCCACCCTGTTTAGCCCTGTTTGAGCCTTCTCACCCGTAGTATTCAAATTTGGTTCTCCGCGGCCGCATGAGGTGGATTTGAAACTTTTTTTATGCAGAGGTAATGTAAATGCAAAGGTTATGTGCCTTTAATAAGTGTATCGCGCTTCCAAGCTCGACAGGAATGAACGTTTTTACATTTCGTAGGATAATTCATAGGATTTTGCATGACCTGAGGTCGTGGCAGTTGATTGGCAAATGCGGGCATTCTAGTCACTGAGGCGTATCTTTTCCGCGATATTCCATCCTCCCTCTATGCCATTGAATAATGCTTCTTCTTCAGTATTTACTCCGCAGATTGGTTTGCAGCTGTCCTCCATTTAGATCGCTGTTAAGCTCTCAGATTAATTTCTTCATGAGACTTTCCATGGAAATATATTAGAATTTATTGAAAATGTATTGGAGTTAAGGCCTTTTCTTGCATGTTTTCTTCATGGTAACCTTCTAGTTTAGTTTTTCACACCCTTTTGACGCATACTCTGACCAATGATTTCGCCTATCCGTTTTACAATGTTTCAGAAATTTACTCTTGCCTCCGTTCTATGAAGTTCTCATCATGTTTAACCTTACTTATCCAATTTTTTTCAATGGTTTCCTCTATCATTACATTAGATAGCATTTTTCCAATTACTTTACTGATGGAATTCTGTCTCTAGTACATACTACACGGGTGGTGACCTAACACCCCCCGCCACACGCCCTTGCGGTGGCTTACGGGGTAAAATGTAGATGCAGATGCAAGGGATAGATTACAGTCCTGACTGGACTATTTGCATTTTCTGCTTTTATTAAGTTTTTCGCATGATCACCGCATCGATTACATTACAAACACATTACTTTGTCAGTACATATATTCTCCAGCGTCTATGTATTTCCTGTAATTTAATTTTGTCAATTTACATATTTTAAACATATTTTCGCCAGCAATATTATCGAAGGATTTCTCTATTTCTTCAAATCACCGACATTTTTTCTTACCTTCATTCATCCTCATTTTAATCTCCAAATCTAAGGCTAGTGAAGCTTCTCTTGTTCACCTTCATTTTTGAAAGACGAACGAATTGAAACATATTTTCTTATTAGCTATCCATCATCCATTTCTGCATAAATTTAGCAAAAATGATGTCAAATTGAGACAATAATAGCCCTGCGCTCTTAAAATCTAGTTTAACTTTCTCACTGACTGATACTACCCTATTTTTTTCAAAAACTACTGGAATTCTTCGCAGACATAATATTAACTAGCCTAGAGTAACTCTTCCAAATTTCTTTACAAGTTTCCAGTTAAGCTTATCTGGTATCCCATAAATTCTTTGGGCCTCCTTATCTTCGAGTTTTTCATGGCTGAAATCCAATTCTCTTACCATGAAAATTCACTTTTCTCCTTATTTTTATGAAATTATACGTCCAATCAAAGGTAAGCAGTTCTGGTCATCATACCTGGCCGGTGCACGGTTACATTGACAGTAAATAAGTTGATTTCCAAACCTTTACCAGTAATATGTATGTATCAGTTGTGAAACTTTGGTTTCAACCGAGCATCCTCCAAGTTCATCTTCGTTTGACATGTCAACGAAAAACTTAGATTTTTCGTCTTAGACCAAACTCAAGAAATACCTCACCTCTTCCGTTTTCATTTCCAAGCCCGGTTTATCCTCTTTTGTGCACAACTGGTTCCATGCCTCCCATTATAACCAAGTTTCCATACCTCTCTACAACTTAGATCACTTCTATATTATTATTTATTATACATGCACTATCTTCACTTTATTAAGGGGTATATAGGCATTCTCCACCTTACTTGAGCCAGTAAAATATCCTTTAGCTTAATTTCTATTTCATCTAATATGATTCTATCATTTACTAGAGCATCTTCTTCGACACTTCTACGAACATTTTCACCCATGGCTGCTACTAATGTAGCTAATTCTGGTCTGATTCCTTATTCCTATTTTGGTGAATACTCAAACACGACGCAATAAGTCACCTTAGTTTGACAATTTCGCTTCTGATGCATGATGCATCAATTAGGAATGTTCTTGTCGTTCCTAATTTCACGTTCCACAATTTTCCACGCAATAGCACTGATTTTACATAATTAGCCCCGATTCGCGAATTCTTTCTTTTGCCAGCTAGTTTATTAGGAAGTGTCTCATGATTTAGGATTGCCGTGTCGGGAGGTTAGGCGTTGAAATCATCACTTGGTCACCGCGCAGCCCATCGCCATAAAACTGATCATTTATCAATTGGTTAAGACTTCCCTCATCAAAATATCGATGTGGCTCATCCATTAAACAACGGAAGTTAACCAGTTCTCCACTTTCACAGATAAGAAAAGCTGACGGCGATATGAAATCTTCTTTAGGTGAAATTAAATTGAACGCTCCAAGAAACGTATTCCAAACAGGCTTTGTCAAATTTTTTTTCTTGGCTGTTTCCTGGGAACAAATAGGTTTTACGAAGACTACCTGAGACTTGGGAATTTAGCATTAAACGAATGACACGTGGCGTGGGAATAGAATCAGATAATATATTGCTAGGTGTCAGAAAATACCGGATGCGTAAGTTTTACAGGCAATTTCGACAGAGCCATTTTCTTGACATCATTATAACGGAATTAAAAACGATTTCCCAGGTTGTACTTTGCCAAAATTGAAACGAGATGGAGTTGACATTTTCTTTTAATCGCAATTTTTAATTGAAACACTTCTAAATCGCCTTTTCTAACCTGCTTGACATTGACGAAGCCTAAATATTGTCAATGGGCACATAAGGGTGGAAATATTAATAATAACTTGTGAATCTAAAAGCATAAATGAATTTATAATTCAATTTCATGGCACTTTTACACCACCCTCTTCTCTATGACAATGGATAGATGTGAATCTTTCATTAAAATAAACCCTATCGTTTTTTCGGCTTATGCAATCAAGTATCGCTCCTTGTCCTATACTTTCTCCATCGGGTTCTGCATCCGCTACCTAATATATGTAACTCAGTCATAACATACCTGTAGCAGCCATATTGTGTTAATTAAGAAAATATTCAAGGAAACTTTATACGCTCTTTCTTACTACTTGAACTTCGCCTCTTAAACATCATTCGTCTTACTTTTCAGTCACTCAGTCAGATAAAAAATGAGTACATAATGCTGAATTAAATGTTTAAAATGCAGTAATCCCTCCGGAGGCTGATTTAGTAGCTGAGGATAGAGTGTAATAAATAAGAATCGTGAAAGTAACTCCAATCGAAACTCAGTCATCAGGGTAAGGGACCAGTTCCACATCCGGTGGCGCCGACTTTCTGGAAATTTTGGTAACCATAGATATGATGGAACCGAACCTGAGTCTTCCGATTCATAGCCCTTCGCTCTATCAACTGGATTAACATGCATTCAACAAAATATAGCATGTAAATAATATGATATATATAATATCATTATATTTATGTTAACTGGTTTGGCAAGAATTCTAAGAAAAAATTAAATAATCAACTAAAAGGCTTCGAGGTAATGGTATTTTCAGGATAAATACACTGAAGTCTATACTGTGCGTAGTATTTAGCCTACTCCTAACGAAGGGCGCTAATGGATCTGCCGCTTAACGTCTCATCCGACGTGACGGACGGCTCCACAAAGCACCCCGTGTAGGGATCGGGATACCACTGAAAAATCCGGGCCGTCGCCGGGATTCCAATCCGGGCCTTCTGGATGGGAAGCCGGTACGTTACCCACCGCATCATCCCTATCCCCGCAAAATCAGGAATTTTATGCACAACTAAATCGAAAAAAGTTCGTTTCCAGTCTATTCATATGCGATTTCCACGAATCCTTTGAATAATCGTATTGCTTATTAAAAGGGTTTAGGTTTTAATTATTCACAAATTTAACCAAAAAAAGGAGTTTCAGAATTTTTAGGGTGAGCTAATATTTCCGAAGTCTTCATAAACGTAATCAGTAGAAGAGAGCTGATAGACAGTATCCTTCACTCAATTGATGATCGCATTTCGGCGCATTTTGTGAACTTTAACAAGTCATTTGGTCAATGTGATACCCAATCTTCGAGAGAGAGGCACGAACCTTTACCAATTAAATATACGTAAATATACATGCAAACTGCGACCCAGAAATCGAATCATAAGTTTTACATTTTCTTAAGATTATCGCTTTATCGCAAGGATATCGGTAAACAAAACAAACAAATACCTTTTATACAAAAGTAGCTTTTGCGTACAAAAGGTTTGTCATACACTCCTGTTTTGGTTAGACTAATTTTGAAACTACCAGCATTATCGGCGCATTTGTTGTTTTAATAATTTAAAAATGCAATGAACCAAAATAGGAGGGATTCGAAAATTCTGAGGTAACCTTTACGTCACTGTGAAAGCTTTCAATGGCAGAATGGAAGCAATTGACTATCATACGAGTATTTGTACGGCACTGGTGACTTTTTTAAAAAGTAAATCATTGAATTTATTACAAATGAAACGACTGTCGAGCTTGTACTAAACATATTTTCCTTGCGACGAAACATTATAGTGGAATCTGCAAATGTAGCCTTCCATCATCCATACCTAGTAAACAGATGTTCCCTGGCAAATGGATGTATTTTTATGAAAATTCCGCTGATGGCATTTTAAAATAATTATACATGCACTTCCGAAACACATTTCGCGATAAAATTGCAAATTAACAGTAAACTAAAGAAAAATGGCCATTGATATATTTACAAGCGAATACTTTCGTTGAAAAGATTTTATTTAATGCTAAAAATATTTAATGAGATTTGTGTACACCAAAATGCGAACTATGGAAAGATAAATCGTGATAGTCTGTGGAAGAGTGGTGTGAAAATGTCGATATGAAAATCTACAGCAATAAAATTGAGGTTTGCGGTCAACGAACACAATAAAGTTAGTATATGATTCTGCCATATTTTTTTGCACGGCATTTACATTCTGTTGTGTGAAGAAAGGGCATCACGGAATGAATTATAAAATGAAATAGGTTTGCTGAAATAACATACAATCAAGCTAGTTAGTGTCGGCAATCCTGAGAAAGACCTATGTAAAGGGTACATGTTATTTTCCTTCATTTTCCGATGAATGTTTCCACTCAACGAATGAATTCATTCAGGTGCTCGTTCAGGCATATTGTTAACCGCTACGTGCTGCTACGCATTCCTAACAATAATGGGGCAGCATTTCTGGAACGCAGTGGTACACAAAAGAGGCAAGGCAGGAGCGGGGATTTCCATCAAAGAGAATCCACTCCCCCTCTCCCCCGGAAATTCAGTTCCATGTCGACACAAACGGCAAAGTGCGCTCGCACGCAGTGACCCCGATCACCATTACACATTGACCATTGTCATCCTCCGTTCCATCAAGGCCCAGCGATGCTCCGGCCACACGTGCCCCTAATCGCCAAACATACCACTTTCATTCCCGTTGACTTCCTCCCCTTCGTCGCATTTCACCAATTACAGTTTGGTTAGTAACGGGTCCTGAAAGTCATTGCTAATCAGCATTGGCTCCGAAGGATATTCTACTAGTCTGCAAAACATCACATTACTTCTCGATTCTAAATCTATTTACAATTTTTACACCCACATATATTACCTAAAATATTCCATCTCTTCCTTCCTCGTTTCTGCTTACCCAACATCACGAAAATCACTACCTTAGACCATTCAGGCTTCACATTTTACGCATATTCATCCGAACCACAAAACCTCCATATTTTAATGAATAAGAAATACTTAGTTTTTCCACACAAACTTTGTTTGTGTTGTTTCCACACAAACAAAGTTTGTGTGGAAAAACTAAGTATTTCTTATTCATTATGAATCGTTTCCACAAAGTGACGGCGGATACTATACAGTACTCCATATTTTAATTTAGCATATATCTTCGAAAACTACTCTCACCAACTTCGTCAACTCCAGACACTTATTATAACCTGGAAAAGGTGATCCTTTTATATGCATTACATGTAAAATTTTAGAACTTTTGAAAATATCACAAACTCGACATCTTTGGTAAAATTATCTTGGTGATTTCATAATTACATCAGAAGTATCAATGGGCCGACATGCAAATGTTTAATTATCACTGTGGAAACAATAGTCCCTAGTTTTTCTAAAGCTACTACTGCATTTCAAATTGTTTCTTGTCATTATATTCAATACACTATTCAATACGAAATCTAAGGATCAAAAATAATTATTTATCAAAGAACAATATTTTAATATATTCTTTCGAGAAATTTGAAATCTACAATCGATGTAAAGCTTCATATAATTTCAACTTTGATAGAGAATGTGTGTGGAGAAGTATTGGAAAAGTGAATTGGACTGAAAGAAAAACATGAAAGTTTTAGACATGATGTGGAGGAGGAGGGATCGTCGGGAGAAATCATAAGGAGATTGTAAAATTGCATGCGGAGCATATCGATTGTAGATGAGATGTTGAATATTCTGCTAAAGAGCAGAATGTTAGGCGAACAAGGAAGGGGCAGGCATAGGATAAGGATAATAGTTAAGCCTGTCGTGCGTGTCTCTTGGCGACAACAGTTTCTCTAGCTCTGCTGCTAGCGTCTTCAGATCGGAAGTGACGATGCGTCAGTTCAGTTTCAGTTTTTAAAGGTTTTCGTTCCACAATCGTAATAGTTGAAGAAATAACTGAAGAAATAACAGTAACGGCGATAAATACATAACACATTAACGATTCGGAATCCCTGTTTTAGGAACAATCACCTCTTCGGAGGTGGACAGTAAGAAAGTTGGTTCTACAAATAGTGTAGCGATGGCGGGCAGAAGACCTTAATGTATTTTCGTCGGGAGTGGCATTGGCCCAAGGGCGAAGGGAAACCGCAAAACCTCCGCCAGGCCGCCGGAAGCTAAAGAAGTAGACGATGCGTCGATGTTACAGTCTTAAATAGGGAACTGGGAGGCCTAGGCCGGTTCTGATTGGTCGTTGATAGATCGAGTCAACAAGACGACCAAAATCAACGTATATTTCACTTTTTTTCTCTATTCGAAAGTCTATATTAATGGGGATGACTTCGACCCTCAAGCAGCCTGACCAGATTAACACCTTCGCAGAGAAGACAATACAGGAAATATCAACTCCAACAATTTGAAGCCCTCATCACGAAAATAAAATCCACAATAAACGAAAAATTAACTTCACTTAAACTCAGTAGCTACAAATAAAATCAATCAGACTAGTCGCCGGTCCTGGGACCACCCAACTTGGCAATGTAATCAACCAATTACCTTTTCCTTTTACCCGTCTCATGAGCAGGAGCCCCATTGCCTATATCATGTTCGCAGCAATATGGATGCGGTTTTTGCCGGTCCCCCGCACTCCTTGGACGAACATCAGATCGCCATTGGTCCCGGAAGGTGACAGTGAGGTAGTTATAAAAATGTTTAACAGCTGCATGCATATTCCTAAATTTAATTTCCAAACTTTATTAACTTCCTAACTAACTTTACTTAACCTGAATTTCATTCCTAAATTTAATTTCCAACTCCGACCCCTAACTCGTATTGTTTGCATCCGTAACAAAGTGCACTGCGACATCTGAATTAGGGCCAAGAATAACGAGCAACAAAACCATTAAATCGTAATCGGTAAATTGTATCGCATCAATCCATCTTCACATCAGACCTGAAGACGTCAGTAACATGGCTGGAGAAACTATTGTTGCCAAGAGACACCCTGACGAGTAGGAACGCCCTAAAATATTGCGGATAAACGTCGCGGAAATCTCAGATTCCATAAGATAGGGCAGTGGGACAGGATGAAGGGAGGAGGGAGGTGCGCTGATTGAAGAGAGGCTTATTGTAATATTCGATGTGAGATTGCATTTTGTTAAGAGAGAGACAAGGGAATTGCCACCGTACTGTATAGTAGCATGTGTCCATTCGGAACCTACGTTAACCGGTTAATTACCGAGAGTTATAATTAAAAGAGTTAAGGATTCAACAGAGTTCAAATACACCCACAAACCGGAGCCAGCATCTCTTTCTTCAACCTGTCCTGAAACATATTACTAACGATTGATTCTAATTCCTATCTGGCGTGACAA
The DNA here is from genome assembly GCF_022747635.1 of Hetaerina americana. Taxonomy (NCBI): domain Eukaryota; kingdom Metazoa; phylum Arthropoda; class Insecta; order Odonata; family Calopterygidae; genus Hetaerina; species Hetaerina americana. The sequence goes on along the minus strand of NW_027287427.1, from coordinate 85,955,881 downwards.
TTAGGTGAAAAGTGGCAAAAGGTGAACAGAGTCTTCGCCAGAGTTAATCCAAAAATTCGCAGCCATTTTGTCGCTTCCAATTTCGGGATGTAAATATGCCCACTTGTGTCATCGCCGGGGCATCCTTCCCACCGTCGGCGCCCTCGCAGTTGCGCTCCTCGGGGGCAGGGAAAGGGGTGAAGTGGGTGGAGAGCAAATGAAAAGTGTTTGCAAACCAAAGGGTGGGACGAAGTCGGAGAGTGGAAAGGGGAAGGAGGAACAACAGCTCTTTTTTCTTGTTATCGGCGCCCTCATCAGTGCAGACCTTAACTATCCCCTATCTCCCGACACATCCGCCGTTTCCCTTAATCTTGTCATCAAATCGAAATGTTTCTTTCCACCCCGTCGCACCCTCCGCACTCTCTCCCCCCCAACCCCAGGGCGCTCCACCTTTTGCCCCGCCCCTTCCTGGAGTACCATCAGGGACGCATCGCGGACCTCCCCTCCGAGAAGAAAGAGGGCGATTAAATTACCCTCTGCGCCCCACCCCCCTCAGCCAGACCCTCTAGAAGGAGAGACGCAGGGGAGGGGAGGCAGAGGGGGGGGGGGCTTGAGAACGATGTCTTTTCCAAAGGAAGAGCTCGATCGCATAAGTGTGTGCTGTGTGTATATTTTTAATAACCGCGGCGTTGGGGGTGGAGGTAGGGGTGAGGAGGAAGTTGGGCGAGCGGCGGTGTAGGAAGGGGTGAGAGGGTATCTCGGGTGTGAATCTCCAGAAAATAAAATCGAAATAAAGGGGAAGATAAATGAGTGGCGAGATATTATTACCGCTCAAAATTTTTTATTTCATTTCTGCCCTCCCTCCTGCTTGGGAGTGTGACGAGGGAGGGGTGATTGAATATGAGTGGTGCGAAATTTGGAGCGACAATAAAATGAGGGTTTATTTCACCCGAGGGTGGGGGGGGGTGTGCCAGAGAGAAAAAGGGAGAGAGGGGTGGAGGGAGGGTTTTTCGGGTTTTATGGGAGAAGGTGGAGGGGGCCGGCCCCCGGCCATGAAGGAACTGCTTCTTTTCAGCGCCGTAGCATATGCTCCGGACGAAAAACAAACTTCACCCCGACTCCCACCGCTTTCACGAGCCTTTATACACATCTTTCCCCCAACCTCCACACCCACCTATAAAATGAAACTAGTAAGTTCTGCGAATCTTTCAATGGGCTCTCGCCGTTTGTTTGGCCGGGCAGGGCCGGGCGTCAAGTCCACATCATCCACTCTCCGTGGAAATGAAAGCTAAAACTTCGCTGGGGCAACGGAATTGGCGGCTGCAACATGACCTGCGACTGCTGGCATATCCTACGTTGAAACGTTACTTTACACCTTACTGTTCCTTATCCAATCAAAAGGTTTTAAATTTAGGAAAGTGGTGTAATAAAGTAGTCTGTGATTATGAATTAATTGAATGAGTGCTTTCATATGTACACATCCCTCCATTCCTTTGCAGTGTAGCCAAGTTACAAATCAGAGTTTAATATATTTCATCAAATTTACTCCTTGTAGTAATTTTTTTTCACGCAACTAAACTCTAGCATTCTCATCGGAAAAGAAAATACTTTGTTCTTCCACGTATATTTTATTATACAGGGCCTAGGTTACGACTTACCGAGTCACCATCAGGTAAAGTACAGAGGACACACTGAATCCTCTGTACTTATTCTGATGATGACTTGGTAAGTCGAAACCTAGCTCGAGTATAATAAAATATACGTGGAAGAACAAAGTATTTTCTTTTCCAATTTGAATCGCTTCCACAAAGTGACGCCTCAAACCATTCTATTCTTGCATTCTTATATCGCCCCTTTAACATTGGCGAATTGTTTATCATATGGTGGTCTGTTTCTGAGAAAAGTCTCCAACAGCTAATTATGTCCGTTTTGTGTTATTTTAGAAGAAATTCCGTTTCATTTCACATGAGTGCGTCAGGGTGCTTGACGGGCTCCTCCCTATAAAAGGGGAGGGCTCGTCCCAAAATAGTGTGATGCCAAGAGTAACAAAGGGACGGCATGCGATTGTGGAAATTACTGAAAGACAAACGCAAATATTTGCTGCAATGAACTCACCATCTCGCTAAGTACAAGTTGGCCATCCTCAATTACCCTGTTATTTCACATAACTAAGGATGAGAGGCGAAGAACGAAATTTTATCATCTGTTCGTTGAATCTGTGATTTACGAGTAGAAAATTTAATGTGAAGTTAGATTAAGTACTATAGTCAATAATAAGAAACTTATAAGGTCCCGATGGCGTTATATCGGTGAACCACCATCGCCATCAACGGGGAGAGGAAAGGACGTAACAGCGAGACTTGACGTCGAACAGTGCCTCGGTACTGACGTATTCTCGCTGTCTAGCCCTCTTCTCTCCCCGCTGATAGTCGTCGGCTGACCGGAATAACATCATTGGGTCCTTCTTGGATTCATATTGTTGGATAGAGGAATTAACCTAACTTCACATTTACGACCAATAGCTCACACGCCTTCTTTCAGAAAATTTACTATTTGGCTACGGATTCAAATGACTTTATAAGGAGACCTTGCAGAACTAAATTTTGTGAAATACATCGTTGGTGCAAATAAAACTGCGAGGTTTCCATTTGGATAAAAACAAGTAGCAGTATTTGAATCTCGTCGCGTCTCATTTGGCTTTCTTGCGGTATGAGGGAAAGATGGAAATACAGAGAGATGGCGACAAATTCCATTCATGTTGCCATCGTCTTTTGGCAGGTAGCTAAGGACCTGTAGTGAACCCAAGACAGTTTTGCGAGGCTCCTCTGGTGTGGCGGACCGCTCTGTGGTGGAATTATACACGTACTACGGCAATCGAAGTGGAACTGTGTGCTTTTGATTACGTGTGCCCTGCATTCCGCGTACGTATCCTTTGTGCATGCGATTCATACTTGCTTTCTTGTTTCGGCATATAATATGCCCTATGTGGCACCGGTCTCCACAGCGTGCAACTAAATGGTGGTGTGCTATTAGGTCAAAGCAGCGTTGACACAAATGATATAAAGTGAACGGACCAGAGAGTGAGCCCTGAGGGGCGCCAGCGGGTGCAAGTAGCGCCGGCGACAGCACGTTGTCTAACGAGACATGGAAGGTGTAGATTTTAGTTTATTCATGAGATCGGAGTCGAGTCACGAGTTAGCGGAGCTACGCAGGCAAAGTTGAATACACCACTCAATTTATCTAAAATGACTTAGCTCGGTACACAGTAAGGTAAATTTCAAGTCTTTTGTTTTTTTGCTGAATGAGTTCAATTTTGAAAGGAATTCGTCTGCCGAACTATCGATAAATTATGTAATTTTTCTTTCAAAAAAGCCAATACTAGACCAGTAAATGGCCTAACTTAGGAGAAACAACTTCCTCAATTCCATGAATTACTAATTACTCCCTACCAAAAGCCCTCGCGACGGTTAACAGGTAGAAAAGTAGATATGAAAGGGCATCCCTCTCAATCCAGTCGGAATCATGGCAACGCATGGCTCATGGGAATTTTTTACTTTGATTTGAAAAGCATGAGGCCGAGTAAAATTGACCTATTTATTTTAGTATAGGGTGTGATTGAAAATCTGTCTTTACACGGAGTGTAAGGATCAATCGTATTTTTTTCGGAGCTCGAATAAACCTTTATGTTAAGGGAATATGATTTAATTAATTTCAAGTCATAAAATTAATAACTTCGAGCCATATATTGTCGATAGCTGGTATGATGGTTAAAGAACGGGTAATTCGCATCGTAAATTATTCCTAGTTAATTTTACCAACAACACGATGGTTTCGAAATACACTCAAAATGGCTTCCACCAGCGTTTAACGCACCGTGGAATGTTTTGCGTAAAGTTGACTATTTATTACAAATTACTCCAAGATTTCAATAGATCAGCGAATTCTAGCGAGTTGATTCAAATTAAACAGCCAGAAAACAAAATGAAAGAAAGAAATACACCGTTGATTGTGATCATTGTTTACCAAAATATTTGGATTGCTGAATATTTATGGAGATGTCGTGGGAGATATATTACCTCAAACGCTTTAATCATTTATACCCTTCAAGTATGGCATAAGTAATGTTGGTGTAGTAATGAATTATAACGGCAAATGTATTTTTGCAACATCTTGCCGTTCCGATACGAATGGCGGATAAAAAACAAATAATTCTGAGTCAGTAATGTGCTCTTAACTTTTATTTGTCGTCTCATTCCTCATTTCCTTCAGCTTTCATGCTAATCTTGAGTGTATCCATTGCAAATAGTGTGCACGTATTTTCATTAAAATTCAAACGTCATCCATAGTTTCTTATCTCTTCTGTGAAATACCTCAACTATCCCAACTGATACGAATACTGCGCATGTACTGGCTCTGGTCATTAAACGCATTCTCTTAATAATGGGGCAGGCAAGCCCAAATGGGTTGTTGGTTGCCCCGCGCTCTACAAGGGGAATGAAGGCGGCCAGCCCGTCGACCTTCTCCAATCGACGGAAATTACGTCTATTTTGCGGAACTTGAGGCCCTCGCGACGGTTGAATATGATTCCTCCAAAGCAGGTAAAGACCTCGTAAATCAGCTCGCTCCCTCCACACTCTCCCTTTTATAGACTTTTGCAGCAAACGACGATGTTGCCCGAACAAATGAACCGTAAAAACCAAGCATACGCATAACTCGGCGGGTGACCTGTAAAAAAAAAATAAAGTGTGCAGGAGGAACATAAAAGTATACTGACCGCCTTCGGAAAACAAAGCGACATTAGAATCGAGGTCTGGACGGAAATGGCAATCTTGGTGGGCAGGAGGGCGGGAACGGGGGTGGGGGGAGCAGAGAAGAAATGGAATGCAAGACGCGGGAAGAGAAACTTTTACCTCCGAGTCAGCTGCACCCGTCGCTCTGGGCTGCGTAGGCTACCTTAGTTTCGTTCCGGGTAACCTGATGTTTTTCCAAATACCTTCACCCAATCAGCACGGCGATAGTTTTTTTAATGTGAGTGAAATTATGAGTGATTCTTTATCAGGGAAATGCCCTTAAATGCCGTTATATTGACGATAAGATTAGATCTTCAATACTATTTTTATCTCTGATGTCACGCATATTTATGTTTAGATAATGTTCTGTACGGAAACAAATAGGCATTTTTCCGGACATCGCAAACAACTAATTTCTTAGTTTCAGTCGTGATGTGGTGGAATTGCAACATAATAATGAACAAATAGCAGGTTAAGGTGAAGATGATGTAGTACATAGAAACCGGTCACGGTTAAAATAAATATGTAGTGGAAAAGTGCGACTATTTGCGCATTATCGCAAAGAAATGTTTGAAGAGTTTGATACATAGAAACACAGTTTTTACTGAATTTTCTAAACTTTGTTCAAAATAAACCTATTCGCGTGAATAGACCTAAACTCGTGAATTGGTTACTTGTGAACATTTGATATGAGATATTTATTATATTAATGATTAATTAGAAGCAACTTTAGAATATTTTCCCTTTGCAAAACAAATAACTTTTAAAGAAATATTTTTTACAATTCACTTGTAAAATATAAAAAATATCTCACATATATTTACGCATTAAACTAAAAAAATACCCCACGAAGAAATGAGTAGAATTTGGAACGGTTTATCTTAGTTGTTATATTAAGTATGTAGAGAATTATATTAGTCATGCGTTCATGTCGAAGAAATGGCAACCACAATAAACGATTGCAATTGGGAATAATTTCTCGAACGGCCATAGTAAACAGATAAGGTAGGGCTTGAAGAAAATTATCGTGCGTGCAACATTGCGGCATGATTGATTAATTCCGTGATTGTTTTGTCGGATACACATCAATGTGTGATCTGCAAATGATTAGAGCTGATCAAGTACAAAGTGGCAGTTGAAAAGTGGGCCACGCACACGCTAAACTAAAATGAGCAACAGGGGAGTGGTAGTGGGAGAATACTGGATTCACAACTAGAAAAGAAAGAATTAACCCAACTTGAGTTAAAGGAGAAGCCAGTTTATGGTCATATTACAGGGACAAGCAAAGTAAAAGCTTATTTATGGGGATCATTGATGAAAAGAATCCTAGATATGGAAGTTCCCGATGCGAAATACCTTCGCTGATTTTCCACAACAATAATAAATAAGGAAAGCGTGAAGTCCAGATTCGATTGCAAATAAATATTCTCGATGTGAAGGAACGAAATTCTGCAAAAGTAACTCATATTCATTTGAATAACAAAAATACTATTGCATGTTAATATATAGTGATAACTTCTTTTCATTTCTAACATTTCTGCTTTTATGTTTTAATTTCTTACGGAACAATTCATGAATAAATTACCTGGAATAATGCATTTTGAGAGGACTCGGCTTCTCATCATGGCAAATGTTACGTTAATATAACATGCCTGTAGACTTTAAAGGAGTAACAATTAGGTTAAGATGTTCATACATTTCAAATACGGTGAATACTTTGAGCAAGTACAATAAAAGATATTCACTCATTCGCATGTTTCAATCCTTTTCCATCTTCCAAAAAGCGAGCAAAAAACTGTTTCCGGAATTTGCCAGGAAGTTAAAATGAAATAATTTACGTTTTTATATTCATGCACAATCTGCAGTTACGCCATTTCCTGTCAAGTGAATGCTCATCTCAAGTCAGAACAACTATAATATTCATTGACCATACGTGGGCCTCCGGAGATCAGAGCAACTCAACACTCCCTGCGTCTCGAGGTAGCGGTCCACGGAGGAGGTCGGAAAATGAGGCCCACTCAATGTCCCACGTGGGCGGCCATTAAGATGGTAAAAACGGGTAAGTGAGGAGAGGGCACGCCTCGCTCATTACCCCAGCACCAAAATGCGCCACGGCTACAAAAAACGGAGTTCATTTGGTGGATGCACGTGAGGGAAAGGATGAGACGGAGGGTCGCTGCTGGAAGGATCGAGAGAGAGAGAGCGATGTGTAGTATAGGTAGGCAGGCACATACGTATGCTCGTGCCTCCTACTTTTTTATTCATTCCTGCGTGCACGGGGAGAAGGGGTCCCTTAATCGTCCGCACTTACACCCACTCCTCGGCTAATTACCCCCCCCCCCCCCGACGACGGCCCACTTATTCCCGCTGGCCCCATTCGGACCCTACTCAATTGATGCTCATTTGACTACACAGCGATGACCAGAAACCCAGTGTTTTTTGTGTGGGCCGCGGGGGGACAGGGTCGGGCGGGGCCGCACAATGGGGCGCGAGGCGTGTTATTTGGCGTGATTAAAAGGGCAAGGGCGCAGTGCTGTGGAATTAAAAGGGTTGCGGGAGTTGGCTCGACCTGGGGCGGGGGATGATAGCGGGAGGGGGCAGTTCGCTGCCCGCCAATTATCGCTCACGTGAACTGAAGACGTGGCTCCACGCCCCAATGAGGTCTCAGGGCCGGCCGGACGGCTGCCCCTGGGGGTGGGTGACGCAAATATCGGTGGATGATGGACTCCTTGAGGCTAGCCTCCATTTCGTGTCGAACTGAAGCCGAATTTTTCCGGCAGAGGGAAGATGAAACATTTAGAGCAACGTCCCTCAAACCTTCACGTAAATGAAATGGTAGCAGTTGAGAGCTTAGTTAAAATACAAGTACTTAAATTTATAACTGTCTGTTAAGCATAAATGCTTATGTCTACTGTGAGATGCAAGGGAAATTAACATTACAGACGTACAAGTCCTAACTAGGCTTCCTTACTCAGGAAATGACTAATTATGTTTTCTAAATGATGCTACATTTTAGTTTTCTTCATGGAATAATTCTCTGGAAAGAGAGGGACGTAGCAGTCCAGGAGATGAAGCTAGTGGCCGGAGGGCCGGGTTATATTCCCGTTGATGCCTCAGGGTACCCTCAGTTTCATCTACTTTCGCTGCCAAGGGTTATCAAAACTAATGTTCGGATATTTTTTTGTGTTTAGCATATCAACTTCCTGTGCAGAGCGACTTTTATTTGAGGTGATTACATATTATTTTCATTCTAAACACTCAAACAAGTCAATTTTCCAGAGTATTGATGTCATCTGAAGCGGCAACTCGAATCTTTAAGTGAAATATTTCATTAACAGCAAACAATTTTGTTGTTTATTCTTTTCCGCTGAAATAAGAAAAAAGACGGACAGATGAATAACTGAAGAGCTGTATTCAAAGACGCTCCTTGATAAAGAGTTAATTGTTTGCGATCAGATCTTGTTTAATTTTATTATTCGCAAGAAATAAATTTGCAAAATTTCAGTCATTTAATAAACGTATAGATGCACAAATCACGCATATCGTCAACCCTATTTGAGTTTTGATTGAGAATTCATGAATACACATAATTTATCGCATAATAAAAAGACTTGAAAAAAACAAATATTCTTTGACCATTTACATCGTCAGGTATTTTTTTCGAGATATATTTTCTAAAAAGTGAAATTTTCTGTAAGTAGCCACCCCAGCCGCACACTCATTGCGAGAAGAAAGGACAACAGAGTCGTGAGGAAATGCGATTTATCGCTCAAGAAACATTATGACAGGGACGACAGGTGGACAAAAAGAGAAGTTGGGCATTTTAAGAGCTGAAATACAACCAATTTGGGACCATTTCAGATTATATATGTTAACACTTTCTCGGCCCTCGGAAGGAGACTGGTGTGTACATGCAATGCCAATTTTATTTATGTTTTTCTCCGGACAAGGCGGGACACCCAGGACGACCCTATTAGAAACGTGTTAAAAAAAATGAGGCAATATTTTCATGCTGCGGTATATAATTCACGCCGGTGTTGAGACAAAAATCGACCGTACAGGTGTTAAGTGTTTCCGGAGGCAAGACGTCAATCTGCTCGGTTTCAGCATGGAAAGAAGAACCGAAAAAAATTGAAATGTCGGACGAATGTCCGTTTTTTTATTCAGGAAAGGCGGAAGAGGTCCCTGCTGCCCTTCGCCGTTTCAGACGGCACGAGGCAGCACTTGATTCTCTGTTATATAATGATAATAATAAAAAAAACCAAACGTATACACACATTTTTTCCCTTTACAATTTCTTTATCGTTATATCCGGAACAAGCGGTCTCGTTTCGCTAATTAAAATGAAAGTTGGAGAGATAATGTTTCACAAGGGCCCGCCCTTTTTTTATTTCTTTTTAACCCTCGCACACACACACCCCTCGAACTGGGCCGCAGTCGCCAATCGTTGCTTGCCTCCCTCAGCTCGTGCCCGACCGCGGGAGATGGGTAGGGGGGCGAAATTTAAAAGGTGGGAGCGAGGGGATGGGATTATGGCGCGCGGGGGAGAGTATCGAGAGGGCGACCGCATCTCCCGCTGACCAACTGCCCGCTCCTTATCGGGTCGTGCCGTCACCCAAATGTGAAAATGATGTGTGCTCGGGGGGGGGGGGGGTTAGAGAGAGAGGTGTGGGCGCAAGGTGCTCGCTCCCCTTTGGTTTTTTCGCGTCGGCTCTCCGCAAGCGATCGCTGGTGCGGGAGGGGGACTCTGAACGGGGGAGGAGAGCCAAGGACGGAGGGACGGAGAGAGAGGCCGACGATGGATTTGTGGCACCCGGTGCGGCGACTGCACGAGAGCACCCGGGCTAGAATGCAAGCGACGATGTGGTGCGAAAGACACCCGACTGATATATTAAGTAGGCTGTGGAAGGAAATTCCTCTGGCGTTCCCAAATCTTCATCTTCTGAACTGTTCACTGCAAAGGCGAATTGCCTCTTCCGAATTCACATGGGATGCTGATCTCATAATTTCTTGCTCCTTTAAATATTTGCTTTTCTATGCGCTTATTTGAATTCGTCAGCTTAGGATAGTCATCTGTTATTCATTTTATGCAGTCTACTCACTCCGTATTCTTTTATTCTTCCTCCTTTATCATAGATTTTTAGTAGCGTTTGCTTGTCTCCGAATCGTATTTTTTCTAACCGATAACATCCTTTACCGTTCCTCAAAAATCTCAACTGTGCTATTTAAATGACATAAACATGGTTTGTTTAAAAAGTAACGAGCAAAGTTCCGGAAAAATAGATTTACGAGTATATCAGATATTGCTATTATGCCTCAAAATTCTTTTGAGTGCATCCCTTGACTTCTTTGTGCAGCTTCTTTATTGCACTTAGGGTCCCATGGCGGAGTCGTTTAGGGGAAGATTTCACTTTTGGGAATAGAAAATAGTCTGCTGTTGCCAAGTCGGGACCGTATTGAGGTTAGGGAATCGTTGCAATGCTGGTGCAGAAGATCTTCACAAGCAGACACTCGACTCTGCTTTTGGTCGTCCGTATAAATAAATCCCTTTGGGAGAATTTTAGCGCAGATCTTTCGCCTCGCCAAATTTTGAGTAATATTGGTCTAAACTGTCTTCTTATCAATGCCAATACGATTTGGGATAGAATTGGGATTGATAAGAGGGATTGATTGGCATCTGTACACACTTAACTGACGGTCTGAATTCAGTACTTCATGCATACGTCAGGAAAACATTGCTACCGATGCGTTTTTTACAATACTTGTGATTGGTAACGAAGGAGTCAAAAAAGAAGATAGTAGACAAGAAACTTCATTGTAAATAGGTATGAACACTTTCCACAAGAGCTCACTAATGACAATATTCATGTTGGCATTTTTTCCCGTCGATGGGAGTGTAAGTGAATGAGCTGTTCTCTCTCTTTTTCCTTTTGACCATGGCTGCCAATTTTATCGTCCTTTTCCCAATATAGTGTCATGTTAATACGCAAATAACTAGGCATTAATCAATTTTGCTCTCGGGTCAGTTATTTAAAGAATCAAAATAAAATTATATAGTGTTCAGAATGAAAATGTGTTTCATGACAACAAACTTCACACCCTAATCATGTGAGCTTTACATACTCTTCCCAGGACCCCTCACAATTCGATTGCACACGGTGAGCTAAATGAAGAGAAGCAACTTGCCCTTCGGTAGTTTTTCAACAGCATTTCATTCGATGACACGAAAACAATTTTAAGGGTTAAGAAAAAATTAGGTGCCACTCCCACACGGACATGAGATCTATTACACTCTGCTCTCGCGCTTTTGTATTCTTGTGTTTGAGCCTGTTATTTCAGCACCTTAAATAGATATCAGCTAAATAAAATAATAAAAACAAGGTTTTAAGCCAAATAGTAACAGGTTCATAGTAATAGTCGCGGGATGTATCGATTCCTGCGTTTCGAGTGCGAAATTTCCCCTAGAGTCATTTCGAATTTAGCGGTGAAAATTCAAAACGTTAATGAAGCCGATTTACTTGCTCACCATTGATATTAAATCTACGCAATAAGCGTTATATTTTATACCTTTGTAGCGTAAGTTGGTATTTATTCTTCGTTTACTTTAATGAAAAATATGTACCTTAACAATAATGATTTCTTCTTTAAAAGTTGTCTGTAATATAATTCAGAACTATTTGCAACATAATCAAAACGGATTCAGTTTTGTCTGAGGATAAACTTATGGAAAACACTCCTCCCTACAATTCTCCAGATCTTCTTAAAAAACGATGGCATTCGCTGGATGACACCCGCCGTAGGTACATAAGGGGACGGAATGGGTGGGGGAGGGGGCGAGAACGGATATGACGTACAGAGATAGGTGGAAGACAAAGCAAAGCAGAAAGGGAAAGTGAAGTCAATCTAGCAGTAACTTAAGCATTCCCGATCTGTACCCATTAAAAACTTCCCCACTTTCCTTGCATCTGACCCAATTACGTACTAGGAAGCTTTTTCAAATTTTCTCCGCCAAAAGACTCTATCCAACGTAATTTCCTGTTCTGACAGCACATTCCAAATTTACCCTAAAAATAATATGGGGTTTATTTCCTATTTATTTAAACGGCCTTTTATACATTCTTCCAATTATTGTACTAATACACGTATCTTCTCTCAAAATCTCTCCATCCATTTTGAATCTCTAATTCTACTAATATTCATGGTTATTATCATTACTATGAGTAATTTGGTAATAATTTACGACTCATACAAAACTTTGAGTGGCTCCTGACAGCATCATTTTCGTTTATCCATAAAATATGGCTTCCTTTTTATATCCATTATCCAATATTATTTCTTTCCATTTCTTCATAATTTTAATATCATTTATTAAGTTCAAAATCGCGATGTTTTTAAGTTTCCATCACCAGCTGGAAATTATTCCCTTGTTAAATGAGTTATCAAGATTAAGATCAGAATTCCGAAAGAATAATATTTAATTGATTTATCACACATCTCAGAAGCGAATAAGAACCTAATCAATGAATATAATATGAAATTAAAATTTTAAAACTAGTGGCACTTGAGTGATTACGGGTTTCCATTGGCCAACGTTTTTCCAATACGTAGCAAAGAAAAATTATAAATCATAAAAAACATCGATACGGAGTGTCTTCAACTCGAGTGACTACAAAACCATGCCATGGACGGGATTTTCCAGATTGACGGATACGCTTATGCCACTCGAATTCAGCATCCATATGGGTTCAGACAAGCAGACGAATATTTTGCTCAAGACCACCTCATTTTACCAAAAGCGGAATAAACTACCGTGCCTTCGACGATGAGTCACCTGTTCTTTGGTTGAAATTGAAGTAGGCACCATCCACCAGAGAGAAATATCTCCAGGGAAATCGAAGGACGGAAGTAGGAGACGGCCGGCGGAACGGGAGCAGGCTGTGCATGGATGGCTATGCAGATCGATCGGAGGTGAATAATGCGGGGGCTTTGAGGAGGGTGAGAGAGAGCGCGTGTCTAGGGAGGATGGAGGCGTCATGACCAAGGGCCGGCCGCCGGTCCTCTTTCGGTGGGGGCGCGCGTGTGCCTGGTTCCTCCAGGTTCGCAAGCTGGATCCTCTTAAGGGGGTATCTCTTTCACTAACACATACACACACACGTGCGCCTTCACGGAGAAAGACGAAAAAATTGGACGAATCGTAGGGGTGGGGGCCTGCTACGCGTCTTTTATCCGACCCCTCGTTTCCCCTCGGAGACGTCCCTCTCCGCCTTCCTCCTCCCCCGGTGGGAAAGGGCAAAAAATAGAACGCCATCCATCTCTCCCCCATGAACAAGGTGAGCACCAGAAAAAAAGGGTAAGTGGAACGCACTCGACGAACCAAATGAGACCCACGCCGCCCCCTTCAGTCCTTCCCCCACCCTTAGAGCGTAGAAATTTGAGGGGGGCGGGATTGGGGTGTTTAAGGTTAATACAGTGCAAAGTGGCCGCAGCCGCGCATTGAAATCTCCAGCAGGATATTTGGCGTCGAAATGGGCCTCCGACGAGACTATTTCCGATTGATCCCGCTATTTTCCGACGTGAAGCATTAAAATGAGAAACCACAATTCATTTTGGTAAAACTTCATCATTTCATTGAGTTTAGGTTAAGAGTTAAATTTTGTAACCTCCCAAATTTCTATAAAAAAGTTGTAGGATCATATAAGTTCTTCCACAAAGCATGAGTTCGTTCAAATTCACACGGTTTTCTTCTTCAGATTCAAATACCTTTTATCTTTCTTTATGATACAACCACAATGCCCATTCTTTTCTATTGGACTATTCACTCATCTCAAACATCTTTTCACTATCCCACTACCTTTCAAATAATAATCCAGCCATTTTCACCATTCCACTTCTTTTCCCCAATTCCCCTCCAACAGCTTTCTCTCTTCCCCTGTCAAACGTCTAACCCGTCATTTTTTTCCGTTTATCTCCCTCTAGTTCCACTTCTCCGTCGACCAATATTCCTTTGCAAGCAAACTTGTAACGTATATCATTGGTCCAAATCATAAAAATAGAATCTTTCGGCAGAGAGGCGATTTTGTAAATTCCGGGAGGGGCGAATGATTTTTACACTTTGAAATTGTTACGTTACAAGGCATACTAACCCCTTAAGAGTTATTGTGGTGGCATACCCGTAGTTTTTTTGAGTTTGTCAAAGGCAATTAATGAATTCAAAGTAATGGAGACATCTTAATGTTTAAACGTTGGCTTAACCTCGTGGAATGTGGCACTACGCGCACGGCTAAGAGCGCCTGTGACATTGTATGAACGGTATTCCGACATAATATCTTACATTTTAAAGATCCCCGAAATGTAAGGGGACATCAAAAGCACTTGGCTGGACATCGAAGATCCTTTGTTCGAATCCCGGTCGAGGCGTACAATTTTTAAACTTGGGAAATTTTTTGGGTGGTTAAAAATTAAAACTTTTTAAATAAAATGCCTTCTCCACAATCACCGATTGAAACTATTTTTAATTTTACTGTATTTCCTCATATGTACTCAAAGATCCTTCGAATATTAATGGAGCTTAAAAAACTCTTCGTCTCTCAAAGAGCAACATTTAAGCCCTACGCGGACCACTTCCTTAGGGAAAATTCATTTCCAAAGAAAAAAGTTAACGGACAGCATCATAATTCAGAGGGATTCCGGTAGAATTAAGGGGGAGGGACTCAAAACGTTTAAATATTGACGATAAGGATGAGGGACAAAAACCCATATTTCATGGGGATGTTATGCGCGGGTAAGGATAGGCCAAAATACGAAGAAGAAAATAATAATGAGGACGCCTGCACACGGGAGAGAGAGAGAGGAGATATCGAGGAGGAGATTATCGCTTCTAATGCCGCCTGGGCCCGGTGGGGGTGGAGTGGGGGGGATGTGGGGCTGGGGAGGGGGAAGAGAGAGAGCGAGAGGGCCTCCCCCTTCGGACGGATAGTGACACTGTTCGGGCGGCGGAAAAAATCGTCCAGCTGCGGTGGTAGTGGCGGCTGCTGCCGCTCCCGCACCCCTCCCCCCTCCCCGAGGGGGGCTTGCACAAATAAGTGACGGATGCAAATCGGCTCGCCCCCTGGATACGCGCACCTCCGCCCACTCCTCCCGATCATCCACCGGACCCGGCATTTTTTTTTCTTTCCCTGCACACCTCCTCCGCCCCCATCCTCCCGCCACATGCCCCCTCCCTGTCCCCCGCCCCCACCAGTCGCCCCCGCGCGCCCTCCGCTATCAGTGATCAATCAAACGGCCGTCCCAGTGCCATGGGTCCCAAGCGGATGTTGAGCAAAAAACTGTGGGTTTTTCACTCCCACCCCATTCTCTCATTCAGCCATATTTCTCTCTCTCTCTCTCTCTCTCTCTTTCTTCAGCTTCTTCTTTCGTTCCCCCATTCACACACGTTCTATCTCCTCCCGGCAGCACTCGTCTGGAGAAAAATTATCCCAAGGGCGAACGATATCCTCGAATATCATCCACCACGTCAACGAATTCCTGGGATGAACCTGTTCCCCAATATTTCACTTTCATGAATTCATATGGAAAAGCGATATCTTAAAGACTATAGATGAAAAACTATGATTTTCGAATGGGAAACCCACGACTCTTAATACCTGCTTGCTATTAAATGTTCTAATTCTACTACATACCGATTGTGGTTGACATATGTCAGCTGATTGAACAACCGGCGATATCAAGGGGAGTAAGTAGATACATCACTAGAAATATACGTGTATTAGTGGTGGAAGACGAGTGGGGCAAGTCAAGCAAGTCTAAGGACGCTCAGATCAGAGTCAGTGAAAACCACATGTTGCCGGAATGTTCATTGACTACCCGAGCGGGCAAGTATAAACCGTCCCGGTGAGTAGAATCTCACCTTTACCGGTCATGGTACCTAGGAAACGGTAAGTTGAGACAGCCGACGCCCAAGTTAACGGAAAGACCTTCGTTTTCAGAGGAGGGATTTGAATTAATTCAGTCTTTGGTTATCATTCCTCTCCTCTCAGTTTGAAACTTAAAAAATATTTTTTATTTACCCCAACAAATTTTACCTATTGACATGAAAGTTCGCCGGATATCGGCGTTCATATAGTGATGACTTATATTTCATCCCAATAAATTTTAGAAAATCCTAGTTCAAAGGCGATGGTAAATACAAAAAATATATCAATTAATTTAGAGGGTTAATAGGATAACCATTTAAATTTTGCAAATTCGAAAAATATATTTTTGTTCCATGAATGAAGAATGCCTTAGGTTGCCTTACGTTCGCACTTATTACCGTATTGTAAATACTAAATCCGTTTCAGGCCGTCAAAGTATGCTTGAAATATTATCACGACATAGGATTGAAAATCATGCATAAGTAATGTACCTCTTATGCATGGACATATAATCTTGACGCCCTGTCATCAAAGAGCGCAGACTTCAGAGAGGTGCTGCGTGAACTAGCTCCAGTGTCGGAACCCAGTTGTCTAACCGCAGTAAAGCGGCAATTTAAATGATAGTTTCGTGCTAAACCACTATCGAAGAAGGCAAATGAAACTAAATTATTTATTTATCTCATGAAATTATGAGATTCAAAAATACGTGAACAAATCCTGGCAACCGTTAGTCTGGCACGGGGGGGGGGGGGTGAGCCTCATCGCAAAGCCAGGCAAAGTTTCCGCGGTCGATGTTACAATAAATAATGAAACATCCGAGATAGCAGCAGCGGAAGAGACAACGCAGAAGAAGTTAGCATTGTAAAATACGTAGAATACTAGGGTTGAGGGCATGATGAGGAAAGGGAAGCAGAAAAAATTAAACAGGTATTGGAGATTAAGAAAATGGACATATGCGATTTGCGAGGCGAGATAGAAAGATTGCGGAGACTATTGGAGATCTAGTTAATCAGCAAAGCACAGTAGAGGGGAACAAAGCAGGCATGTGATTTCAAAAATATTAATACAAAGTTGATAAAAAAATACAAACAGGTGAGTGATAGCATTATTTTATTAGAAACTAGCTGAATACCCGGCTTTGCACGGGTTAGGGAGAAACAATAATATAAATATACTACATAAATAA
This sequence comes from Hetaerina americana, assembly GCF_022747635.1. Taxonomy (NCBI): domain Eukaryota; kingdom Metazoa; phylum Arthropoda; class Insecta; order Odonata; family Calopterygidae; genus Hetaerina; species Hetaerina americana. The sequence continues at coordinate 85,939,013 of NW_027287427.1, read as the reverse complement.
AAACAACAAATTATAAAGTACAATAATACACTACTACATACAAATTTAAGAATCTTTTTTATTTAACACCTGTTTATAAACTACATTTTTTGTTTCATATCCAGGAGAAAGAATATATAAATTTTTAGGCGAACCTACTCTGGAGCAAGCAACATAAAGTTGCCCGTGGCTAAAACATGGCGATCTTAGATCAACACCACAAAACTTTAAAGACTGTCCCTGTGATTTATTAATGGTAATTGAAAAAGCTAGCCGGACTGGAAACTGTAATCTTTTAAAGTTGAAGGGAAGATCAGTTGGGATTAGAGGTATCCGTAGAATAAAAATTATTTCGCCTTTTCCTTTTCCAGTTAAAATGACTGCCTGGATTATATTTTTCATTAATTTTGTCACGCACAATCGTGTCTCATTGCAGAGTTTTGGTGGATCTAAATTTCGCAATAAAATGATTGGAGATCCTACTTTAAGTACAAGGCGATGTTGTGGAAATCCAGCTGGATCAAGTGAATTTAGGAATTCCGTTGGATAATTGACGGCTTCGTCAGCATCCACTACGGTATCAACCGATTTATATTCAATCACGTCTCCGGGCAGCATGGCTAGTATCTCCTTGTTAATTTCATTAACATCATCGTTCTTAGGAGCAAGAATGGCTCTTTCTCGCAACCATTCTAAATTTTTATAATTTTGATTAACGTTGGGATAGACTGCTTGTATCATATCGCGGACAGTTTTCACCGATACACATAAATCTGATGACAATTTTATCATACCAGATGCTTCAATAACTAATCTATCTTCTCCAATCTCCAAAAGTATATTTGCAAAGTTTTGAGCATTCCCATCTCTTAAGAGGATTCGCATGTTTTGTTTAAGGCTAATTTTTTGGACATGATTCCATAGAACAGAATGTTTTAAACAGGCATACATTTCATCGGCTAGAGTCGATTTTGGAATGACAGGCAGAGTTTGGCGGAAGTCTCCACACAGGAGTACCAGAGCTCCTCCCATTAAACTGCAGTTTCCTCTAAGATCTTGAAGTGTTGCGTTGAGGGCCTCAAGAGATTTTTTATGAGCCATCGTACACTCATCCCATACTATCAATTTACATTATATAAGAACTTGTGCCTGGCCGCTTGTTTTATTTATATGACATGTGGGATTTTCTTGTCGGGAAATATTAAGTGGCAACTTAAGGGCAGAGTGGGCTGTTCTTCCTCCTTCCATTAATGTCGCTGCAATACCTGAAGATGCAACGGCTAGAGCAATTTCTCCATGAACCCTGATTTCAGCGAGAACTAAATTAATTGAAAATGTTTTTCCCGTGCCACCAGCAGCATCAAGAAAAATGATACCTCCTTCTTGTTTATCTACTGGATCCATTATTGTTTCGTACGCGAATTTCTGATCTTCATTAAGAAGTGGCTTTTTATCCGCGATGTATGCTTCTAAGTCTAAGACATTGTAGCTAGTTTCACGTATATGATCTGGATAAAATACACCCTGTTGATCTTGTACAGGTGCAAAAAGACCGAGTTCCACTAAAGTCTTGTTAACCATGGTGATACACTTTTCCTCCAAAATAATCAAAGTTTTATTAAAAATGTCGGAGTTAAACATAATATCCAATGTAGGATTTTCACTTCGAACTTTAGCCAGTATATCCTCACTCATTGATTCTTTATATTTTTCCCATAATGTTTTTGGGTTAGATGGATTACAGGAGGTTGTTGTGTTTCTATGACAGCAAAAAATTAAACAAATTACATACATACAAACAAACACTCTCCTTTATATATATAGATAAATGTAGGTCAAACAAACTTGGATGTTATTCAGGTCCATAAATAGATCTATACCGACAAGTAATCGTAATCTTCGGTCACATAAACGAAATGATTAAAAGCCATTATAACACAATACATTTGATATAGATGGGATATTAGAATTCGGTGCTGACGAATGGAGAGAGGGTAGTGAGACGTGCGAGTATGAATTATCTTCAAGGAAAGAGAGTACGAAGTAGTTTTGCAGAATGGTTGGACAAATCATAACAAAAATCTGGAACAAATATTAACAAAGACGTTGGTGGAAAATGCCAGGAGATTCAGGGAGGCATCAGTAAGATTGTATTGTGATTTCCACATTTTTCGGGCTGCGTCCGCGTATGTCGTTTAAATGCACAACAGTTTCGCCAGCTGTCCTGCTGGCGTCCTCAGGTCAAGGATAAAAAGAAGCTTGTTGTTCCGTCTTATATAGGGAAAATCCAGAAAAAGGCCAGAAAATTTTAACAGAGAGGATGGATATCCACTCCACAGTGCGTGGAAAAGAATTATTCCGCGCAAATATGAATACGTTCCCTGATTGGCCAAGAAATTTCCCGGTATTGGCGCCGGATTTTCCCTATATAAGATGGGACAACAAGCTTCTTTTCATCCTTGACCTGAGGACGCCAGCAGGACAGCTGGCGAAACTGTTGTGCATTTAAACGACATACGCGGACGCAGCCCGAAAAATGTGGAAATCACCTACTCATCGCCGCGGAAACCTGCGAACGAACAAGATTGTATTGTGTTTAGAAATAAGTTTAGGAACAGTGACATCAAGCCGCAATTTCCTTGGAGTGAATGCAGTTCCATGCCTGTGCCATAATGCAGTGCTCATGAAATGCAAATTCAAATTGAAGAGGATGAACTAAGGGATGAAGGATGAGAAAATGTAATGTAGAGGCTTTAACCGGAATACATAGATTATTAAAATAAGGAGAGAAAATATTAGCTTAAAATCAGTAGTAGTTTTAAGGGAGGCGACCGAAAGCTAATGTCATCTGCGCCAATAGGAAAAGACGGGATGGAAAGGGTGGAGAAAAACACGGCGTCGGCATTGGCCTACTCTTAACCAAAGGCGCCGAAGGGTCCGCAGTTTGACGTCCCATCTGACCGACATCGTACTCACTCAAAGTTCTCTCCAAATAGCACCTTAAGTAGGGATCGTGATACCACTGAAAAATAGCTACCGCCCGCGGGATTCGAATCCGGGGCCTCTCGGTGGGAAGATTGTACGTTAGCCACCCCCATGTTCAAAATGAAACGTGGTGGAAAGTGTGTGGAGACGCTCAGCATATAGCCTTGGAAAAATGGGTGCCATATACAGGAGGGTTGAAAGACTAGGAAGGAAGAAGAAAGGAAAATCCGCGCATACTATTTCATACGCGAGAGCGAAAATTTTAATCAACCCAGAAGTGATCTAGACACATTTTGTGAAAACGCATAAGAGCAATACAGTAAAAATATTGTAAGAGTACATAAAGTGAAAATGACCCCGATGATAAGATTTAAATACCCATATGAGGGAGGATACAAAGGCAAGTATGCGATAGGTAAGATTCAAGAATGCGTCCTTGCGAGTAGAAGAAATGAAAACGAAAGCCATCGACCACATACGAGTGCGCTAATATATAGATAGTTTAAGACTGTGATTTAGGTGAGAATTTCGGGTGATTGAGAAAGTTCGTTTGGAATAAATAAAGAAAGAAAATAAGTGACATTAAAAATGAGTATATTTTAAGGAGTGGCTGCATAGTACATATTTAACATTAAGTTAAGCGCAGCCCCGAAGTATAGCAATGGTTATTCATTGAGCCCACAGACACCCAACTCTGTCCGGGAGAATATGCTGAGAATATTTACGCTATAGCGCCAACTTGTAAGATTGAATCAATAACTATTATAGATTGAAAGTATTAGATAATTAATTGGAGCTTTTTCACCAGGAAACGTCAGTTTGGCGTGTGCATTTTATTTTGGGGCTAACTCTGGTTAAAAGAATAGCACTTGTGAGTGCCGGTTTCGTTCAAGTAATGCTATCGTATGGAACCGAGCACCAGAGGGGGTAGACCGGAAAAGGAGGAAACGTAACTCGTAAGTGTTAAGGGGTAAATAATTTTGGATGAAAGACAGGACAGGACTAATGAATCCTGGTGAAAATCCGTATCGGGTGCTCCGCCGCTGTGGGGAAAGGCGTCGGGTGCACACGCGCCGCGTGACACCAAGCACCGCACACAAGAGTGCAGTGCGATTATTCCCCTCTCCCCCCCACTCACCATTCCTGACCCCTGCGCCTCACTAATTACCCGAAAGCCCTTACAAGTCCGTGCGCTGCGGTCGTCTCCGACACCGAAGGCTCCCACTGTGCTCAAATCACTCGCAGCCACCCCATTCCCGTCCCCCGACTTGACCCCCCCCCACCTTCTTCCACGCCACCCTCCCACTCTGATCACGCTCTCGTCCAAGGGGCGAGTCTCCTGCACGTTGGCTTGCGACTGGGAGTCGAGGGGGAACCTGCTACTATAATTCTTATAATTCCTCCCTTCGCCTAACACAAATTACGTTTCTTCGTACGTTTCCTTAATATCATGACTTGAATTCATTTGAAAACCCAAGCTTTACGGAAATTTAAATATTTATTACGATATTTCACACTTGAGTTAGTTTTTCTTAAAATTGAAGACTTTAAATATATTTCAAATATCATATTTTGAATGCACCAAATTTGAAGAGGGTAAACAAACATAAAAGCAGTCTTTGAATAGTCGCAGTAAGTACCGGCAACTTCCAAAAAGAGATCGGCGAAAAACAATGAATGACATCGCGTAACTAAACGCAAAAAAGATTCTGTAAAGGGAAAACACAAAGTAAACCAGACAAACTGGGTTTACCCGAGAACCCCAGGAGTGGGGATAAGTCACGAGGGAGGCAATCAACCATGATAAGACATTCATGTCAGAGTAAGTATGTATTACATATTATGCCCAAAAATTAACTCAAAAAATATACTAGTACATCGCATTTTGTGTGGTCTGCCAAACTCTAACCTAGCACTCGCCACCGGTGAGGAGGAACAACGACATCGCATGAAACAATGGAAACCAACTAATGTTTGACGGTGCGGAGAATAATGTGGGCGGCGTTGTGTACAATGGTATAATGCTATACATTAATACTAGGAACTGGTAATTATGGGCAGTTTGAACTCTCGCATTGTATTTTTTACCAAAAATTCCAGCACAAATGCCAGATATTCACATTTTAATGTGAATTAGGCTAAAAAGGTTTCACTTATCGCAAATTATTGCATGAGAACATTAAAAAATATAATCCAATTTTTCATAGTCAAATACTATATCCCGGGCAAGCCATTTTGGATCAGCGTATGGAATGTTGTTTTGAATACACATCTATGACGACGATTCCACACAAAGCGTGCTTAATGCAAAATGGATTCAACCAAGTCTTCTTCCAGAGAGAGTACATTGGACTTGTAATGAGAGGACTGAATTTAATATATATATCCACGCATAATTCAAGCAATATCGGCGGTATTTATCACGATGCGTTAGTTCAAAATCCTTGATTAAGTAATTAAAGGGTGTGAAAGTAATGTTCTCGCGACAAGCGAGGCAGATTACATACGATAAAAATGCTACCGTCAATGCAATCGTCAGGTTTTCCTCACTCAGTGTCGTCTCATCTGCCGAAATACAATGCCGTTCTAACGATTCCCTCGGGATCAATGGCAAATAGCGTGCGTCAAATAGTGCGCAAGGGTGATCGAGAAGAGTTTGAAGGGTAGACGGGAAGGGTGGTGCCCCACGAAACCCAGGGGGAAGAAGAGAATGTCCGAATAGGACGAAAGGCCAACCCCTTTCCGTCCCGATCCCCCAAGGTCCGCCTCACGGGGGAAGGTGTCTTTGTGCGATCGATTGCTGGGCAGACAGTCAGCCAGTGCGCGGCCAACCTGAGGCGGATCAACTCATGTGCGCCTCGCGGGGACTGCCCAGCCGACTCGCGACACAGCAGCAACCACCCCTCCCAGCTTATAGCTCGTTCGCTGATGATACGGTCACCTTCTGCGGTAAATAGCGAGCCATCTAATCTCACCAGGATCACAGATTTCGGCGTCTGGATTGAGTTCTCTTATTATGTCTGAAAAAAATGATCCGTCATCAATTTCTGAAAACATAAATGACTACGCCCCCCTACACCGATAACACTCGGTTGGGTGTAAGAATAGCGGAACATGTCAATTGTATGGCGATGCCAATATCATAGACCCTATCATACGGTGAGATCGCATGGAAATATGGCAACAAAGTCAAAACTGCGTTATGGAAACCATGTATCATCAAACAGCTCACATTGTGGAAGTATTTCATCAAAACGGTAGAGATATGTGTCCTTTCGCGTTGCAGAATTGATTAAATTTCATATTTGAATTTAATAAAATACATTTTTTTAATTTCCTGAAGATTTTTATTACACTATTAGAGTTTGGAGATAGTAGATGCACGAATACAACATTCACTACAAAAAACTTTTAGTTAAGTACAAACCAACAGTTTAACTCTTATTGATAGAAATCCTAGTATTTCAATGCCGAATTGCGTTGCTGAGGGAGACCACAGTGAGAAGTTAAGGGGAAATGGTGGCTGGCCAATCAGTATCAGGAATCATTAGTCCTTCGCGAAACTTGTGGTCACAACTGTAAGAACACTGTCGGATTTTGGATAGCTTACACTTCCCGAGCATCATTAATCACTTATTACCAGTTTAATTTGAACTGTCAACCCCTGCCATACCCTCTTGGCGGATTGTAGTGCCGAACTTGCATTTTTTCCGTAGACGTTTTAGACGTTTCGCACGTCAGGGGGACTGGCAGCATGCGATCGGCGGGGCACCATCTTCCTCTACTTTTCCTCCCAGTGTCCTCACACCCGACATCTATGCATTGAGCCTAATCACCGGAGTTGGCTCACTTCATTTTCACTCAATGGCCACGAAACATGGAATCTGAAATTATTGAACAAGGAAGATGGACCAATGAATCGCCTTTCCATTTGTTTCTATTTGAGGTTTTTAAAAAGTTTTAAATGTACATTTTGAGTGCAAAATCGGACATAACATTAGAGAGAGACAACTTGCGCCTTAACCACGGGAAATATATGTTAAACGGCCGAGGGACTTGGGCTCATTGGGATTTCACTCCATGCTCAAGCGACGATGATAAAATAAATACCACTTGACTCACATAAGCGAGAAATTCATAGCCGAGACACCTCACCCTGGTGCGGAATTCAAATTTAGACCTGAAAGTTCAGTTATACACATGGTCCATATAGATAGTCCTATCTTGGGTCTGGCAGAATAGGGGTTTTCTCACGTGAACACTTTCCACATTTCTGGCTTAGGGAACACATGTGCTAATAAAGTATTTCTTTTATAATTATCACAAACATATTAGTCGCATTCACTGGCCATTTTTCGAAGCTACTGCAACGCTGGGCAATGACGCGATCTCCTGCCAACTCGAACATTTCAGCTGGAGGGTTTGGACTTCACATTCCATTCTTCAATTCCATTCATTCCATTCTTCAATTCCATTCATTCCATTCTTCAATTCCATTCAGTCCATTCTTGGGGTTGGTCATCTCTCATTAACACTACAAGTCAAGCCTTAAGATGTGACGTAACATTTTCAGAGCGACGCCTTTCGTTAAAACGTACAAGTAGGTTAGCTGATGCCGAAGCCGGGTCACTAATGTTCATCCTTCCCCCGCTTTCAATGCCCCACTCGATTTTTACTAAATCGCCCCTCTTCCCTTACCGACACAAATTAATTCAGCTTCTGCCCCCCCCCCCCCCGGATTAAATACTTGTACTTGAGAACAGAATTTGTTGTCTTCTCCTTTCAAAAATAAGCGGAATGGGCAGGGAAAGCCTTGTGCGGAATCACTGGCTGCCATTTCCCTCCAGCTGCGGCTTTCACGTTACCGGGTGGATAGGCAGTTACATTAACCCACCGTGGAGCACCATTAACGACCTGCTTCCTCGCCCCTGATTTGGCGCCGGATCGCCCGTCGCAGGTGCGCGGGGGCCGCCCGTGCGCTGGGCCCAGGTGCCGGGGTCTGGTGCTACCGAGGGCAGAGCTCTACTGCTTCGATTGACAGGCCAGAGCGATGATTGGCTTCATTTCGAAGGCGACATTAATAATGGCAGCTTGAACACACACTGCCCACCGCGCATTCCGCTCATTCACCGGCTCATTCGAATGGCACATTCACGTAGAATTAATTTACGGACAATTTTGTGAGAGTATCCAGCAGAAAGAGCAAACGAGGCTTGAAACTGATACCGAAGAAAACCCAGAGTCGGCTTCATTTAGGCTTTTCATGGAATGTTTAGTTTAGTTCGTCACTCAGGCTCCCAGATTATTTGTCATTGTGCCTTAGGAAAATCTAAATTTATCTTTCTGTTTATTTTTTTTATAATTCCCAGCAAATCCGAGTAGAATCGGAGTAGAATGGTTTTTATACTGTAAATAAACAACAGAGACGAAGACTATTACAATTTTTCACTTAATAAAGATTTATTCCCCACTGGTTTCGATGTATTGCATCATTTTCAAGTTTGAATTTGAAAATGCTGTAGTGCATCGAAGCTATTCGGGAATATATCCTTATTGAGTGGAAAATTGTAATAGTCTTCGCCTCTACTATTAAGGAACAGTTCCACCACATTACCCCTGAATCTGTAATTTATATTGTTTCTTAATTATTTGGGATGGCGTGTGTCTTTGGCGTTTAACCAAAAGGTACATACAATTTCCAAAGATATCAAGAACATTTTATTTTGAATGGAAATATTCCTATTAGTAACAATATTTAGGGGTGGCGACCGACAGCTTAGGTTGTTTGGCCCATTAGGGATAGACAGTAAAGGATGAAGGGTGGACAGAAACCCGGCGTTGGAATTAGCCTACTCTTCTTTCGTTAAGAAAGGCACCAAGGGGTCCGCAGCTTAGCATCCCATCCGACGGACGACGTACTCACTCAAAGTGCCCTCCACAAGGCACCTCAAGTAGGAATCGGGATACCACTGAAAAATATTCAACACCGCCGGAACTCGAACCCGGGCCCTGTCGGTGGGAAGCCAGTATGGTAGCAACCTATATTTTGGTGAAACCTTTGGCAATGCAATTGGTGGAGCAATGTAAATAAGGGTTTTACTTTTAAATGGATGTGGTATGCGTAACCTCGGTCTTGATGTGGGAGTGAACCACTCGAGGCTACTGCGTCTTGGTGTCTTTTGAAATACTCACTCTTCAAGTGACATTTTTCTCAATCTCTCCGGCTAGCAGCGTTGTTATTTCACGTTAGTTAGGCCCCACCTTGAGTATGCTGCAAGTGTATGGGATCCTCATGAGGGAGGCTCAATTTTAGAACTAGATCGAGTGAAAAGAAGAGCACCTAGGTTTGCGAAAAGTTTTTATGAAAAAGGTAGCAGTGTCACAACACTACTGGACGAATTAGGATGGGAGCCGCTAGTTGACCGTAGGTTACAGGTTAAATTTACAGGTTTAATACAGGCTAAATTTACAGCATGAATTTTAGGCTGGTTACCTATCCGAGGATTTTAAAGCCGCATTACATGCCCCGAGTTGCTATGGTAGATCAGACCACACACGTAAAATCAGGAAGATTCATTGTAAAACGGATGGATTTAAAAGGTCGTATTTTCCTCGGACCAATAAGAGATCAAAATAGATATGATAGCAATCGCGTGGGAGATAATTATAATTGGCAGTGTATATATTTTATCGATATACTGCATGTTCTTTCCTGAATGTTGTTTTTTATTCGAAAGGCCCATACTTTTAACAGTTCTACAGAATGATTTGGGTATACGTATCGTGTTATTGAACATTGTTGTAATTAAGTACTTTCTTTCGTGTGATTAGCATATTTGTGTAGAGGAGACATGATTGATATTATGTATTCATCGCTGGAACACCCACCCTTGCGGCGGCTTGCGGGGTTTTGTGCAGATGTAGATAGATTTAGATGTAAGCACGATAAAGCCCGATTAATGTACGCACTTATATTTCTACGAGAGAAAAATAATCAAGTTTTATTTGTACTTGTCGCTTTCACGAAATGCCCGGAAGGTAAGCGCTCCCCTCAGAGAAGAGCATTCATTTTTCGCAGCCCCTCCGTGCAGCGAACGGCTTGTTATCACGCGCCGTGGGCACGGATTCGGGCGAGGTGCGGGCGTTTAAGGAAGGGGGAGATGATGCCAGGCACGCCCATCGTTCGTCCACCTGCGCCCCCCCCCCCGAAAGGCGGCCGCGCCGCAACGGAATCTCGCACCGTCCTTCGACTCTCGCTTTTTTTGCTTGGCCATCGCCTCGGCGAACTAGCGAGGCGGCCCTCGAACGGGTCCATCTGCCGTCGAAGAGGAGAGCCGGCGATTGCAGCGCCACGGATCGGATGGGCGACTGGAACGGTGACCTTATCCCTCCCCTCCTCTATCTGGAACGGTGGACGGCCGGAGACTAGTTCCCGGCCTCTCTTCCCTCTCCCGCAGGGATGATGCACAGGGCACTCGGATGTCCAGCCGCGAGGCGTTTTTGTTGTGGTCGGCACAGCGCGATTCTCAGGAGCTATTAATGTCAAGGACACATTTTACGGCTGAAGCAAATGTCATCATCTTTATTATTTGATGCATCGGCTTATGAATTTGAATATGAATTATGATTGATTCAAACGATTTTAGAAACGCTATTGTAATCTGCTGAAGACGGCCTCTCCATATGTTAAGGCATATCATATCAATATTACATTGGATATGAGGATAAACCGCGAAATGCTTCAAATAGTCAAGCACAAACGAAGGAAAAATTCTCATTCGGGCGATGTTTAGACAACGCTATTAGCATACAATAGAATTCACCAATAGTTTAGCTTTGCAGCCATGGTAAATAAAGTCAACCACCTTCTTGTCGGGTTTTATTTGCAAAACAGGATTCTGATGATCATCATGAAATATTCCAGCTCTCATAATATCATAAACTTACAGCTTCCTCATAGGTCCAAAACGGAAAACAAATGAAATGGTTATAGGTATGGTGGAGAAAAGAGGGTTTTTCTTGCAAGAAATGAAAAAAGAGAGGAAAAATGGAAGCAAGGCATTTAGATTGACAAATGGGGTACAATGCCACAATGTCAGAGTGTCAAAATCATTCGCCTTGACCGGGATTTGATCCTGGATCCCGGTCAAGGTGAACGATTTTTACGCTATGGCATTATTTCATTGCAATGCATATTAGCGGATGACTCCGTCAAAAAGTTACTGTCGCGGCATCTCCCGCAGTTTCTTGTAATTTGACGTATGGGCTATTAAAGAGTTTGGTCGAGTGGGCGGCGTCAGGCAAAAGAGGTAGGGATGAAAAGAGAATAGACATTTTGGATGCAATGAAGGGATGAAGGAAGTATGCTGATTTGAAGAGGCAGTTATTGTACAAGTGTTGGAAGAATACCAATAATAATATACCCGAGGTAAGTCCCGGTGATTTTTGGGGTAAACAATTTTCCAGGGAAACCATAGACGGCTTAGGAAATGCATCCCTCCCTATTGGAATTCCCTCGTCTTACTACTTGGAGAGACGGTTGGGGAGGAGGGAGCTCTCGCCTCGAAATTCTCCAAAGTGAAAGAGCACGCTTGAAATGTTAGTGCACACATTCTGCACACACAATTCTCATAGCTATTTGGACATTCCAATAAGTATGCGGAATGGGAATTCCTAAAGGAATCTCATTAATAGCGAAAAATGATGGGCAACAAGCCACCACTATTGTGTGTGGCGGGGCGAGTCTGAATGAGACATAAAAACATTTGAATTATGCCATGTGATAAAAAATGAAATTATATTCTTAAATATCAGCAATTGACGGAGCACATCGATATATAATATGATGGAAATAACTTTTATAAACAATTTAACAATTACTGGACTTCCTTAGTTTTCGGAAATACTTATGCAGGAGAGGCAAGCATTTTAGTAAGAGTCGCAATGAAATAATGCTTAGATGTAATAACGATCAAAAGATAGGCCACTTCCTATAAAATATGTCGTCGTTGAGGGTGTTTTCTGATTCCTTATCGGTTGAAGGAAAATGACAGTAAAGGACAAAATTAGTTGGACCACTAGTTTATCTTTATAATTTAGCTTTTTTTGGTCCGGACTAAAATATGAGGGACCCTTCCTTCGTATTGTTAATCAAGTTGCACGGGAGTTCCACGTGAGCTTCAGGCCGTGATGGTCCATCCCTCTTCCGACCACAGAGCCTTTCCTTGAAACTTTTCACTAAAGTTACCACTTTCAGATAGACGATGATGCACAGGGCTGAAATTTTTCCGCAAATGACTAGCACTTTACCATCCAAATGTGTGCAGTATAATAATTGAATTTTGCATGAAAATGACGGAGACAGCAAAGACGATCATATAGCATCACGAAAGGCGCGGCAAACTGGGGGGAGTGGTCGCCAGCCATTGAAATGAAGAGCAAGGTCGAATGAAGAATCTCCCAGGAAGGATGACCCCAGTGCGACGGCCAACCACACGACTAGGATTGGCCGCGACCGGGCGGACGAGGCGCTTTGCAAGCGGGCTTCCTGCATGCTCCCCGCGAGTATGCTCCACTCACTCGACCAGGGTCTCATCTCTGAAACATAATTACCATCTTCCATGTGTATTGCCGACAATTACGACCTCGAAGTAAAGACCTCCATGAATTTATTGAGAAAAATAGACAGTCGTAGTTTCATACGCTCATCCGTGTCTAGTTTGTGCTTTTTATGTCCGCGTACTCCCAGCTGAGCAATCACAATCAGTATTCCTCGAGGCAGGTCCCGACTGCTCCGCCACTGTACCATATCCTCCACCATTCTCTTCATATCCCCTCGGTAAACCCCCTTCACAACATCCACTGACTGAAGGCTTCTCCTCCTGCTCCTCAGAACTCCCTCGGCCGTTCCTTCCAAGACATCCCTCATGAGGCAGTTCCTTCTCGGTACACGTCCAAGTTCCTCTTCCTCTTTACGGCGGCATCAATCAAGCAAGCTTCTCTCTTCTCCTATTCTCCTCACCGCTCCATCCTACTCAACTCCGTCCGACCATGTGATTTTCCAGATCTTTCTCCAAATCCAAATTTCGAAGGCTTCCGTTCATTCTCTATCATTTTTCATCAAAATCCATGTTTCACATTCCCATAATATTACTCACCACACACAGCATTTCAATAAATCTCTCGCAGTACCAAATCCACCCCGCACCTTAATAATCTGCTTTTCCTAATTTATGCCATATGGACCATTGCTATTTTTACTTTTACAACACATTCACTTCTCCATTCTTTCGTTGTTTCTGTTCCTAAACACTTGCACCGTCTCACATTTTCCAGTCTGCATCCTCTTAAGTAAAACATTCAAGTTTTTCGGCTCTCCGACTTTCATCAACTTGGTTTTCTTTATGCCCTGTCTCAGACCATATCTTCCTTCTATCAATTCCGGATGTTTCAGCTACCTCGTCCTTTGTCATCAGAATCATGTAATCTACAAGCCTCACGCATATTAGTATCCCGCCTCCAATGTTTGTTACCCGTCACCTTCTGCCGAGGCTCCATCATCTTTCTTCTACGCAACTACTCGACAGTGTACGGATATAGGGCAATCCTGGGTCACGTCATATTCTTTACATACATTATTAGTTGAAGTAGTTTTAGGAGAGACGACCGACATCTAGCGTTATTTCCGGGTTAGGATAGGAAAGGGAAAAGGGTGGAGGGAAACCCGGCGTCGGCATTAGCCTACCCTCGGCAAAAGGCAACAAAGGGTCTGCAGTTTAACGTCCCATCCGACGGACGGCGCACTGGCTTAAAGTTCTTTCCACAACCCATCTAAGTAGGGATCGAGATTCCACTAAAAAAGATGTCACCTCCAGGATTCGAGCCCGGACCCCCGGACCCGGGCAAGCAGCCAGAACGATAGCCTCCGCACCAACCCGATCCCCACATAAATTATTATCGCTGTTGTTTTATATATTATTTCTTCATTGATATCTACCGCATGAATTTAATTTTAAGATGGTACGTTTATTGTGCGTCACCCCATGCCCTACACCCTTGCGATGACTTAAAGTGTACATTTAGATGCTCGCCAGAATGCCTACAAATGGTAGTCACAGTCCTTCAAACGACCCTATGAATCACCGTCCCTCATGGCCCTTCGTCTTTTGCTTTTGTTGGGACCATCACTTCCATCTCAATGTTAAATTCACTCCAAGGGCCTCCCCCTGCACCTTTGTCCTTTCGCTGCCTTTCTTCCCATTGCGACCTTCACCGAACTCCATCGAACTCACTTGAGCCGGATCCGTTTCCCCCTCCTCCCCAATTTCCCCACTGGCGAAATGAATAGCGTGTGAACTATTGGCCGCGAGTTTTGGTTTTTGAGGAGCTCTACTCCGATATTTCGCTCAAATACCAGGTGACCATAATCGAGAGTGAGGGTTTCAAAACGTGGCAGACGACAGAGTAACAACGTACTACTGCCTACAGCCCGTGGTCGAGTTACTCACCCCCAATGTCCCCGCTCATCGTGAAGCACTTCCCCAGCGATCACTCCCCTCTCTCTGCCTCCCTCCCTCCCCTCCGCCCTTCCATCGCCCCAAACGTTCTCTCCTCCGATGCCGCGAGTATCCACGCACGCACCTTAGCCTTTCACGAGTTCTCGCTCGATATGATTAGAGGTATAAATTCAGGAGACCATCCTGAATTTTTGTCACACTAGTGCTCACATCGATGGAGTCACATGAAGGAACGCATCGAAATTCGAAATCAAAAGCTGGTGAGTGGTGGGAGAGGGGGGAGGCCGCGGAGACTAGTGTGGGAGAGAGAGGGGGTGGGGATCAAGACGAGACAATGACGGGGGAGAGGAATTGAAAAGAAGGAGAAGCAAGGAATGTATAGGAAAGTGGAGTGATTACGAAACCTCCCGGCAGGAGGCAGGCGCGAGGGCAGGTGGTGGCGGTCCCTCGTGAGGCCGTACCCAACATCCCCCCCCTCCCCCTCCCGCCGCCTCTCCGACCGGTCAGCGCTGTCGACGGGAGCGAGTGGGGCGGGGAGTGAGTGGGCGGTGGGGGATGGCGGGGAGGGAACGCGTCTCGAGGTTTTTTTCGACGCCTTGACCGGTCCCGGCCCCCTCGGAAGGGGCGGGGCGGGGGGGGGGTAGCAAGAGGGCTCAATCTTCGTGAGCGGGGGAGTGAGTGGACTCACTCCGCGGTCACTTTGTCCCCACTGCAGGAGCGCTGCCACACGGAAGCTATTGAAAAAGTTCCACATTAAACATTTCTGGTGCAGTAGGACTTGTACCCTTTGATGGAAAACAAAAATCGCAAATATCATTGCGACGGAAATCCAAGCTCTTCCGCAACTCGGAGGAAGTGCAGCCAGAAGAAGAAGGAGTACCCAGGCCGATGACTCAGTAGGAAATGAGTGCTTTTTGGATGTAACACTTGAGAAGCTCAAATGCACGCAAAGGCACTAGATGAGATTCATTTGTATGAGCAGGCTTGTTGATGAAGTCCACATTGGACATCGGTGGCACTGCTTTGGTTTATAGTTGAAGAAGTACTGCTATTGCCAATATATGGTTCTGTATTCCTCGTATTTAGAGAATTATTCCTTTGCCTGCTTAAAGTTTGAGAATCGAACGATTAGTTTTAGAAAGAGCAATAACGAACGTTAAAGCTTGGTATTTTACGAGTGTCAATCCACTCGAATTCACTTTGCGTTAAAGAGACAAATATGGGAAGGAAGAGCCGCTCCCTTTCCCTCTTGCCGCCTGCGGATTCGTAGGAAAGCCTGGATCGCGAAACTTCACACGGGTTTGGCGAAACTCGACTTTAACCTCGAATTAAACACAGTCCCTCCAACCGGTTGAAGAAATACGGAGGACTTGAGACGGGAAAAGGTCAGTCAGAGGCCTATGTAAACATCGTAATCATTTTAAGCATTCAAAGGGCCCTAATACGAAGGTTGTTCAGAGAGTAACTTCCAGTTTCGTGTAGCGTGGTCACTCAGCCTCTAGATGCAGTGGTTTGAAAGTCGCGCCGCTTGTCGTTTGTTTACATCAGCGAGTCAAAATGAAAAACATAAATTACATTTCATTTCCGTCAAATTTGAAGTCCGTTCAATAATAAGGTTTTTACTGGAGAAAGAAACTTCAAATCTGCCGACATCCATCGGGAAATTTGTGCTCCGTTAGGACCAAAAGTGATGAGTGGCAAGAGTTTTGCGTCAGTGTTGTCTTTCGTTTAAGAGTGAACACCAATTTCCATGATGATGACAAAAGTGGGCGCCCGCCTGTGGTAAACAGTGAACTGAACCTGAAAATTGACGAAAACTTTCGTGAAAACCGGCGTAATACGATATATGAAATCTAAAGAAAGTTTTTCACAGATTTCTACGTCTCTGTTGTATGGAAGTACGACTGAAAAGTTAGGTTACTATATGTTTTCTGCTCGTCTCGACGAGGAATTTCAAGATACTGCCATTGGTTGGCTGCGATCTCAGGTGGCAGAATTTTATGTTGAAAACTAGTTCAGAGATGTCACAAATGTTAAAATCTGTTTGGCGAATAAGCATGAAAATATTAGAGACACATAGTTTTGAGAAGAATGGAATAAATTTTCCGTATCTACTCCAGTGTATTTTTTCTAGCATAACAGGGGTTACTTTCTGGAGATACCTCGTATTTCTATCACTCCACACCCAATAGTTCACACGGCTCGCTTCATGGACACTGAAGGATGGGCAAACCCGAATAAGTCTTAGATGCAGCAGAATTCTAGGGACAATACTGTGAAAATTGGTGCGACCCTTGGAGTCAAGACTTTGCACATGGTGACCACGTGATCGGCTGGGCCAAAACATTCCTTGTCATCATCGTTGAGTGAGGTGCACCGGCAAATGGAGTAAAAGGGTTTAAGGGGCTGGCCCAAGGGCCGGAAAAAGGTGTCCCTTTCTCATAATTGGCGAGACAAAATGATGGGGAGGGCAAGGGAGAAAATTAAGGGGTCCATCCCTTTCGTATATATTACATCTAAAACCCACAATCCGGTCCTCCAGGAAAGTGGTCGGCACTCGGATGGGGTGGCAGCCGCCCCCGGTGCCTCTGATTAAAGGTCCCCTTCACGCCAACTGCCTCCGCCGAAGACCCACTTCAACTTCGGGCCTTTTCATTTTTTAGGTTTTATTTGTTCAGGGAATACATATCATGCATGCATCCATCATTAGCATCCCGCGGCTGTGGCATGGGGCGAGGGTACCATTTCAGCGTGAAAATGTTTCAATAATGTGGCTTCGATGAAAGAGCCATCATAGCTGATATATTCATGCGCCCGCGACGCCTGGCCTTTTAAACATTATAACTACCTCCCTGATTTTGAGTTATATCAAGCAGATGTAGTGGAATTTTAACGTAAACGATGGCTCAATTTAAAAAATCAATTCTCTGAAAGAGGTATATAGATAGATATCTAGACAGAGCTTCAAATGAAAGGTTTTGGATGTAAGAATTATGGTTTAAGACGCCGGAGGAATCACGGGTTCGGAAAAAGTTGTTGCACTACTTCCTCCAATTTGCACCCGAGACACCAGATACATTTGTTCCCTTTATTATGTTCGATTGCAATTTCCAACGTCCTTATTGCGACCGACGTGCGTATTCAAGCTGCAATGCTTTATTGGGCAGTCCTCTGTACGAGTGTCGCGTGTTCGTTAAAAATTATTATGATAAGAACACAAGGGTGACAGGTCTCTTTGGGGGTTTATGCTGGGAACCACTTGAAGTGCGGAGAGAACAAGCGAGGCTTAGACTTTAAGAAAGGTTCAGAACAAACGAGTTTAACTATAACACTGAAGGAATTATAATGGCCCCACACTACTTGGGTAGATCAGCCCACTAAGATATAATAAGGGAGATAGATTCCAGTGCAGATAGAGTCAAATACTAATTCTTTCCCCGAACAATCAGAGATCATTATAGTAAGAAACCGAATTCACTTTAGAAATATTAAAAACATTGAATTTACAAGTCGGAACAAAATTAGACATTGCAAGGATATTAGGTGTATTTGTAGGTGCATGTGTGTGTTGGATGGTGGTTTGAGTGTTTGCATGTGTGTGGGGTGTAAGTGTTCTTGCATGAATGTATGCCATTTTTGTTTGCGGATGGTGTGAATTTGTGGCTTTTCCTTCCGTGTTTTATTTCTTTCTTAATTACTGGTGATGTCCTAACACCCCCCGCCACACACCCTTGCGGAGGCTTGCGGGGTATTAAGTAGACGTAGATGTATTCAGTTTCCGATAATGCAGTTTATTTTCGCGCTCATTCTGATGACATTCGAGCAATTTATGGATTGGTGGCTTATAAATTCACGCCATTCACCTTTGAGTACCAATTACCAAGTCCAACAAGATTTTTAGGGATATAGTAATATAAACTCATTAATGAATAAATACGTTACTTTTATAAATTTTACTGATTTGTAACAGGGATAGGAAATAAAAACGATAGAGCATTTGATAAAGAGATGAAAAGTGAATTAATTTCTTCGGGTTACTGTCTATGAATTGCATGGTATTGGCAGAGTTGTATTAGAAACTTAATGTTCAAAGTTTTTTGGGATAAATTTTATAATTTAATTTTAAAATTTCACATTACATCAGGAAATATTTGAGGATTAATCAATAAGTTATGAGGAATTATTCTTCACTATAGGATTCGACTCAACTGTACTAATTAAAGGATTGACCAATTTCAAATGCCAGTTGTAGTTCGTAAGTAATGATCTGGCTAGTGAGACTATTATTTCACCGAAGACAGTTGTATCTTAATTTATATTTAGACACTACTCCAGGCCCATGTTAAACTCAAAGGTGGCCACGATTTATTTTTACTAAATTCCCAAAGGAAAACTAAATTAGGACGTCACTTTACCAAAATGCTGACATTAGTTTATAAAATAAATGTTTCCCTAGTGCTTTGGTAGATTGTATTTCATGGTCCTACATTTCTGAACCCACGAAATCCAACACCAGCAATCGATGCATTAGTAATTAATGATTGAGCTATTGCTAATCTTAAGAAAATCAATATCAAAGAGGGGCCATAGTTAAATTAAGCAATTACATAAGGAAAGTGCGAAAGGAAGTGCGACTTCTGAGGAAACCCACATCGTGAATGCAAGAGAATTCAAACGTGAAACATTCGCAGTGATGAAATGACGCGATGCATTATTACGTCATAACGAGTGATTTTTATGCCACTGTCACTTTTTCGTAGCAGTTGTCCAGAAAAATCCGAACAGGATGTTTGATTACATGTGCTCAAATGCTGGGCATTATTGGCAATCCATAATTTCCACTTTACCTTTTCTTTTTTTATCGAGATCCGTTGCTCTAAATTTGGCGTAGAGTGATCTTCTTCCTTCTTGTTCGAGCATCCGAGCACGAGTAATTGTAATTTTTGGCATTAATTTTTTCCTGTAAACCAGACACTAGAAATTTCTGTTTGAATACACATGTGAGTTTTCCTTTAGGTTTATATGATCTTGGGTAGTCTGAAGACATAATTTCCGTATATTTCATCGCTTAATTTTTCACTAAAAAACGTGTAAACCATGAACACAGTAATCAACCCGAAGGTCGGTTTGGTAGGTGATTGTAGAGATCACCCAGTACTAAGCCCTATACGGCGTGTGAAATTCACACATCAGTGTAGGGGGGCCAGATACTTTCCCTTTGCCGCCTGTGGTTTCCCAGGAAGATCTGGTTCTCGAAAAATTACAGTTTGTATGTGGCTGTGGCCGAAAGCTTCATGACCGGGAATCGAAGTTGGGCCATCCGGTCAGTAGTCCAACGCTAGAACACCCCTGGACTACCGCATCCCCTTATTTTTCATTATTTTTGATTATTAGCTCTACACTTTAAAATTTTATTTCTCTCTTTTAAGTTTACATTACATATACATTTTCTATCTAAATGTAGACCGTTCTTTGGATCCTCCTCTATAATCTCATTTAGATTCTTTGCAATTGCTCGCTTCTCGTTTTGTGACAACGCATGTGTGACTATGATACATTATAGATGGTGCTTAATTGGGTCATGAATTTTTACTCATTTTCCTTCAAAGCTAACAGTTTCAGGCTAAACTTTGTGGAATTCTTTCATGGTGAGGGTGAAAGAAAGAGAAAAAACACTTTGCACTTCCACACGCTTTTAATACAACACGACCATGGTTTTGATGTTGCGCATCATCTTCAGGTACAATACAACAAAATTTTTCAACTTATATAGCCAGGAGCCAGGTAGGGGAAGTTAGGGAGAGGGGTGGTACTGTAGCAATCATGGTTGGTGAAGGGAAGGTGAGGGGGAACTATTGGATGCAGACGGTACAAAGGGGGGTCTTTCTTTTCTCTTTCTTTCACCCTCATTTTCCTTCATTTAATTAGTCAGGGCTCTTCTCGTTTTGTATGTATATTCCAGCCTTTGTATTTTTCTTTATAATAATTACAAATCTAATGTCTATTTATAAGTAATTGTGATGAAAGATCCATTGAGAGGGTATCTCATGTTTTGTGATTTTTGACCAAATATCTTTTCCTTTTTAAAGGACCCGCATTTTTTCGGGTGAATATTTTCAAGCAGTATTATTCGGAGCTGGTAGTTCAAGAACCCAAGTTTATAATTTCAAATCGATTATCTCCTATTTATCTTTTGGAGAGACGTGGTAATCCAGAGGGTAGAGCGTTGAACTGCTGGCTATAGGTTCGATTCCCTGGCACAGGGATCACGACACAGAGAGTACCGGGCTAAATTCCCGGGTACGTCGCTCAGGACAACCTCAGCTTCACCCGAGCTATTATTTTTCGGGTAAAGATCTTCTTGGAAAGCCATAACCAGTATAGGAACTGGCCCCCTACCCTGATATATGAATTTCACACGACGTTGGGCTTATTACTGGGTGAACTCTACCATCACCTATCAAACCTACCTTCGGGTTGATTACTGCGGTTTTATCTTTTGGGTGTTCATCGGTTTGTTGGGACGAACGCCGTGCCATGGCGCGCCAATCACCGAGGCGTCGGAGCGGTAGATTTCGAGGGAAATGGCGTCCATGGTTGCCGCCTTACAACCATGGATATCGATATCCTCCTCGATCCAGCGCCACCGCGTGCGAGATTAGACAACTGCGGACAGCTTTTCCCGCGAAACGTTCGCATGGAGGAGCGGGTTGGGCTGATGCGAGAGGGCAACACCGCCCGCGGGTCGCCGCTTCGAACCACGAAGGGTCGAGACGCAGAAATGTGTCAAAGCCTTCAGTGCGCAGCATTTCATGCGGTCACTGCCGCGAGGGAGAAGAAAAAGAGAGAAGCAGCATCACCTACGGTCAAGTGCTGTTCACGGATTGACCGCAGACGACAACCTCAGAATCACACTTCGCACGGAGCAGCCCGGCTCATCGGCGGGTATCGCTGACACGGGCGGGATGCCTGGACGGGGCGGAATGCCGGAATGCAACTGTGGGCGAAGTCCCCGAGTGCAACACACCCCACCCCAAAGGGGCATTTAGACGAGCGAGAGATTTCGAGACGTAAGCGCCAGTTCCTAAATTAGCTATCTAGTAACAGGAAAGAGTGGTAAATTCAAACTTTTTTATCTGTACTTAGGTAACCCAACTATCAAACTCTCTGGTGATTGTCAGCAAGGTACTCGAATACGCACAAATGGCAAGGCCAAAATATGAAGAAGCCGTCTGCTAGAAAGTGCGAAGGCTACCGCACTATAAGCTATGTACGTTGGATCGAAAGTACTGCCTTCCGTTTTTAAGCTACCATTTGATAATAAAATTAATAACCAGCTGACAAAAGACCAAGTTAGATTCGAGAGAGGAAAACGAACCCCATAAGCACAGTCAGCACTTAAAGACTTGCTAGAAAATATTATACGGGATGGAGGAAATGGATATATTAATTTCTTTCGTGAAAACTGAAATACTACCTTGATCAAAAAGTTCCCGGAATAACCACCGTGTGGCGCTCCCATCGTTCCGATTTGAGTTCTGTTTTTTTTGCTAAATTGGTACATCTGTTGTTGATATTCCCTTTAAATCTTAGTGTCATAACTTGACATTTGCAAAAGTTACGTAGCCAAGAGTACATCTATCTCTGTGTGTGTTGGCGATTTTTTACAATTTCAGAAATGGATTTAAATTTGCAACAACGAACTTGTATTAAATTTTGCGTAAAAAACGGATTTAGTGGCGCACGGACGTTGGAAATGTTGGAAAAGTGTTTCGGCAACGATTCTCTAAAAAAAACGGTCGTTTACCAGTGGCACGAGCGGTTCAGAAGTGGTCGTGAGTCAATCGAAGATGATGAACGCAGTGGCAGACCATCGACATCGAAAGTCGGTGAAAAAAATGATAAAGTAAAAGAAATGTTGGTCAATAACCGCAAATTAACCATCAGAGAAATAGCGGAGGACTTGAACATTGCCTATGGATCCGCCCAAGACATTGTGGTTATTGATTTGGGTTTCCGTCGTGTAGCAGCAAAATACCTCAATTTCATGCAAAAAAGAGACCGTGTTGACGTCGCAAAAGACATGATTTGCGAGGCTGAATCCGATCCCACATTCATCAAAAGGATCATTACTGGAGACGAGACGTGGGTTTATGAGTACGACACGCAATCCAGACATCAGGCAAGTGAATGGCGTTCACCAAATGAGCCGAGACCAAAAAAACCACGTCGTTTTCAGTCAAAAAAGAAGGCAATGCTGACGGTTTTCATGGATTACAACGGTGTAGTGCATCATGAATTTTTGCCAGAAGGCCAGACAGTAAACAAAGAGTATTATTTGGGCGTTATGAGACGTTTGCGTGAAGCAATTCGCCGAAAGAGACCAGAAATGTGGGCAGAAAACTCGTGGATTTTGCACCATGATAACGCACCGTCGCACAGTGCTATCATTATTCGTAATTTTTTGACGAAAAATGCAACAAATACCATCCAACAGCCACCGAATTCACCTGATTTGGCTCCCTGTGACTTCTTTCTGTTCAATCGAGTTAAAAAACCATTACGGGGAACGCGTTTTAGCAGCCGAGAGGAAGTAATGGAAAAATCGCAGGAAGCACTGATGGACATACCGAAAACCGAATATAAAAAATGTTTCGAGGATTGGATCAAGCGCTGGCATAAGTGTGTTGCAGTCGATGGGGATTACTTTGAAGGGGACAATATAGATTTAGATGAATAAACTTGTATTTTTAATTTTCTGAATAAATTCCGGGAAATTTTTGATCAAGGTAGTATAAGATGTGGAATCTCTTGAAAGACCGTGTGGGAGAAGGGAATTAGTTTTTGAGGCTGGGTCGGGAGAAAAGACATTCGTGAGACGAGGATAATTTTACAGAGAATAAAGAAGAAAGTGACGCGGGGTTGCAAGCTGTCTCTCCACCTCTGCGGCATCTCAATTCGAAAAGGAATCTAAGAGGGGTGAGAGACAAAAACCTGACTGAGGCTGAAGACAGGGGGATGAAAGAAAGGCCAACGTTCAGCGGGTGGATGAGTCATTGGGCGGATGATATTGTGCTGTTGGTTAAGAGTGAAAGATACAGCTCTAGAGAAAGGTAAAGGAATGAGACACATTACTGAGTTATGCAAAATAATACACAGATCTTGGGCATAGGAAACAAATAGCCATATAACGATAAATAGAGAACCTCTAGCTGATGTAACAATTTAAATTAATATACCTAGGTAGTGAGACAATAGCCTGCGAAAGAAAGAAATCGGAACTATTAACACAATAAGTCTTAGCACGCTTTTAATAACAGAAGGAAATTTTCAAAATCCTACTGTCTCAACCTAAACCTATGAAATATATCTTTTTTAGGCCCTTTTGAAATAATTTTTTTATATGACAGAGTTGCATGGACGGTTAGAGCATGAGAACCTAAGAACTGGGAAGCCTCAGTGCTTTTCTACTAATGAAGATCGCTAAGAGTTCAATAGATTGGTAGAAAAGATATATGGAATTCCTAAAAGTGCATAACATTGATTAAGACTCTCGAAAACAGCAGAGAATAAAAGGGATGAGTGGATAGTTCTAATAATACGACGTGAGAACCTCATAAGGAGCGCGGTATGGTGAGGATTTAGCGGGAAGATTACTAGCGAGATATTCGAAGTAGATCATGGCCGATAAAATGTGGAAGTCATACATGGAAATGTGGGCAACTAACTCGAGAAGAAGAAATAAAATATCTGCTTATCAATCAATCAAGAGTTTTTTTTGCAGAAGAATAAGGCCATAAATTGGTATTCGAGTGTCTGAGACTTCATTTCCCAGATGAAGCAGATTGGTTGCCATCTGGCAAACCAGGTTGGAGGCCCAAAGCTGGCGACAAAGATAATGGATTTTTTCCCTACCATGGACGAATTTCATGCAGGACATACAGTTTATTTGCGAGAAAAACGCACCCTCAAAATCTCCAATAATTTTCATCCCAACTTCCAGGCAATGAATTTGCGGTTTAAGGTCAATATGGAAATGTCAAATTTGATGGGATACAAAAATCAATCTTGGGATAACATTTTGCCAGGCAGAAATTTTCCTAACAATCATTGCAAGTTTTTGCAAATATCACAACTGGTGGCACCAATTAAAGAAAATATTTAATTTAGTTGGAAGTACCATTAGATAGGAATAAGAAAGAAAAGGATGATGTTTCACAGGGATCAATCACATAATATCTCAAAGTAAGAAGTTCATTATTAACAAACAACTTTTGCGCGGAAAGAGGATAGGATTTGAAAACGTATAAACGGAAGAGTAGAGGAGCAGAGGCTCTAAGCAACTGATCGTCTGCCTAATCCGAGGGATGGTTCCGTCCCGAGCCAACTGATTTACTTGGAACAGGAATAATAACAGGGGATGATCCCCCGGGTGAAGCCGAATGAAAATTAAGCTTTCGACCATGGGAAGAGGGATGCCAGTTGGGCAAGTCGTGAGGGAGCGAAGGACTTGGCGAAATGGGATAGGAAGGCTGCAGTCGACCAATGCGAAAGGGTTTATACCAGAAATGGCCAAAATGCAGACGAACACTCAATTCTTTGCCATTGGAGTTAACCGCTGACCCTTAATTGCTGTCAGGTTCGTCCGATTGTCCCAACTACATTTCGTCACCCTGATGGCTTAGAAAAAAAAATAAATGGTAACCACTCCGCAGATTGTTGAATATCAGTGAGAAATAAGACGCTCATGTCACCAAAATTGTTTTTCACATTATCACTGGTAAAATCAAAATTCCCAATAATGAAGGCTATGAAGATATTCAGAATGACAAGAGGAGGCAGAATGTACCCAATGTCTTTAAATCAGACAAATGCTTTAGAAAATTATATTTCACAGTTATTTCATTGTTTTCAAGGGCTTACAGTACAGCTTCAAGTACAGTCAAATGTATGTAAGAACCAGACCAGCACTCACTCCAACAAAAAAAGCTTCGAAGGTAGTTCCTGTATTTCTATCCATATGAAGATATATTATTTGGTAAATTAAATGAGGCATTGTTTTTATAAAATCAGATAAAATGCCACAAATTAGAAAAATATAGAGTCAGCAATACAACCAAAAACGAGCAATTAAAAAAACACACATATTTAATGACATATTTGTATTCTTATCTGTTGTATTTTCACCATCGAATACTGCTTGAAATTATAGGAAAAATATTTCTGAATCAATCAGTCTGTTGTCAAAGCCACATGGGAGTAATCTAATATATTGACTTTTGTTGGATGCATCAAAACTTCAAGATAACTTTAGATTTCCCAATTTCAACCTTCCCAATTTTATGAAATTATAATCAATTAAATTTATTTACATATAAACATATATTACATATGCTACGTGCGTATGTGTATACGCTAGAGTTAGATTGCATTGTGTTTATCTAATGAATCAAGCATACATCGCTTTAATGAATACGCCCAAAAAGAAGCGTCGTTTTAAATGTGGAATAAGAGCAATTAAACCCTGTCCGAATTTTTCCGTGTAAAATATACTGATGAAAAACAAGATTCAATACTTTTGCACGTTTGACACCGAATTTCACTGAATTTTTCGTAGGGCTCTAGCATAAAATAACAACGTCCGGCCAAACAACATTCCTCCTTCGTCATTACCTTATTCCAATAAATAATTACAAAAAATGTACTTAGTGCAAATAATCCTCGAGTGTTCAGTAGTTTCCCAATCATGATTTACAATAGCAAGTGCTTAAACATTTACACTTATTCATGCCGATAATTACGAGATCGACTGTCATTTCCCTTTAACCTTTCCTAATCAAAAATTTGGTTCTTTCGCGCATGGTCCTAAAATTCTAGACGCGCAGAAGAGGGTTAGCGTACAGGACGGAGCGTTCTGCAAACCCTGACGCACCGTTAACAGAAATCAGCTTCAGTTTCAACAGAAGCGCATCAAATGAAACAGGGAGACTTCAGATGCATAGTTGATATATTCTATATAGTCGAGACATACATCTCCTCATGAATTTGGAGATGTTACCAAAATATCAGCCACAAAATCGGGATATGAATCCGGAGGGAGACCCCGGACCCTTCGCTCGGGGCACTCACCCAAAGGCCCCAATCCCTCACCCAATCCCCGCGCGGCATTCAGCTTTCGCACCCTCCGCACGCAAGGGTCCGAGGAGGAGGGAGAGAGAGGGCCAAAGTTGGACGCGAGACACGCCCACCGCCGCGATGACCGAATCTGGAGGGAAGGTGGTCGCGCGCGAACGATGGAAGCAGGTGGCGCGGAACACAGAGAGAGAGAGAGCTTTATGCGACGAGGAAGTGATTGGTCAATTCTCCCAGCGGACAGCTGTGTCCACAATAAGGTCAAGCAGATGATGAGAGGCCCAGGGAAAAGTCGAACGCCCCTCTTTCACGCCGATCCACTTTACAACGGGCCGATTCCATTTCGGGGCTCGCGACGTGCACGCGGCCTTCGTCTTGTGGGAGGGAGGGGCCAAGGTGCGGAACTGACCAGAAAGCAAAAGACTTTCTGACCACCACCGGTGGACGTCCCTCAAAACTTTCTCTTTCATGAAGACCGTGCGTCAATACCAAAAAAAATTAGTAGCGTGGAACGTGACGAGCTGCCGATCGTTAAAAACCGCCACACGCGGACAAGAGTGAGTCTGCTATCCACTTCCCCGATCGAATTCCTCTCCTTAGGACAAATGCTGTAGAGCTGTAAAGATAAGGGGGGGACCTAATGATCCAGTTTTATCAGATGTAATTATCTCTCTCATTACGACGTGCAAAGGGGACGGCATGTCGGGACGACCCCCCGCCCACCTTTCCTCCGCCGCGCGACTCCCTCCCTTCGCCCGCACGAATTGGGAGTCATCTCCAAGGGCGTTCCGATATGGGGAGGGGTGGAAGGCCCATGCCAAAACGTTGCGAGTGAAACCGGCGGTTTTGGGAAAATTGAAAAGTCGATATGTCGGGATGGATAGAGTTCAATAATTCTCCCAGCCATATATCGGTTTTCATCAACTGAATAAATAAACTTGTTAAATTTTCATACAAAAACATTATAATCGTACTATCAGTTTCGACGCATAGGCGATATCATCATGTAAATTCCAACTTATCAATGCCAATACGATTTGTGATAATGCGT
Source organism: Hetaerina americana (assembly GCF_022747635.1). Classification (NCBI taxonomy): domain Eukaryota; kingdom Metazoa; phylum Arthropoda; class Insecta; order Odonata; family Calopterygidae; genus Hetaerina; species Hetaerina americana. The sequence goes on along the minus strand of NW_027287427.1, from coordinate 85,911,350 downwards.
ACACAAAACCGAAGGTCTGAATTCAGCACTTTACACACACGTCAGGGAAAAATTGTTCCCGATACTTTTTATACAAACCTTGTACTTCTTTAGCCCCTGTCACATTTCAGCACCAAATTTCTAACGCTACCTTTTTGCCTACTCCTCAATTTTCGAGACCCTATGAATTCCTTGTCTCGCGTGCCTCTTCAGCAAAATACATTCACGACTTTCTCCCTCCACAATTTCCTCTGAAAATATTCGGTTATTCTCTCTCTCTCTCTCATGCTTCATGATCCTTGTGTCTCCACTCACCTTCTCTCATCAATGGCTAAATCAGCAAAGAACACCAATCTCACCAAAGATGGTAAAAGAAAACTGAATATTGATCAGTGGGTTAAAAATTGATAATAGCTACTTGTGGTATTGAAACTATAACTCCAGAATTGGTTTACCATCACCATATCCGAGACCGTGGGGATGTTATTTTTTATTTCACGGTGAAATATTTTCTGCTGATCTCTGCATGGGAGTCAGTTTTATATTGAGAGCGTGTCTAGCATTTCGCCATTTTATTTGCTGGATTTCTTCTGTAGCTTGTCTTATTTAAAAATAATAAGAATGGCTCACTTACGCCCAAACTTATTCATTCGATCTGAGAATATTATCAAATGACCAGATAATTATTGGTCACTTTTCCTTGTAAAACTGTGAATTTGTCATCCTTCAAACTAAAAATAATAGAGGCCACACGATATGAATGATTTCAACTAATCTTTAATGCCATTCCACCATTAGAAAGCGCGGATTATTCATCCTCGTCCTTATGCTAACCTTGTTGGCCATAGGAGAGTTGAAAGTAGGTACTTTTTTACCTTACTTACCATAAGTTGTTTTAGTACGTGGATGTAGGATTGAAGGCGGGTCTAACCAATGCTACATAACACACCCTTGTTAACGAACATTTCCACCCTATTTGTTAGATGAATCTTATTTTTCCGAATTCGAATTCACAAAGGTTACAGGCGTTCTCATACCATGATAGATAGGGTTGCTCCCTGGTGTTTAACTTTTGCTGATATTCTGATATCTGAAGCTACTGGTCCGTATGTGCCAGGGGTGTTCAAATGTAATTAAACAACCGCCATAACACACCGTCCGATAAAAGCTAGCTTTTTACGTATCGATACTGCCATCGCTGCAGGAGGAGAACTGTATTGTGGCAACTCACAGGCGCATGCAATTGTTTCTTTATGGCCTTTTTTGGTGGATAGACTGGATGTTGTAGCGGGTGTTCGGTTTTCATTCGACTGTCTCTCGTATTAATCCGCTTCCGATTCGAGTATTCGTGGAACGGGGAAGTCGGGGGAAGGCATAGATGATTTCAAAGTGAAGAATTTTTCGCGTTCCAGCGAGGGGAAGCGAAAGTGCCCGGCTCTCTCTCTCCATCGACCCTGAATGCTCTCGGTCGAAGGGAGTCGGTTAATCGGCTCACGGAGAGAGGCGAGTCGCGAGTGCACTCGGGCGGTCGGGCGGGCCTCGTCGGAATGTCCGACCCCGAGGCAAATGGATTACTCCCACCGCGCCCCCGTGCACCGAGCACCACCCGGATCGATGCACCGCGGATGCACTTTGCCTTCCGCTTTCTTGCTTGCCGCGGCCACCTTCCTCCCCCCCCCTCCTTCCCCCACCCTTGCAAATAATCTCAACGCTCACCTCCTCGAAAAGCCGAGGAAGAATGTCATGGTGTCATCTGCATCTTACCCTGCAAGTTTCCATGTGGGTTTGTAGCAGGTGGTGTTACGTCACCGCCCATTTGATCGGTTAGCACTATGTATCATTTCATCGCTGAGATGTTCGAACTGTCGTGGGTCACACTTCCTCGGCCGTGATTAAGCGAGAGAATGAGGCACGCTTACATCACCCAGATCGGCAGTCATCTTCCCTCCTCGACGCGGCCTCGCTAAACAATGCAGTGCGACGCCATACTCATTCCTTCTGTAAAGAGTTACATTAAAATAATTTGTATTTTTCAAGTATGCCAACCATCTGGTCTCCTTGTTTCCAACGCCTCCTAATTCAGGCTATCCAATTGTAATGTGACGTTTCTCATACTCTTCTTACGCAGCCATCAAATATTTTTACGGTGTACGTTGAACTACGAAGTTATTTTAGAATACAAAAATAAAATAAATATCTTTAAAAAAATTAAATAAAATATTTTCGACCTAAATTTCAACTTATGGAAATTTCATTTGCTTTTGTAAAAGTTGAAATATATTTACAAGTTATAAAATATAAAAATGTTTTTGTGGAATATACAAACTTTATTTCATACTAAAAATGAAGCTCACAATGCGATCACTGCAAGCGTCAAGCGTAATGAACTGATATGTCTTTTAAATTTGTTGAAGGTTTCCTTGTTGTCACTCGGTGTCGGCGCTTATACATGAGCCCACGTTGTGGGAGACGCGTGGGAGAAAGTTGCGTATTTCTCGCCCATTGAGCTGGTCACAAACCTTATCTTCTCTGCAGCCACTAACCTCTCTTTGCACAGCACCATTTGCCTCCGCCCTGGTCTTCGTAGGAGTGAGAAAGAGGTTTGCGAACATAACTTCACCTTTCAATTCTTTCCCATTTCTTACTGAAGTCAACTAAAACGCCTAATACTAAATTATTATGAACAATTCAGATATCGTTCGGTCCACTTCCTTCCTCTCACCTTATAAAGCGTTTTGAATTTAAGCTCGTCTTAAACAGGTGCCCTGAAATGCAGGAGAATAAAAATTCACCTGATGAGGACACGTGAACATCGGAACACGTTGCAAATTCATAAATAAATGGCCTTAACGAAGCTGAACGAATTGTTTTATTAATATTTATCATAATGACGGTGTTCCGCGATATTGCGCCTAACATTTCCGTTTCGTACAAATTTGAGGCCCTGCTAATAAAGGAAGGCCCGCACGAGAGCGGCCCACGCCACCTAAGACGTGAATGCTTCCCCCCAATTGGCTGCAATTTCTAAGCGAGAGGCCCGATCGCTCCCGACGCGCGCGCTTCTTTCACGGCGGGAGCTTTGACAATCCCTTCCCTCAGCCCAACCCACCCTCTCCGCTTTAAACATCGCATCCGCCCCGTCCCCACCCCCACGCGGTTCAGCCCCCTCCGCCCCACAACGCTCCGTCTTCACTTCGCACACAGCCCCCTTCCATCCCCATCCTTCCCGCACCGTTGCTGGCCAGGAATCGAAGCTCCTCGTGAGGTAGCCTTCCAAGGGTGGCCGAGCACACTCGCCCTTCTAAGGATTCGCTCTCCTCCCCCGGGCCTTCACGCCCTCACCCCCCCCCTTCCGCCTCCCGGGACACATGCAGGGAGCCTACTCCTGCGGGGGCCCATTCAACCTTTGTCTCCGAGCGGGAAGGGAAGGGAGCGTTTAACGGCGTCAGAATGCAATATTTATTTCGAATGGGTTGACGGCTTATTTTTCGCTCTTACTATCTTAACCCGTGAAACGAAAAATATAATCGATTAATTGACTCATTTAATCATTAATAATGACTAATTCTTCTTGTAAAAATTAGGACTATTGTCTTTTGGAATTTATTGCTCACGAAGGCATTATTTAATACTAACAATTTATTTGCATTCTCTTATGCGTATCCATCAGGCTTCATGAGCATTTGAGATGGATTGATGTGTGAGGTATTTGTGTATGAGCAGAAATACAACATTAATCAAAGAATGTTATCATTAGCATCAATGCACATACTTTTAATGAATTCACTTACTCGCAAAAAAATGTTTAATAACGCTTATGATATTATTTCTATATATATTTTTAATAATTACATACATCAATTTTCATTGATTATTATAATACTTATATATTATATGTTTACGGTAATTACCGGGAAAAACAATATAGCAACGTTTCACGTGTGCACAAAAAAGTGAGTATAGAATACACAAGTTTAATAAAACCTTCGGTCAAAATCATTATATCCAGCGATGTCTAAATCAACTTCGCAGAATTCAACTTTTTATTATTAGCTTTCGGTAGAAAAAATAATTCAATGCGGAGATAATGAAACGAGGTAAACAAGGTCTCCATTAACTTTCGAAAAACAATGGCGAAAAAGCACGTATTCATTATGAGTTCCGGGGATCGAGATGGTGCGGGGGCTAGCGCACTGTTGAATATTTTTCAGAGGTATCTCGATCCCTACTTGAGGTGCTTTGTGGAGGGCACTTTGAGTGAGTACGCCGTCCGTCGGATGGGACGTTAAACTGCGGACCCCTTGGCGCCTTTCGTGAAGAGTAGGCTAATGCCGATACCGGGTTTCTCTCCACCCTCCATCCTTTCCTGTCCATCCCCTATGGTGCAAATGACCTCAGCTGTCGGTCGCCTCCCCTCAAAACTACTACTACTCATTATGAGTTCCATTTCCTGTGACAATTGTAGACAATTCACCCCTCTCATTCAAAATGAAATACTATTAATTTTGGGACAGAAACACTTAAAGGGGAAGACAGGTCAGTAGATCTTGCAAGACGTTTTACGAAGTTTCATCAGGGAAATAATTTTGACAAGTATATATATATATTTTTTTTTTTTAAGGTAATCTACCGGTTAAGGTAGGTTTTTGGATGGACACAACTACCAAACAAATATTTTATTACTCCTAACAAAACACAAAATCCATCATCCTACTCTATATCAGGTCCCTCTTCATCTCTGAGTACTTTCTTCCTCCCTTCATCCCGTCCAACATCCCTATCCTGTTCCTTCCCTTTCCTCTTTTGCACAACATTCTACCCTCTATCACAGTCTTCAACATCCCACTGCCGGTCAACACCCCCTTCATCCACTTTTCCTGCCTCCATAGGATTGCTCCCAACAAACCCCTCTCTTCGCCCACCATACCAAGTACTTCCACGTTTGTTTTCTTCTCTGTCAATTTCACCTTCTCCATTCTTCTCCACACCCACATTTCAAAAGCCTCCAGTCTACGTCTATCCTCCTGCTTCAAAGACCACGTTTCCGCACCGTACATAGCTACGCTTCATATCAAAGTTTTTACGAGTCTTTTCTTAACATCCTTACTCAACGTCCCCGTCATCAACTCCCTCCTCCTTGTGAATGCCTCTTTGCCTAGCGCAATTCTTCTCCTTACGCCCATACTACTTTGACCGTAGTGGTCCAAAACACTACCGAGATACGTAAACTGTTCTACCTGCTCTAGTTTATGCCCTCCTATTTTAATGTTAAGCTTGGCCTTTTTCTTTCTAGAAAATCGCATAACCTTTGTTTTATTAATATTGATTCTCATCCCATACCTGTCGCACTGAATTTCCAATTCACTCAGCAATGCTTGCAACCCCTTGGCTGACTGACAAACTAAGGCTTGGTCATCAGCAAACCTAACTGATTTTACGAATTCCCCGCCCACTTTCATTCCTACCTCGAGTTCTTCCCATGCCTCTTTGATCATTTCCTCTGCATGCAGGTTGAACAGCAACGGTGATAATGGGCAACCCTGCCTTACACCCCTTCCTAACACCGCCCATCCTGACTCCCCGTTTCCCACCCGCACCTGAGCAGTCTGAGACATGTACAGGTTGCGGATTAGCCTCCTTTCCCTCCAATCTATTCCTATTTTCTGCAATATACTCATTAGTTTTTCCCAATTCACTCTATCAAACGCTTTTTCGAAATCTACGAAACAGGCAAATACCTCCTGGTTGTATTTTATATTCCTCTCGATTAATAATCTCATTACGGCAATGGCATCACGCGTACCTCTCCTCTTCCTAAACCCAAACTGATCATCCCCTAAGTAATCATTTGCCCATCTCTCTATCCTTTTGTTTATGATCCTGAGAACAACTTTAGCTGCGTGGGATATCAATATATACATATATATATATACATATATATAAAATAATATTTTTTTTATATATATAATAAAATTAAAAAAATAAATATATTCACACACACATATATATATATATATATATATATATATATATATATATATATATATATATATATATATATATATATACATATATATTGTATATATTTTTGTGAATAAAAAGTTTCTTACATAAATACACAAGAGATGATTATAATTTAATAGGTTACTTCATAGCGTCAAAAAACATCAGTTAATGATTATTAAAGTAATTTATACTATTAACTTACATGCAATGCCAGAAGGCAAAATGTTTTGGTTGTTCATTTTATAAATATTATATATATATATATATATATATATATATATATATATATATATATATATATATATATATATATATATAAACACACATATATATGTATATATGTATATATATATATATATATATATATATATATGTGTGTGTGTGTGTGTGTGTGTGTTGTTGTGTGTGTGTGGGTCGCGGTAGTCCAGGGGGTAGAGCGTTGGACTACTGACGGGAGGGTCCCGGGTTCGATTCCCGGGAAAGGCACCTGGGCACCAGCAGCTCCACCCAAGCTCTGTGATTTTTTGGGTACCAGGTCTTCCTGGGAAAACATAACCGGCCCAGGGAAAGGAACTGGCCCCCCTACCCTGATGTGTGAATTTCACACGCCGTATAGGGCTTAGTACTGGGTGAACTCCGCCATCACCTACCAAACCGACCTTAGGGCTGATTACTGTATTTATGGTTATATATATATAACCATAAAATATAATTATATATATATTATATATATATATATATATATATATATAAATATATATATATATATATATATATATATATATATATATATATATATATATATATATATATGTATATATACGCACAGAGTATTATAAAATTAAAATACTCTAAATAATCCATTATTTTATGCACAACTTTATTTCAAACGCAGTTGTAGTTCCAAAACCATAACAACTTCCAGAAAAAAACAACGCATATGTATTCGCTTGATTTTCACAAAATTTACTATCGCGGAATCAATTAGAATCATTTTGTAGAGTTACTGCATCTGGTGCCCAAAATAAAAAAAATTACTGGCAGCTCTGCCTCCTCAAATATTTGTTTTCCCGTTTGGTTAGCCCTTTCGCGCCCCCAAGAATTTAGCGCCCGAGGGTTGGAGGAGCAAGAGAGCCCTCAAAAGGCCTCAGCGGCCAAGTAAATGCACACCCCGTCCGGTGATCGATGGGGGAGGGGGTTGAGGTGGGGAACGGGAGAGGGGAAGGAGAAGGGGGGGTAAGAGATCGCTCCGGGCGCTAACGTCCATTGACGCCGCCGCCGCCTGTGCATCGGCAGCGCGCCAGACGAGCCCCCGGGAGGCGGCAGAAGGTGAAAGTGGGTGCGCGGCGACGGCGTGTGTGAGAGAGTACGTTATACGTAAGTGTACGCAAACGGTTGGTATGCATATCGGATCGGGAGATTGGAGAAAGAGAGAGAGAGAGAAAAGGTTAAGCACACCTGTCACACCGGGGATAGCGGGGGCCCCTGTTCGGGTGGGCGGGGGGATGAGGGGGTGGGGGAAGGGCGAACGAGGGGCGGCGGACCAGATGCCCGATCGTGTTACAATTGGCCCATCAAAGGTGATTAGGACGAGCGGATATTATGTCCACACATATTTCAATAACGGCCTATTATGGACCCGACACCCTCCCCTCACTACCGAGATGCATGATAACACACATGGCCCTCAACTCCTGCTTCGCGAACAAGGTGTCTTATTTATCGATTTCACGGTAAAGAGGTCGTTAGCCACCACCTTCCCGAGAGTAAATAATCACATTGTTTTTGAATTAGCATAATAACGTGTTGTGAAGGTGACGGATGGAAAGTAGGGGGCCCTTCCTTTCTCACTTTTGGGGGCGTCACCCGGGTCCGGATGCCTTTCTCCCCTCTGTGTTGTGACCCGCCGAGGAATACCCTCTGCCGGGGAAGCACCCTCGTCACCCCCTGGGGCGGGCTGATTGTCATTCATACCACGATAGGGGTGTGGATGATAGAGTATAATGGATGTTTTAAAATGCAACAATTTCAAAGCGTATACACAATTCGCCTTGGCCGGGATTCAAACCCGGATCCCCTCGAAGTCTGGCCGAGTACTTTAGCCAGTTATGCTACCGAGGCGTAGTCTTTGATATTGAGGCGATATTTTGGAGGCTTTAAGGGAACATGATGTAACGACGACATACCGTACATGCAATCTCACAGATATTCGCAGTCGTGGGCACTGCGTTACATCCCACGAGTTTAAGGCCAATGCTTAAACAAAGAGGTGTTTGGAGAAATTCAAAGAACTGCGCCGATGTAGCGACAGTAACTTTTAACGTAGTCATCCGCTAGTATTCATTAAAATTCAACAATTTCAAAGAGTAAAAATCATACACCTTGAACCTTCGCCATGAATTTGCCTGAGGTAAACAGTTCTGTTGAGTTGTGTCAGGACTGTTGAGCTTGGATACGGCTACTAATAGTTGTCACATCGTACGCATGTACGCCATTTCGTCACAACATCTTGGTGATTCAACGACCCCGAAATGTCCGCGTGCATTAGGACGCCTCGGTAGCTTAACTGGCTGAAGCACTCTGCTCTGGCATTGAGGGATCCGGATTCGAATCGCGATCAAGGCGAATTATTTTAACACATTCAAAGTGTGGCATTTTGATGAATATTACCGGATGAATCCGTTAAAATACTGTCGCGGCAACTACTGCAGTTTTTCGAAGTCGTTTTGCTATACGTTGAGTGAGGTTGTAATACCACTGAAGCATTTCGCTGAGGCAGTCGGAACTAGTTACAACATAGATTTGGTCTCAGTGAAGACTGCAATGACCGGGAAGGGAAGGGAAAATAGGGAAGACAGTGAAGTCGGCAGTTACAATGAGAGTACGCAGTCGAAGAAATGGTGAAAGTGATGGGAGATGGAAAGTTGAATGTGTGGCGGGCGCAGAGAAAAATTGATAAAGGCACGCGGGGTGACAGGTGAGGAAGAATTGCGAAGAACGAAATTGGGGCAAGTGGAAGGTCACTGGGTAAAGGGATCAAACTATTTCAGCCATCCAGAACTTTGAAGTCACTAATTTTTGCACGTTTGCACTGTAGCTGATGATGTCCTTGATCGGGTGCTAAAATATGTTTTGTTATCAATCAATTAATTTACCTATTTTTTATTATATCGTCTTTTTATTGGTAACTATAATGCTTGCATGGCGAAATATTTTCACCCTTTCCTTATCTTTCCGTTCCAAAAGTTTCCTAACTTATGTCGTTCAAAGCTAATTTAATTCACAAAGCACAATAAATAATATAATATATTTTTCTACAGGCCTCATTAATGATATAAAGCAAAAACAAAAAAGTTTTTAATGAAGAAAATCGGGTATTTTGCGATACTATGTGATGTCATCCAACAAGAGACAAGGCAACGGCGTAAAAGAACTCGTGCGTAAGATTTGTACTGCTACGTCGTTCAAATACAGTTCAATACACACTTGAACCGTAATACAGTTATTTTACATACCTATTATAAGCATAAGCCACCTCGTGGGAAGATTTTTCATTTAATATAGAGGATCATACGATAGTTTAATGATGATAGAGATATTAAACAAAAACTAAGGGCACGATCGTATTGATGTCGAGTATTTTTTGGCTGTGATGAGATACGCTGGAAAAGCCAATACCTAGGTGACCTGTGTCCCGATTACAGAATTTTAGCAATAAGATATAAAAGCAAACACGCGAAAAGGCAAGTTGGTTTTACAATTCTATTAAAGGCATTCATTGTGATTAGACGCATTTTCAATTACATCTTCAGTCAATTTAAATATAATTAAAGAACTGCGAAAGAACTATCCCCGAATTTTATTTTCTGGCCATGAATTAATAATTTTAAAAAAATCACTATTAACCTTTAGCAAAAATATAACTGAAGCACATATCCACAGTTTTCAACCCAAAGGTTGGTTTTATAAGTGAAGAGGGTAGAGCTTCACCTGGTTCTAAGGCCAACGGCGAGTGAAATTCACAGACAAACGGTGGGGGGGCGGGGAAGGTCCCTGTACTACCTATGGTTTCCCAGGGAATTCTGGTACACGAAAAATCACGCAGCTCGTGTGAAGTTAAGGGTGCCTAGGGAGGCTTGCCAGGGAATCGAACCGGAGTCCTCCGGTCAGTAAGCCCAGCACTCTACCCACTGGATTACTATGTTCTAAGTATAACTTATTATTGTAAAAATTGAGTAAAAAAATACAGTTTTCAAAGTTTACGACAGTGAAAGTACCTCATTTGTATAAGTAAATAGGCGCAAAAGTAATAATTGAAAAATAAGTATTGGTATACCTAGTTCAAATGGGTATAATAATAATAATTGTTATTCCTAATAATGATTATCGCTAAATAAACTTCAATTAATAGTCTTACTGAATTTCCCTTTAGTCAGTCCAATTCTTAGTTACGAAGTTTGGATATTACCCAATGCCAGAAATAACACCACTTAGTGAAGGCATATTCTGTGAGCTATGTAGTTCTCATAAATCACATGCTCTTGACATCACAGCATATGTTAAGAAGTCTATCAGACACAAAGGACGGTTAAAATTACATTTCACCGGTACAAACACAAAATGAAGCACATACATGTCGGCAAAACATAACTTCTTATGTACACTTGTGGTTGTAGGCTTCCTCCGAAGCTGGCCGAGCGTAGAGTATCAATACGATTCTCTGAAGATAATTTCTTCCGAAAGAGGACGATTGAAATTCCAGATTTTTTAAACGGAAGTAACATTGAAAAAACCAAACCGACAAAGCCGCCACACAGATTTTTGAAGCAAATAAAGAACGTTTAAACTGTTAACATAAGTAGTGGTAATATAAAGCTTGCCCAGAGCGATCTCTTCCCTCTAAAACAAGGAGGGCGTCGCCTGGCATCGGGCCGCACGAGGGCGTATATAATTTATAATAGCTGGAGAAGAAAGATTCCGTCAGCCAAAGGTGATCAGACCTGTAAGGGGTGTCTGAATGCACCTGGGCAGCTCCCTTTCACCCCATCGCAGCCCCCCCCCCCCCGGAATGCGGATGGCACCAAACAGAGAACACGGCCGCCGGCTAGAATGGCTCCATCACCATTTTATTCGCTCGCGTCTGATGTGTTCGCACAAAACGGGCGAGAGATTGCTCCAAGAAAAAGCCGAATCCTCAACTTTGGGAGATCCCATCGGTAGGGCGCGATTTGTGCCATCATGCCACGATTCCAATGATGAAGCGCATGCGTAAAAGAGGTACCGTCCCATTGCCAAATTGGTTTTCAATTAATATGACGAATCATACTTCGTTTGTTTTTTGGGACTGTTACCTTTTGTTTTCCATGTTTTAGCAAACCCAACATTATTGCATCTGAAAATGAATAATTCAGGGAAGGAATTGTTTCTAAGAAAAGTCGACCGCGATGGTATTTTACAAGAATTTCCATTTCCTCTGCGTACCAAATCTCCTCCTCCCTGGTGGGTTCCGTCAAGGTTATGCTTATGGAAACTCCCTTCTCTCCCTCTATCCTAATTTTCCTGATTGCTGGGTATTTTTATCTCTTTCGTTCTCTAACTTATTGCTAGACTATTATAATTGATTTTCTCCGGTATGAGAGGTGCCACATATGGTGTCATATGAGGATTCGTAAAAATAATTACGTAGGCACCGACTGAAATGAGTCTGTGAAAGCATATGAAGAATCAACCCGGGCGGTCTTTGAAGCAATTGAAGGTAGTTGGTAAATGGTCATACTTTTATAGATACAGCATAGAAACAGAAATCGCGTCGTAAATTAATAAAACAAGATAGAGCGGCGCATATTACCGATAAATTTAAACAAAGCCTGTTCAATAAGTCCCAATTATCATAGACGGGATCACCGCGAGTAATTCCGAGTGAAACCACGAAACGTCTGCGGAGCAATCTGTTTGAATGCGCTAAAATTGATTTTAAAATAGTAAATAATTTTAAGGGAAACAGCAGTGACTTCAAAAGGTTGTACTAACTATAAATGGAAATATGTTAAAACGGAATGCTCTTTCTCTAAGATACAAGAAAATTTAGTCTCCAAGTGTTTTTAGTTGGCTCATAGAGAAACTTCTTGAGTCAAAAATTAAACCCAACTCCTGGTGCTATGAATATAAGGTAGTGGTTAACCCTACCCTAGAATACTCGTCCATAGTATGGGATCCATATGAGGTGGGACATATGAAAAAGATAGAAAATGTTCAAAGAAAGGCCGCAAGATATGTACTCGGAAGGTACAAAAGAACAGATAGTGTCAAGGAAATGTTGGATATACTGAAATGGAAGAGTTTGAAAAAAAGAAGAAAAAGGAATAGGTTAGGCGTGATTTATAGATTTATTAAAAATGATGAAGCGTGGGAATATTTATGGAAAGAGATAGAAAAACCAAACTTTAAGGGAAAAAACGACAACAGTTTTAAAATAAAAATAAGAAGGCAAGAAAATAAGAAAAAGTACTCCTTTTAAAATAGAACTAATGTTGATTGGAACCAGCTGCCCGGAGGTTTGTTTGAGCCCTTTCCATCCAATGTCAGGAGTTTTAAGAATAAGTGTAAAGCAGCCACTGGGATATAAACTACATTGATCAGCGATTATTATACCATTGCACTTATTAAAATATTTTTTATATTTGATGTGGAAGTTTGTTTGCACGTGATGTGGAAGTGTCATTGTATGTAAGAATATTTTGTCTCCTATTTGTTTTTCTCGTGCGTGTATGCATGTTTGTTCATTGTAAGAGTGATCATTGATCAAACTCGACTGTTGCCACCAGGACAATTACCTCATTGCAACGATAAATTCTTAAATAAATAAATATTAGAAGAAATAGCCTGTCTGAAAAAGGAGATTAGACCTTTAGGGGTTTTGTGCATGCACCTTTGTCCTTTCCTCCACCCCTTCCCCAAAAACTGTCGAAGCAAATTAGGTCAAGCACGTTTTCTATTACGTTTTAGGTTTTTTAAGAGGACATCCAAATTTACTTGCAGTTTCAATTAATAAGCTTTCTGCTGTGCTTGAATAAAAAATGCAATGACATAGAAACATGATTTACGATGCTTCTTCTTACGTAGTTTTCTGGGATTTTTTTGAGATAGTTGAGGCCGATATTTGGTGGATTCCATTTGTGAAGCTCTGGAAATCCAGATGATGCTAAGGTGTAGATAGAGAAACTAGTCGACAGTAATGAATTCTGCCCTGAGGAAACGTGAAGTCTTTTGATTCTTCCTTCGTGCTTCATAGTTTGGCGTCAGTTACTTAACAGGTGCCTTTCCAATCAGTTTCATTCAGATCAAAACAGCTGACATCACCTTGTAACTTGATCTAAGGCCTTAGGTATTGGCTGCCGTTAAGTCTTCTTTACTTTGGTAGCCAGGTGTCTACAGATCGTCGCGCGACTCCTAAAAAAACCTCAGATTTCAGCATCGATAAAAGGTGCGATTATCCTTTGGCCAATTCCCTTCTTCTTCCCTCAATAAAATCAATTTCGGGGATATTATTTAACTGTCAACAAACGATCAATCAATCTCAGCTAAGATCACGAAAACCGTGGTCTCTATAAATTTTCACAGCAACAGGCTAAAACCAACACAAAAGTACATTCATAGAAAGAGAGTAGTAAATCTATAAATTAGTTGTTAGGCATGAAAATTTGAGTGTGCTTCAAACAGAAAAAATATAAAATAAGATTAGCATTCACATTTTATTTTCCTACCTCGAGGGGTCGGTGCCCCGATTGGGATCCCGATGAAGCTTTGGCTTGCCATCATGTTTCCCCGGGGATGACTCACGAGAGTTGACACAACAATTACTCCCGAGGCAGGACTCGAACCCGCGAGCTTTGGCTCACCAGGCGACCGCGTTACTCACCTAACTCCTTCATGCGAGTACTATCAAATAGCAGGTTTATCATGAATCCATCATGGTCGGGATCGTTCGGAGGGAAGTGAAGATGAAAGGAGTGTCTGCATTCGAAACGTCTCGAGGAAGGCCTTTGCATTGGGAGGCAATGCGAGCTAGTTAGTGCCCTCGCGGGGTGTGCGGGCGCCCTCTCCTCCAGGCGAATCACAAGATGACGGGCGCGGTGAGTGCCCCACTCATGGTGCTCGGATGCTGCATTCGAAGCTGCGCGCAGAGCTGGGATCCGTTCAATTGGGCCGCCGTCCGTCGAGGCGGGGGAGGTTGCTTCGGAGCGGGAGAGCATTCGGTTCGGCGGCAGTCGAGAGAGAGCGGAGGCGGACCGAGTTCGATCCTCTCCTCCTCCGACAGAGAACCACCGCTCCCACGAAGCGGAGGGAAGAGGGTGGGGTAGAGGGGGAATGGAGGCACTTCCGGCGACCCGTCATGGGCATCGACTTAGCGGCGGCGTGCTAGCCGGGGACGCTCCTTATTCCCGGTCGGATTGCATACATTACGATCGACTCGAAGCACTCATGCCGGAAAGGGAAGATCGAAGGATGAGGATAAGGGTGGGAGTTTGCTCGGAAATGGAAATTCGTCATCGGGGAAGAGCACAGACTGATGGAATACCCCAAGCACAAATAATGGAATTCACAAGGGACCCCAACACATATTACTTTGCGTACTTACAGGCTGCGAGAGTTATACTTTTATTTCGGCGAAATATATTCACAAAACCAAGGCCGTTGAATTCATTAAATGTCAAAAAGGATAACATGCAACTTCCTCTATGCAAATGAGAAATATTTCATGTGATAGCTTTGCAATTAAAAATGGTCCTGGTATGCTAACATTGCTGATTAGGAAAACACAAAACTTGGAAGGAAGTTAACCAATAGGTGTTCGTATTATTCCTCAATGCTCTAGTAATCTAGAACCTAGAACTCTAAGGTAATGAGATATCAGTGTAATAGCACTCGTTGCACCGAATCAAAATGATTTAAGCGACATTTTTACGGCATGGCAATTAGCGGTTAAACTCTCTAGATTAACTTGATTGAGTTGGAAGAGCTATTAGAATAATAAGTAATAATTAAATTTCATCAATTAGTTTTTCTTCAGGAACAATGGAAGTCCATAATACATGGTGCGGCAGTATAACTTCCTTTTTTCGAAGGGGTTTTGCTTTATAAAAAAAGAACTCACGCTGCCGCACCCTGTATTTATTTTTTATATATTTCTCTCGATATTTACTGTTCTAAGACTTATAACAGTAATATCAAATCAATCACAATTCTGTATTATCGCTTCATCCATAATATTTTCCATGAATTCTCACGGATATTGTTCTCTTTCCTGAAGTCTCTCTCTCTTAGGTTCATGGTACGCATTAAAACACGTTGACCCTTCCTTTAGTTGAAAGCGTAGTCCGTGAAATATTCAACTCGGAGGCGTCAAAGGTGCGAAAACCCATGCAGTGCAGGAATGCATGCGACTAAAAATATCATACGTATGCGTGTGCATCCTAAAATGATGCCTAAATGAACGAAAACTTCATAGACTCCCTCACATATCCTGCTTAGAAGCGATAGGCCGATATATTCATGGGATTTTATATGATGCTGGGAACATAAGAATTGCTCACCCTGCTCGTCATGAGCAGACATCAATTCGAAGATTGATTTGTTGCAGCTCTATATTCTTCGTTCTCCCGTACAGTTGCCCCTTCATTTCTTCTTTATTCAATCTGATCTCCCATTGTCAGCTCCGAGTGTCTCTTTCGCGGCTCTTCTCGGTAGCTATTCAAATCATGCGTTCCAACTATAATTATCTCATTACCACATACATTCCTACTATTGCGTACGATGTCATCTCTGTTTACCAGTGCCTTTCAATAACTTCTCTACGTTCCAGGATTCATTCATTCGCGATTCACCGCGCACTTAATTTTACTAACTTGGCTTTAAAAACCATCATCCTGACGTTGAATACCACGTTTCTACTGTTGTCGTCTGCAGCTCATGCCTCAGTAATGTTCAAACATTCTGTTCGGCGTATACGGTTTAATAACGTTTTTTATGAGCGGTTGATGTCATGTGTTAAAATGACGGCCATTGGGGTCATCGCAATCAGCTGTTGTTACCTTTTTTCCGAGGGGAGTGATGGACACCCTCTCTTGCCATTTCAATCACTCACGACCCTTCACCCCAAGCTTCCGATTCCTTCCCTTGATCTCTTTCTCACTCACCTGGTCTCATGTATTTTCACATGTCACAAGAACGGCGTCATTTGCTTCATAATTAACTAGCACTTCATTATTAAAGAGTCCACTGAGATCAACCGCATCTTAGGCCTATATAAAAAGGACTTATAGAATATAAGTCCTTTTAATCTATAACTATTTTGAACTGTCTTGCGTGTTTTCACTCATATGAGAAATCATAGATGTTTTTTCGAATAAATTACTGTGCAAAAATTGATACTATTGTCATATTGTTTTCATCAAGTGTAATAACTATACGGTCTAATTTAAATTGAGTTTACTCCCGAATGGAGTCACTTGCCGCCATGTAAATTTGAAGCATGTTCATTTCACCCGTGTACTTGCCGCCTTGTAAATTTCAAGCATGTTCAGTTCACCCACGATTGCTGCTGATGATGATAACAAATCCTGAAGTTAACTTTATCTGACAATCTCCTACCACAATAACACGGCAGTGGTCATTTTTACTTTCGTATGATCAGTATATTGAGCTTCGGGCAACATTGCTTTGAAATTTATCGTCTCCTCTCCTGGAACATTAAAAACTATCTTCAAGCTCTGTTTTTGAGAATTGCAGACACTTCATAAGCCTCCTTCTGCATTAAAAAACTTTGGGAGACAATTGGTTTAGACCAATGCAGGTATAATTGCAGCGCCCTGTCCGCCACATGTTGCCTCCATCGTTGCCATTGGCGAACTGACCATGTTTCAACTCGCAACAATTGCCGATGACGCCATGAAATCAATTAAATAAATGTTCCACATATACATTGAATACATTTTATCTGACAATATAACAGGAAATTAAGTTTTTTAAAATCAAATAATGCAAATGAAAACTTTACAATCGCTCCTTATTGAACAGGTCACGTGAAATGTAATATTTTTTCCTCCCGTTAATCGAGAAAAAGTAAACAAACATCAACAAGTTTGTATAATGGAACGTAGCTACTTTTTTCAAAATTTATTTTATCGCTTTGAGTGGCAGGCGAGATAAATTTTATCTGAGGAGGAAAACGGCGAAAATGTAGACCTTGGCACCTGGGTTACATTATTTTGTAGCTTTTAGTGATATTCTTCTTTTCTGATGAAATTCTGATCGGAGTGGTAACCAATAAAATCCAGGGAGACATGGAGATCATGGTCATTTTATCGGCAAAACTACAATTTCGGTACATATTTATTTCCTCCGTAGTACTCGTTCCTTCGTAACTTGGGGCGATTTCCATTGAGGGCACTGCTAGAACATTAAAGAAAACGGGCCTTTATGAAAGGTTCGCGTCTCCTTGGTGAGCGGTCGTAAAATCATAACATGATACAAATAAGGAACAAATACTCGTAATTCAAAACATTTAAATTAATTAAACACTTGAATATTTTGACATTGCAACTAACCATTACTTAGCTCCTGCTATTGACATTGATGTAGTGCATTGCTAGATGGGTAATTTGGTAGAGATAGGCTTCTCAGAAAATGAAAGAATGGTGGAGAGAGACCCCTCGGCAGTACTCTAATCTTAAATACAGGCGCCAAGCGGTCCACAAAATAATGTCCCATCTGACGGACGGCGTACTTCACTTGAAGTGCATAGAACATCAAGTGGGGATCGGGATACAAATAAAACATTCTGCCACCTCCGAGATTCGAATCCGGACCAACAGGGTGGAGTACATTAGCTACCGCACCATTCCTATTCCCCTCACACTCGCTCTTGCCATGTATTCAGGTTACACATGTACGGCCCCAGATGGAAAACAACAACTTACTTTGGAGAAAAGTTCGAAGCAAATGATTACTTCGAGGTGAATCGGAGATTTCAATAATTGAATGGGAATTACATATGATGTATGGATTTTGGGTAATGAGCTGGACGACAGGATTTCCTCGCAGCCTCTGTTCCTCAGTGAGGCGATTGCAAAGGCGTCCGATCCCAGTGGAGCGGTCCTTTTATAGAATGCGTCAGGTTAAAAAAGCTTATAAGGAGGGTTATGGGAAATGATCTCAATTATTTAATCCAGAAAATATGTTGCATCCAAAGATGAAAATAAGTTCGGGCAGCTACGGAAGCCGGCCGCGTGTCGTGCCAGGCAGCGGGGGAGGCAAGACTTCCGAGGTCGTCATCTCACGAAATCCTTGCAAAGCAGACTGGACGACAACAGAAAAGAAGAGACCCAGGGTAAACGTCAGCGTGATAATACGAACTAGGAATTACAGGACGATGCTACGAATGAAAGAGTTGAAAAATATCGAGCGAGAGACGGAGAGAGGAAATATATGCCTTGACTGCGAGATAAAGAGGCAGATGGCGACGTTTGCTAATCATAGTACTGAATAGGAAACTGAAGAGAAGGGTAGTGAGCTTGGAATAGGTGAATGACACAATATTATTAGTAGAAATAAAAGAAGACCTTGACTTAACACACTTGATAGAGATGAGCGTTTGGAATGGTTCAGTGGTGAGGAAAGGGGTGGGGTAGGAGAGCGCGGCTTGAGAGGAAGGGATGACCACAGGAAGGGAACCACACAAAACACCACAGCTATGCGTAGGTTCACATGGGGCATGTCATAAGATACAGAAATGTATCAATAAGGTTACATCTTGGTAAGGCATAAATTTGGGAATATAACAATCCACTCAGACGGTTTCCCGGAACCAGATGAGCATTTGAATCATTTTCTTTACTGCTCATGAAGTATAACGTTAAATTTGAGAGAATGAGAAGGGAAAGGCATATAAGGAAACCAAAACGAAGGAGTACCAGGAGGTAGTTGATAAAACACTGAGCGAACTGAGTGCAGTGGAAGAAAGTTGGGAAGATCCCATACAAGGATTATATGGCAAAGAACACTAAATGGTCAATTTATTAGAATGATATGTATTACAAAAGATATGATCAGGGCTATGGATGAGGGAAGAAAATTGGAGAACTTTAGCACAGACTCTCTCGGGAGAAAAAGCACGCATAGAGCAAACCGATAAACTGAGTCAAGAAACTGGCAGGGAGAAGGAAGATGGAAAGAGCATTGAGAGAATGTGGTGAAATTACAGAGTGATAGGGTGAAATGGACTCGTTCTACTGAAAGGATATCGCAGGACCAGGTACACTTGGCTGCGGGATAGAAAAATCATTAAAGGGAATGACGTAGAAAAAGGCTAAGGGAATAGGTAAAATCCGTGAAGAGTAACTCAAGAATTTAGGAAAACAAGGAAGTATGAGTATTTATGGGATCCTTTGAAGAATTAATGGAGGAGAAATTTGGTCGGAAGACTTAGTTTGCTTGATACTCTGCCAAGAAAACCCTCAAGCAGCAGACTGCAAGGGGTAAAGGATTTACATTTAGAGTTCACACGCCTCTTAGGATTCATCATCAACCCAAAGATTTAGAAGAGAGCAGATGAGTACTCAGGAGAAGAACAGCTTGGGTTAAGACGGAGAAGGGGCGATGCTAAATAAATGGCGATGCCACTAGCAAAAAGGAATATTTATGTAAAAACCAGGACGTATTTTATGCTTCGTGGATTTTAAGAAGGCGATCGACCGAATATACTGGAATAATTTGCGACATTTGCATAAAATAATAGCAGAATGTAGGTATCAAGCACTTATACGTAACCTGTGATCTGTTTCCTAAAATATGTATACAGAGGAAGGGTAATTGAGTAATGAAAAGGACTCAATCGATTTATTTTATTTTATAAATATGGCGAATCGGGAAAAATAGGATAGGATTTGGAATACATTTACCCATTTGGGTTCTATGAAAAAAGTCTGCAATTTAAAATATGCAAGCAATGTATTATTATTTCATCCACGCGCAGGATTTAAAGAAGCCGCATGTTAACTGGTTTGTTTCCCATTGGGAAGGCTTGCAATCACACCGGTGCGGCGGAGTCAAAGATTTCCTTCCAGTATTATTTTCACTGTTTATAAATGATCCTCAAAAATAAGGTCCATCAGCGAAAATAAGAGATCATCGCGTCGTCTAAACGGCGATATTTTTCAAATTTATTGTCACATATCAAGTTACTTTAAATAATTGTAGAATGGACATCGTTAAATCAGGCAAAATAAAATTAGTAAAACTAAAGTGGTAATATTCGATCACAATATACTTGCTTTAAAATTTTATTTGCATTCAACTCTAAAGTTACGGAAAGAGATATTTCTATTCATTTCGAATAAATGGCCAAATTAATTAAAAATAGCAATTTTCCACAAAAATAAAATAAAATTTAATGCGAGGTAAAATTTAATGTAAGCATTAAATTTTATTTTATTTTTGTGGAAAATTGCTGTTTTTAATTAATCATGATATTCCACCATATCACGCCTGAAACGTCTCTTTTTTAAATGGCCAAATGTCTCGGGGTATCTATTAAACGATACGAATCTAAATTGGGCAAGTAATGCTAAACCAGAGACATTTTTCTTTTTTAAATTCACTAAATCTTGAAGGTAAGAAAAAATTTAGCACCGAAAACAGGATCAATCTTCATTAATATCCTTGGACTTCTCCATTTCGATTACTGCTGTCTAGTGTTTACTAACATCAAAGAAAAAGACAACACCATAATGCATCTTGGAATTAATGCAGTAATTAGATTCAACTATGACCTTCCCAAATGGGGCATTATCAGTGAATTTCATACAAAACTGAAGTAAGCTAATGTCAATCGGCGCCGCTAATAATTCTTCGTGGTTTTAACTTTTGCCATCACATTAAAAAATTGGGTAACATTTAAAAGGAAATCGCATCATTAAAAGCAGATACATAGAGCTTACATGTCAATTGATACGATTAGCATTAAGGAGTGTTAAATACATGTTTCTATTCTATATATATGTAAGCTCACATTATATAATTTTTAATGATACGCTTGTGTGCAATATTGATATACTTTAGAGTATAGCATATATTTTTTTCTTGAAGCCATTGATTTAAACACCTTGAATTCATGCTTTATATTTGTTGATTGTGTATGTTTGATTTTTCTAATTTTTTACTTGCTTGCGCCTACGATACCTATGCCCTAAAATATTGCAAATAAATTATCTCGTCAGCCTCGTAGACCGGTAGGAAGAAAGCTACCTCGGAAGGAACGAATTCCCTTAATATATTTAAATTACTATCTACAAATTTATTTTATAATTACAAAATATCTTGTAAAACAAAATACAGAATCCATCAGTATTCTAGTATCGGCGTGGATAATACTTAGCATGCGTAATGCATCGTAAAATATAGTATTTTTATCTTTAATTGGCGTTATGAATTTTTTTAACCAGTTAATTATTTTAAATTTTGATGAAAATGTTACCAAAAATTTCACTGAAGACTTTTCTGGAATAATAATATTTCTTACTGTCGCTTGTGGATACTTTCCTATATCTACCAATGCATTTAATTCCTTTCCCAATTTTACAGAATCCGATAGGAGTTAGGGACTAGAAAGGTTTATGAGTAAAAAAAGCACGTATTTTGGATGGCCCCAAGGTTGCATAGTAAACTGTACTACACATTAACTGTTTTGCCAATGCAATTGATGACAAAAACCTCGGCAGATTTGTGGTATCATCAATGAATGCGTTAATTTGGGCTCTAGAACCCAAAACGCAAAGTGGCAAAGCCCTCTCAAATCGAGGATATGATTTTGCTCTGGCGTGCTAATTTTCCAGAGCTGATTTCATGGCTGAGATTGGTCCTCGCCCGCCATTTCATCGTCAACTACAACATTCCCCGCCTCCCATTGAAAAATGAAGCGTGTATGTCCATATTAAAAGTGTTTGTAATTTCGATTTGGACATCAAACAATTCCACGAAGTGAAGCCTGACAGTGCATGTGGATTTATGTATATGTATGCATACATAATTCTGTTGTATATATTTTTAAATATCGTACACATTTTAAAATTTTCAAACTTATGGCGGTGATAACGGTGAAAACGTTTACAGATTTGCAACAAGATGACAAGAGTCGCTCAGCATTTGATATTGAAGGAAGTCCTAAGGTTTGCAGACATCACCAAAGTAAACGAACGTAGAATTGAGTTTTGACCAAGAGCCTAATTGTATTCTTTCATTTTCAACAGACTCGTAGCCAAACTTAAAGATCAACGAGTGAAATCAAAATGTTCAAGTGTCTTCTGAATCGCCCGTTAGCAAAAACTCCGTTATATCCCCCAGCTAGAGATCAATAGAAGATCCGCTATTGGATGGAGAAACCTGTCATCGACGCGTCATGTGGACAAATGGACATATATGTATAAATCTAAGAAATCGAACCCCGAGTTAAGGCATTACAATTAAGAAGTTTCGTATTATCCGATGAAATCCTAAACTGACGTCACGGGGTGGTCAAGGATGCCAATGGTGTAAATAGGAATACACATATCATCATCCTTGTGTTTTCGCCAAAATCAACTAAACTCACACAGCCTATTTCCCGGATTTACGATCCGAGAGATCAAGCGAGGAATACTGGAAGGTTGATAGGCGATGAGATATCCCAAAAGTTAAGGGTTCAGATGTACTTTACGGGGGGAGAACGATGCTTTGCAGCTTTGACGCATTTCAAAATCGTAGGACATCGATGTGGTACCCTACATGCCAACAGTAGGGTGTGTGGCATGGGGTGGTTACCCACCTGGCATGTCACATAAAAGAATTAAGTCTTAGTATATTGCTGCCCCTTCAGCTGCTCCAGTATTTTCTCATGAGACAGGAATTCTTTCCGATGCATTTCAATGGCACACAGGGGATTAATGCTGTTATTAAGCCCTGATATGGCCGTAAGTTTTATAAAATTAATGTTAGATAAACCCAACAAAAAGAGATCTCAAATGGATAAAAGAAACGATATTATAAAATATGGAAGAATCAAATGTAGAGACATATACATGCATTCCCATACATCAAACTTCTGTAGCACTCCATTTTCCAAAGGGAGAGCCAAATGAAAGCCTTGAAAATTATACATTTAAAACTTCGTAATTTCTTGAATACAAAATATTCTTGGTTATATTATTTTCAAATGCACTCTCCTTTGAGTACAATATACATATTCCAGGATTTTGTAAGTTCACAATTACTCAAGAAATAACATGGCTTTAACTGCTACTCGGGCAAGTGGGGGTCAACACTCTATTATGTGGCTGACCTGGTCAAGGAGAGTAATGCCCAGTTCCTCAACAGCATTACTTCTCTTAGGGGGGAAATGCTGTTTGGGAACTGCCAGTTCACGTGTAAACTTGTTGGAGGTACAGAGATGGATCACCAATTTTTCATTAATTGATGAATTTCAATGTTTCTCCCCTTATCAACTCAACAAACAAATGAGAGTGTGTTGTTCCTCTGTGATGCATGTTGCGAATGCAGCTGCCATGTTTACACTATTGCTGCGCCATATTGCTTCTATCTCGCAAGTGGGGTGGCCGAAGTGCTCGAGGGTGAAGGGGGTGGTGCTGTGAGGGAGGAGAGAGCAGGGGGGAGCGAAGAGAGATGCTATGAAGGGGCGTTCGTGTAAAGAGGATGCCGGAGGGCACGAGCAAGGAAAAGATGTAAGAGGGAAAGGCCTTGCGACGCGATCATTTGGAAGACCACGACCATCCCCGTGTCCAGATTCGGATGTGCAGAGGGGCTACCCCTGGGGGTAGCAGCGTCGGGTAAGGGGGTGCAAGCGTGGGCAGCGGATGCCTCTCCTGCCGAGCGAACTAGCGAAAACCTCGCTGCCTACCCCTCCCGGAGGAGGGCGAGCCGTTTCTCAGCCGCTCTCGCAGCCTCACCACGGCGAGACTTGCAACCGCCTCCGGTCTCCAGTCTAGTCAATGGAAGCGGGGCGCCTTCCAGCGGACCCCTGGAGCCTAGTAGGGACGTCTGTATTTCAACCTGTGAAAAATCTCCCTTTTCCAAATTTCAACCTCACATAGTACACCTCACATCTAATGAAAACATTTCTATTATGTGACAGAACACTTTCATTTCCATTGAAATAGCACAGAATTTTAGATAAAAAATGAATTCAACGTAATAAGAGTATAGCTTAACTTGATATTTCATCAAAGAGCATGAAAACTGAGAGGTTGAG
The DNA here is from genome assembly GCF_022747635.1 of Hetaerina americana. Lineage (NCBI taxonomy): Eukaryota > Metazoa > Arthropoda > Insecta > Odonata > Calopterygidae > Hetaerina > Hetaerina americana. The sequence goes on along the minus strand of NW_027287427.1, from coordinate 85,887,067 downwards.
CTTCTTTAGCTTCGCTTTCTTCATAATTTCTTTGTTCTAGAACACTCTAATATGAAAGTTCATAATGTTCGTGCGAGTGAAGTCAGAAATTATTTTACATTTATGGAGTACGGTGGAAGCAGAGAGAAAATTAGCTGAAGTATTTTTCTACATGAGATGTTGATCATTAAAAAGCATTTTTGTCATCGTATTGGCAATAGTGATTATTTTAAGCCAACAAGGGCTCAGTTCTTTTGCCTAAGTGTCACATTTTGTTTAGTTATAACTTGATGGGAAAATGTCGCAATAGAAAAAAATAAGCAGTTTCCTAAGGCGTTTCGTGACCAAGTCCACCTTAAATCCATAATCGCCGATCCGATATCTATTGATTACACCATATTTCGGCGCAAGTTCGTACTAGCCTGCGAGTGGGGTCACACGTCAAGCGGCGGCCGACCCCGAGCGGAGTCTCGGCTCTCCCGCAGGCGAGGCGACGGGCCCCGGCCGCGGAAAAGCGAGGCGGTGCGGGGTGAGGGCCGATTCGGAGGGAGAGGAAGAAACACGAGCGCCGGTTCAAGTGGAGCAATGCTTCAATTCTGGGCCGATCATGACATTTACATCCGAATCCGCTCACTCTCATTTCCTCCCTCTGGCACCATATGGTTCAGCCGTCAAGCACTGGGAATTACCTTTCATGTAGATTTACTTTGGGAAATTTTTATTTCATTAATGCGCGAATGTATTATTTTTTTGTCATTTCAGTGCGTTCGTTCCTCTGCTTACGCTGTTTTTTACGAGGTCTCCAAAATACAAAAAAACATGTAAGGAGATATTGGGAATTGCTTGAAGTACGAGGGTCATCCGGAAAGTAGTACCCGTTCGTGAAATAAAGACACAAAAGTAAATATTAACAAACATAAAAAATTTTATTTGAAAGAGGATACTTTAAACTACTTCTCAACATAATCTCCAAGCAAATTAAGGCATTTGTCATAACGTGTGACAAGTTTCTGTATTCCTGCTGCATAGTCCTTCGCCGCCAGCTCATTGAGATACGCGAGGGACCCATCTTGCACAAATTTTTGCATAATGCAGATGGTGTTTAACAATTTCATGAACAATTGTTCGAGAAACATTGGGAAAATGCTCACAGATGTCATCAATTGTGACGCGCCGATCGTTCCTCACGAATTCGTCAACTGAGCTCACCAGTTGGTCTGTAATGACAGACGGTCTCTCCGAACGCTCATCGTCGTGTGTGTTCCCCCTCCCCATGTTGAAGTTGCGACACCACCGCCGAACAGACGACTCGTCCATTACATTGTCTCCATACACCTCCTTTAATTGGCGATGAATATCACATGGGCGAACGTTTCTTGCATTGAGGAATTTAATCACTGCCCTCACTTCACAACTGGCGGCGTTCTCAATTTTTTTAAACATTGTAAACAATCACAGAAACAACACAGGCAATGCTAGCGTCACGCAACTTGGCTCAGAGAAGGCAGACAAGCCACTGAAGCTATCTGACCTCGTCCAGCGGCTACTCGCGTCGTCAGCACTTCATGCGGCACGAACGGGTACTACTTTCCGGATGACCCTCGTATTACAGCAAGTGCAACCTGGCCAATGATGCATATGTATCTATAGTTCCATGCACACGTTGAAAAACCAAATTCATGGATGAATCTTACCTTCTCCGTTTAATATCTGAAATTATCAATTAGAAGTTCAAAAAGAGAGCAACTGAGTCCAAATTTGTCATTACCTGGCCGGGTTTTTTTTTCAAATTTCCTTTGCAATGCATCGGTTTTATTATTAGATCAATTAATATACCATGGGACCTGCATTGGTAGGTAGGGACAGAATATTAATTGACTTGAAGAGATATGGCAGAATATACGAGGATGGACGAGCTGAAAATCAGTTAAATATTTCCATTTGTTTTCCTAGTTCCAGTTCATGGCTCCAGTTTCACTTTCTCGTGGTCAAAACCAGATCAACTTTCAGTATTTCAGCAATACACAAACACACACACACTTTATCTTATTACGTGGAGCGAGTGCTTCCGCAGATCTTGCGCTCCGCAACAGTCCACGCAAAGTGCACCTTCGTCGCCGAGACCGTGGTTCGGAGGAAGAGGATGGAAGTGGAAGAAAGACGAATTCGAGAAAAAAAGACTGCTATGCGAAAAGTAGATGGGTCGAGCGTTAATGGAACTTCCTCCGGGGATGAGCTGACCGCTTCCGGTGCCGCCAGCACCCCCGCCCGTCCCACTCGCACGCACGCACGCACGCACGCACTCGGGCACGCACGCACACGGCCGAACGGAGACAAAGAGTCCTACAACCCAATATGCGAGATCCCCTCAACGATTGGGGCACCACCCAGGAGATGTCAGCCTCGTCGGCGCTCGTCTTCTTTTAATCCTTTAATCTGCGGAGATGTTCCGATTGTTTCCCTTAATTTATTGTTCCGGAAAAGAGGGGAAGCTTCGAAAGCTTCCGATTAATCTTTAGAGTATCGAAAAAAGAGGGAAAACTCCCAAACAACGAACGAGACGGCGGGCGGCGGCGGCCAATTACGCGGCGAAAAACAGCTCCACCCTCCCCCCCCCCTGTGCCACGCTCCGCAATCGCTCGCCCCTCCCGCACCGCAGCGGAGGAGACCACGACGGAGACCGACACCCCCCCCCCATTGCAACGCACCCCCTACCAGCGCCACACCACCCGCTCTCACCAGTGTTCCGCTTAAATCGCTTTATCGAAACATTTTCGGGAAACAGCTGTTCCCCTTCCCTCTACCTCCTCTCTTCCCCCCCCCCCTCCCTTGGGGCACAAAGTGTTCTTAGGCGGGCGATGCGGCTGTCGTATTTGGCTTATCTATCGGACACAGTATCGCCTTGTCGGGAAGTGCCGCGAGGGGGCGTGGGGTGAGGGCAGATAAGGATTCTTTCGTCCAGCAAGAAGGCGAGAAACATTCTCTCAATCAAAATCCGGATCGCGAATTTTTTTTTGACGGAGTAAAGGTCCTTAAAGATTCATTTTTAGTACATTCACCCGCGCCTTTTAAGACGCTCCCAGGCATTTCTTACCCACCTTCTTGGAACCCTGGGGCTAGTCTCGCAACATAACTGCGACAGTTCGCCGTCTTTCTTTTGCGTAACAAGATCACATGACGTCCTTACACATCAAATCACTTGTATTTCACGAAAGTCAAATAAATATGCTCAAGGACTTCACATCTACTCAGCGAAAACTATCTTTCACGGTAACGCATTTTAAAATCGTGATGATGGTGAAAACGATGAAGCTCGACAAATCTCACCAGTCAGGATTCATTGAGAATAATTTAAGAACATATCCCCAATGAGGCATTTACCATACAAATTCAAAAATTTTGTTTAAAAAAGTCAAAGCTGAAACCATTTTTTTGTGAAAAAATAATCACCAAAAATTATAAATGAAATTCATTATCAGAAACCATAAAAGAATGATAACTTACTTTCAGATGCCAGTTTCCTACCCTTGAAATGAATTTTATATCCTTAAATTATAATGTTAGATACTAACTTTTAAAGATATATGCCTGGGTAACTTTCACTGCTTTAGCGCAATCTATTCTAAAGAAACTTACCATAGCGTGATCGTATTAAAGAAGCACAAGCATTGTTGTGATTAAACAGTTTATTACAGAGAGCTCTCTTAAACGACTTCTTTATCTCCAACGAACAGAAATGTGTGCACTACACCTCTATAGGTTTTGATACTATATGAAACATACACGATTGCCCTCCCTTGAGTAAAATCTTGGTGAAAGACGTCTCACCAAATTGGCGGAAGAAAGAAGGAGAATTGATCCCCAGAGTGACAGCTTAGTTATACTTTACTATCCGACCGATTGCTTTACCCAGTGAAGTTACGGAAGAGTTCTCTCACGCAGTAAATTACTCAGGGCTTTCAAAGAACCAGATGTTGTGACAAATTGCCATGTATAGAAGGCCAAAATTGATAGCAGTCGTGTTTGCTTAGCAAGAGTCAATGAAGTTAGACCCAACGTCATACACCAAAGGGACTTTTTCCTTAGACAAATTCAAAGACCTCGCGGGAAATTTCGCGTCAGCCACGGAACCCGTTGATGTGCACCGAAATGCAGAAATTTCACCGCGTAAAAATCATTCGTCTTGACCGAGGCTGGGACCGGGATCCCCTTACTCTGGGACTTAACGATCAGTTAACATCATGAGGCATGAGATTGGGAAAGGCTACGTCAAACATGAGAAAATACTTTATTCCAATTGCGTTAGCAAATAACCATAGTACTATAAATCAAACATACTTCTATGAGGAGATATACTTTCCACATTAAATTATTCTGAGTATTATTAAGACAAGAGCTGTATCCTTATTCTATACAGTGGTGCGTATTGCCTTATTATTTTGTAGGTGGTATTGCCTGTGGACTGGAGCGGATGGAGAATGATGGGTCTGCCACTTGAAAGGAAGCTTGATCGTGATGGAACCATACATGTAACAATCTTCTAACTATTCCTCTCTCCTCTCAAAAGCTGGCTAACGCCCATCAAAAGTTTAAATATTGATATAATTATTATTTTAAAATTGTCTCTGCCATCAATATAGCCACCAAAACTGACAACTTAGCATAAGAGGTTATCATTTTTTCACCCAGCACAGTTAACGCAATTTAATATATTATAACTGTGAAATTGCTATCAATTTAGGTTTGTGGTATAAAAATAAAATCAAATGATTACTTAAATCAAAATATCCGTGAGGGAAATATTTCCATTGCCACGTTTGATTTATTAGAAATTTCATAAATGCTTACTTCTTGAGCATGGAATTTATGCAACCAATATTTTATGATTAAATTATAAATACTTAGGTGGAATGATAACCCATAACAAGACGCATATAAAAATCGTAAAAATCATTCGCCTTGACCGAGATTGGAACCGTGATCGCCTTATCGTGGGACTACACTATTTGTTAGCACCGTGAGCTATGAGACAGGGAAAGGCTTGCCACCAGTTTTCTACGCCATCACTAATTGGACTTCGGAATATTGTGCAGGGTAAGAGCTTGATTGGGGTCAAGAAAATTCATCGCATCAATAAAAATATGATATTTTTATCTTGAAACGACGGTTGAACCTTCATCAGTTGACGCAAAAGGGCACTTATAACTTTTCAACATGAAACAATGAAGTGGAAAACACAAAATGGGATTTTAAAAAACAAGTGAGTTAGAATGGAGCATTTTTTTAAATTCTTTGGGAATTTATATCATATGACAGTCTCATTATAGTATTTTTTGTTCTTTGCAACACCTGTTTGTAAAGGCAAAATAAATGGCAACTTATCATTTTTAGCATTTATTCAAAATGATGAATTACCTACATTTCCTCGAATTGACTAAATGTTCGCATGCTGATTAAAATATGCGAAGAATTGGATGAAAGCCCGAGCCTTAGATGAAAGTCCAAGATGCTCATGATGAGGAAATATAAAGTAAAAATTCAAAATGCGGTTTAGTCAAGTTCCATTTATTTTAACAATTTATGAATCATACATAAGCAAAGTAAATTTCGCCTTCTTGCTTGTTATGTTCTGGCTTGCGCTTTGTTGGATGGCTTTCGCGCTGCATCTTGGGGTGCAGTTGCTTGTTGATTTATGGTATATGTGTTTGCATGAGTGTTGGATGAAGGGATTTTTGCATGAGTGCATACGCTGCTGTGGGTGTAGATTTTCATGTTATTGATTTTGCATGTGGTATTGTTCCTATTTACGGGTCGTGACCTGACACCCACCGCCACACGCCCTTGTGGCGGCTTTGTGGGTATTATGTAGATGTAGAAGATAAAACCATAAATATTTGAGACGACACACATAGAAGTAAGGAAGCTACATGAAATAATTTCCCGTGAGATGCGACCAAAGCTATGGTGGACTTTGGCCAGATGGTCAGGAACACGAAAGAACGGAATTCTTCATGACTTGGAGTATCTACATGGTGCCCTGTAAGGCACCACTAGGGTATGTGACAGGAGGTGATAACACAACAGGAATGCTCTCATAAAGTGGAAGAGTATTGAGGGGTAGATTAATAGGTGACGTGCAAAATCAGAATCATACACATGAGGTATAATGTTAGACGTTATTAATTTGTATGAAGTGTAAAAGGCGAAATGAGATCATTCCAAAAGGAGGACCAAGAGAAAAAATGGCAAAGCCAAATAAAGATGTAAGCATGAAAGAGGATTTGTTTGGATGCGTCCAGTTAGCACGGAAAATGGACCTACGAGAATGGTCTTAAATATGTTAAAATATAATATGTAATGATGCAGAGGTGGTTCTCCGGTTAGACTGAGTGAGAGACATTTTTGGCTCAACGTTTGTCTCCCATTGCCGGGAGCGTCTTCAGGAGCGAAGTCGAAGACGCTCCCTGCAACGGGAGAGAAACGCTAAGCCAAAAATGTCTGTCACGCAGTCTAACCCGAGAACCACCTCTGCATCTCCCAACAGCTGCGAAAGCCTCCGATCTACGAATATGTAATGATATTTGCTGTAAGACTGAAAATCTAGATAGTTAGAAGCCTACGTAATGTGAAGAGAGGACGATTATTTAGGAGTGTAATTAATTTTAGGTATCCATGCCTATAATAGGGTCGCTCATTCCGGCAAACACTGAAGTGATTTGCTGTCTTGTTGGTTATTAAAGTAATATAGATATAACATGTTGAGGAAATATCTGGAGCTTTCACCCCCTATGAGCAGGGTCCGATACAGACAATACTTCATCCAATGCAATACGTGAACATCAAAATATACATATCTTTGGATCAGATGATTTGGCAATGTTGGTTACGGACAATAAATGTCAAAAATAAGTGAATTAGATGATAACACATAGGAAGAGTGTGCACTTATGTGAATTAAATAATAAGTAAAGGAGAAGAAGTCCTTGTGAAAGCAATCATATAGGAATCTACTAGTTCATGAGATGAACACGGAAATACTTCAGTAAGATTGCAGTTATTTGCGTACATGGAATTTGAGCCAAGTGGAAATATCCTTAAAAATTGCTTTTGCTCTCTTAGTAACAATGGAAACCAACCATGAGTCTTACACCTCCAGCTTTAACAAAGAGATATATTTGAATTGTTAATAACTTTGATCTCTTCTTCGACGCTACAACAATATTTATCTTCTTTCATTTATGAAATACCGTTGTTAACAAATTGAAAACCAATAATTTATAAAATGAATAGAGAGTATCCGATCGCAAATAACCAAATTCATAATTATGCATCCTGAAACTGAGTGAAAAATATTTGTAGTCATACATTTCCCTTTATAACCTAGGTCAATCAAGAAATCCAAACTTTGAAAGAAAGAATAAAGAGAGTGTTTTGACCCAGGGCGACTCTCAACCAAGCAATCCGTAAAACATAATTTAAAAAAATTTAAATCAGGTTCATCCGCAAAAGGCAGAAGAGTGTTGCAACGGAATGCATAATAAAACACCTATTTTATTTAGATAAAATAATGTTACCAAAGAGGTTATGCACCACAGGCAGTGCAAATGCAAACATGCAGACTAAAGAAATTAACGGTGTAAGGGAGAATTCGTAATGATAATTAGTCAATTAAAATTGCTCAGGGAGCCGCGTAGATTTTGATTGCTATTCAGCTCAAAGGGTTCGATGCTATAGATGAATTTCCTCTTCAATGCGTCGAAGATTGTACAGCAAACTCGATGCTCAACCCACATTCATAGTTATTTCCTAAATTAATTGTTGCATTGAATGCAATCAATACAGAATAAACGGTCGAAAAATGAATTACCCGTATTAATAAGCTTCCTGAGTCCCCCAGAGTACGCAATACACGGTTAACTCTCGATTACCCTGTCGCTGATAAATGCAAGATGAAACACGGATAATCAAAAACACAAGTTTCCCCGAAATATGAAGGAAACGTGGTCGTGATGTAAACAGATTCAATTCACATGAATCGATATAGTTTTTTAAAACAAGTGACTACGATTAGAAAACGTATTTTCTCAAACTCAAACACTACTTTTTATTACTTGCCATTAATTCGATTATTTGGCAATGTACTCATGTTTGCTTTGTCAAACCATATTTATGAGGGTATGTATAAGTATATAATAAACGATAGATGGCATTGCCATAAACCTAAAAAAATCATGTAGACATGAAAAAGATTGATGAAGGGCGAATATTGGCAAAAGATCGCTAATTACGGATTCACATCCGTAATATGACACCGGCTAAAATAATGCAGTGCAGATAGATAATGACTTCTTTGTTGCATGCTGAACTCATTTGGTCACCTCAAAGGAGAAAATGGGATTCTCAGAGTTAGAGGAACAATAGGTTCGGGCAGTGAGAGAATGTTTACATTAAAACCTTAAACACTATTAATAACTTTTGACTTTGAGATCTAAATTTAAGATATTTATGAAAACAAGGAAACTCAAACATATTTTTTTCAAATATTATATTGAAGTCCCAAATCATTTAATTATCTTTACTGCTGTAACTTTATCAAAAACATTGCGGTGCTGGGAAGAGAGGAAAGCATGGACCACAAGGATAATTCGCAAAACGGATTATCCGCATACGAATAATCGATACTTAATATAGATTTATATATATATATATATATATATATATATATATATATAGATTTATATTGATAAGCGTCATTAATTCATTAAAAAGGTCACCTATATCAACTCCGTGGACTCCTGGCGCGGATTATCGCCTCCGTGAGACCACGCCTTACGCCCAAGTGGAAAGACGCGGGTGCACGGATGGGAAGATGGTGGATTCGGGAGACGGGACGAGGGAATGGCATTGTCCCCTTTGGGACGCCAGGGGTCGCGCGGGGCGAGGGCGGTGGGAAGCCCTCCCGCCCGCCTCCGCCCTCCCCTCTGGGTCGCTGAGACTCTAGCTGGACTGTCATTCGTATCAGATTCAAGAAGTCCACATGCAGGAGCTAGTCTTTTATGCCTTTCGATGAATGTACGGCTCCACTGTTAAAAACCTTGCCTACGTAAGAAGGGACGCGGGAATGTGAAATTAGGTAAGAGATGTGTTTTCGCAATTATTATGCTCAAATGTATTTATGAGCCATCGCAGTAAAATGTGCCTATATTTAGGATTTTGAGCGTGTCGTGAGAATAACAGTTTGTCTTGGGAAAATCTGTGGCAAGAAGGAAGGAAGTATGACGGAATAATCGGAGAGAGTCCTTTCAGAGACGAAGGTGACTTATCAAAAGCAAAGGGAAACTCGAGAGCTCAATCACACCAGTGATTCATCGACAGAATCACAACCTAACACATCGTTCAGATTTCACCGCCAGGATAAAATAAGATAACTGCACCCCACTTCAGTATTAATAATCTAAATGACACGGTGATCGAGCAGCATACATACGTATATTCGTAGGGCTATTCTGACGAATGGATAACGGTAGTTCAACTCGGATTACAACGCTCCATTTTCCCGCATATTCACAATAAACACGTTGCTTGCCATTTGCCATTTTAACTTGCACAAAATTTTCAAATCACTCCAAAGACATATTAATACACAGCGTCCTAAAACCTCCAGCCGTGCTCCTGTCAATGGCTCCCATCATACGATGTAGCTGTACCAGTTTATGTAATTTTTGGGTGAGATCATCATTTAATTTATAGGTCCTCTTTGACAGTTGATAGTATCTTCGCCATTTAAAATTACACATAGGCTTTGTAATAGCTGCAATCTTGCCACAATTCTCATTGTGTTCATTTATTAATTACATCAACACTTAGTATCTCGTCACATACCCTATGCATTGGCAAATTATACATTACTATACATGGTACCCTATAGGCAACCGCTAAGGGTGTGGGGCAGGGGGTGATTACGAACCAGACTACTTTTTGCTTACTGGGTGTCATGCATTAAAACAGAAAGAGGAATTCATATGCACTTCATAAGTGCTCTCTCTATAACAAGTCTCAATATTCAGCTCGCAGCTAAGGGCATCACTTCCCCGGCAGGCGCCGGCGCCAAGGGTGTATCACCAGAAACAAATTCCCGGACCTAATGGCGTCGCCACCGAAAGTGATGTGGAAGGAGAGGTTGGTCGAGGGCTGAGTGCCGGCCCTCATTCTCCAGGGCCGGCCGGCTTCATCCGAGTGTTCCCCACCGCTCGGTCGGCAAACGAGCGGTGCGGCGCCCGAGTACCCCTGGCGGCCTGTGCTGTGCCGCCGTGTTTCCCACAACCCACCGGGAGAGAGAGCGTTTTAATGACCTCTCCGAGTGCAGGTGTTTACGGTGCACATGATTAGTTAGTTCCCTTGAAAACTCCACCCGATGTAGCTACTTCTAATCACGTGATAGAGTAAAAATCGACATGTGGAAAGCTGCTCCTTGAATGCAAAAATGTGCAGAATTCAAGTACTCATCAAATCAGCAAAATCATATTCATTGATTTCCGGATAAAGACACTGACAAAATGAAATGAATTGATGATATTTTCCAGGTGGTCACCCCCTGAGTCCAACTTGTGTTAAAAACATCCTGGAACTAGTCACTCGAAAGTAAAGGTGAAAATCCAAATGTTTTAAAAATACTATCGAGTGCAGTGAAAAACCTCCGGTCGTAATCTCTGTGAAATTTAGGCAAGTAACAAGTTTATTCTGATAGTTTTCGCAGTTCGGGTTATATTTATATTGTTATCGTCGATTATTTCCGTTATCAGAGACCTCTATTTAAAACAATCTATAACGAACTTGAATGGACTAAAGGCAGGAAAAATAACCCTACCATATTTCAAATATATAGTGGCGACAATGCAACAATTTCAGAGAGTAAAAGTAATTCGGTTTGACCGGGATTCGAACCCGGATCCCTCGATGCCAGGTCAAGGTAAATGCTTTTTAAACTCTGAAATTGTTGTATTGTAGGGCGCATTCTCTCTCCCTCTCTTAAAAGACTCTTTTAAAAGTTAAAGTCGCGGCATCGCCCATAGTTTCTTGGAACATGGTGGTGACTTTCATATTTATGCGAAGCAAACTGATATTCGTTAAAACTACACCGGATCAAGCTGGAATATAAATATTAAATGTGGGTATCGTTTTAAATGTATTCAAAAATGTCAATATAAATTCAATTAGAATCTCACGTACAGGTTTACATAGCGCCTCTGAGGCTGCAAATACATTTATACAATGAGCCATCACGCGGGTATGGGGCAGGGAACATGAATCTTATATTTTTGCAAATGTGGCTTAAATTTGAAGCGTGTATAAGTCTGTAAGGCAGCCTTCCCAGAGCCCTCCTGTGCGCGTGTGATCTGTGCGAGTGAAGAAAAGAGTATTTGAAGACATAGGATCTGAATGACTTAGGCATTATTTTATCTGGATTTATATTGTGAGACTCACTTAGGATTCTCTCTCCGGAGTCATTGAGTGATCTTCTAAGATCTACTTTTTTCTAAGAGCCTAAGCCTCACTTTCTCTCCCAAACCATCGAAGGGATGTTTCATACCTTAGATTTGCTACGGACCACGCAAGTTCTTAACTTATTTTTCATTCTTCATTCCTAGCGATTTTTTAGCAATGCTGTGGGTGTTTTAAGCTTTATCTAATAACATAATTCACGCGTCTTCCTATGAGTCGTTACCCATATATTTAATATGTATTTAACTAAATTAAGGATGAAAGACGCATATAACAATTCCTCTCATTTGCTTTTTCATTGCAGACAGATTCTGATACCTACAAAGTATAAGAATTTCTGTGGTAATTACTTTCCGTTTCCTTGATAGACTAATTGATAATTACACACAATTTTTCATGTCAAGAGCTAAATTCTAAATTATCTAATACAGTCCATTGCCCCGCTTTGTTGTTTTATGTGATGCTGAAGCGTTCCATGAGACATTCCACTTATCCTAAGGATGGCTTGCATGGGCATTTCCCTAGAAATAGGGAATGAAATATGGAGTCCAATAGGCATTACTAGTTCCGAGTAATCCAATTAATTTCTGTTAGTATTAATAAATTTCATATTTTCCCTTGCTTTAGATCAATTACTAGCTTTTTTTTGTAATTTTACCCACAATATTTACACCAGTCAATTAAAGGGCAAATTGGTTGAATCCCCGAAGTTAGTCGATTGTTTAAAATCATTATCTGTCAGTGTTTTATGTGGCCAAGACATGCTTGACGTAGATGAACAACTATATGGTAATTAAGAACCAGTTACAACTATAAAAGTTGCACTGGAATCACGTATACGCAAAAGAGAAGCAACGTGTTCCAAAAATAATACTTCATCTACCCCTCCTACAACAACATTTGCATCCTCATTTCCTCACCAAAAATGTCACCGTACTTAATTACGGCCCGAACCTTGGTTTTTTTGGAGTTCAAAATTACATCGCAGCCTATTTTGGTAACTGAAATTTCAGTTCTGGCTGTAAGAATTACGGGAAATTACTCCTCTTCTCTCACCAACGATATCCCCTCGCATGGCTCACATCAAGTAAGTAACATACGTATGTTCAAATACCATAAAAACAAGTAAACGCAGCCTTATATCTCATGCCATTATCCTATTACTATGTACAAAATACTGAGAAATGAGAATGTGTGGCGACATTTTTCTGTTGATGAATTCGTCAAAACCCTATCCAATGAAATGCAAAATAAAAATGGCATCCAAAATAAAGGGCATTCCAATAACACCATGTGCGTATCTCGAAATGGTATGAAATCGAAGTTGGCTTCTTTGAAAATCCGGGGAAAAACTTAAGTATTACATGATATATTATTATAAATGCCAATAATAATAACCCCAGCTTCCAACGGTTTGCAAAATATGTCCTTCTAGTTAGCGGTATCATTCTATACCTATTTTCTCCGTATATTAGAGAAAGCCCTGCGAAAAATGAGAAATACTTAGTTAATGGTATGTAATCAATAGGTCGAAGTAATGATATAGAGCATTTAATATAGAGTTCAGAAAATATTTTGAATGAACAATTATTTAACAATTCATAGTGAAATATGTGGCAACATTTTGGGTACTAGAATGTACAGCAAATTTGATAGAGACATTTAAAATACCTCTGAATGAAATCACTATGCAACCTATCCATATGAGGTTTCATTTCGATTGTAGCTAGAATTGGTTAATATCTCATCCTCAAAGAAAATCACGACAAGAAGGCATTACTTCACCAAACAATCAAGGGAATACTTATTTGTACATTTAGTTCTAATTTTTGTTAATTTTCATTGCATTATTAACTAACATTACTCCCGTAAGACTCCTGTATTATTCGAAACAGTTTATAAGAAATTGAATGATTAAAATATTCCCGCAAGCCTATCAATTTTTAATAAAAATAAGCATCTCCGAATATTGATCATCATCATCAAAGAATATTCCTAAGTAAAAGTAAATGTATTTCTATCAATGGAAGTCGCTAGGGTAAGTTGACATGAATTTGAATCCCCTGTGTAATTTTTGACCACAGGTAATCATTGTAAGTCTTTGATTTTGAGGAAGAATAATTACGTAAAAATCATGAGATGTGATAGGTACCCCTATTCTTAAAACCTCTTCAGAATTAAATTGGTGCCGGAGGGGCATGATCATTAGGAATGGTTACTCCTAAGTAGTATATGTCAGCGGAAATACATTTACCTATAACCATGTCACATGCTTTTGAGGTTTACATATTAAAGCAATAAATTCAGCGATTTGCACTTAGGTGCAGAAAAAAGGGGGTATGATTTTAAATTGCATTCTCTCAGGGTTCAATGGTTTGCAGATACGTCCCGAGCTCTGCTGCGTGCGGTGCACCCTTGGCGTTTGCTTCATCGGCGAATGCCTGATCGCTTCACCAGCAGATCACTCCAGAATACCGGCAGCACCAGCGATCCTCAACAGCCAGGATATAAGCCCTCCCAACTCCCGCCATCCAAATATACCTCTTCATTGTTTAGACGACGGAGATAAGCTTTCAGCGGATTTGTTTAAAAATCATATGTACTTTTCACTGATAAAGAATTTCCTTTATGCGAAGTACAATATTTAACGTTGATTCTGTAATAATAATAATATTACATAAAGTTCTCAATAACCCTTTTAAATCGCTCTGGTTTCATTACATCTTTTATTTTACGTGTACGCATCTATCTTTTTTTGAATTTAAGATTAGTGAATGATTTCGGCGGAAACATCCCCTGTCGCAGAAACAAACAGTCACTTTACATGGGACCATCAGGGACATGTAAACTGAGAACTGCGATAAATTCAATTCTTCCATGCATGCGACACTACGGTTTGTGAATCTTCTCAATCCCTATTGCACAAAAATCAAAATAATTGCGTATTAGCAAAAACAGAGATATGAAGATAAAGGACGCGAGTTCTCATTCCAGGCAGCCCTGAACTGCGGGGATTGGGGACAGTGTTGTCCTTCCATCTAGCCCATAAAAATAAACAATAAATCCAATAATATATTCTTCATTATTGTCAAAATACTACTACTCAGTGTCAAGCAGGCGCAGAGGTAATCTTATCTTTTGGTTTCATCAATCTTTATCGCAATATAATTCCTGATTTGACCGTTGTTTGTGAATAAATATTGAGAAGTGAGAGCAAGAGGTTAACTAGTTGATAAGTTCATGGTCAAACATATGTCTCACAAACATATAATCAATGGATGATGTCTGCAATGTGATATCTGTGTCCGCATTTATCTCATGCATTCAGAACAGCCACGAGGGAATGTGTCCAGGGATTTATGGCGGCAAACAACAGGTATATAGTATGTCAGCATAAAATGAATAAGGCGATAAGATCGATATATAGCTAAAAGGTGCATGCTTCATTTAGTTTTTGATAGCACTCGTTGATGTACTGAATTACGGTACTTTCATGATCCCAAATCATCGAGAGAAGACTCGAGCGATGGAATCATTTTATTGAAATGATCGAATATGTCCATAGAACGTAGGTTACTAGTAATGTTCCCTTCCCACTAAAAAGAGTACACTTCTGTCCGGGCTGAAGAGCAAGACAGAATAGCAATACTTTCATTTTAACTTATTTTCTTCCATAAAGGTACTTCATTATTTTCTTCCCACAACCTCTTACTCGGAGTGGAACTTTCATGACCAAATTCAAACATATCGTTGACTCACTTCCTGCGCTGAATCCCAAAATAAGGCTCATTCGGAACCCCCATGATCCGACGAAATGACAGGAAAACACGCCGTTCTAAGGAGACAGGAGTCCCCAAGAGTGACCCACGCTTTCGAGTAATGCCCCCAATAAACTTTTAAGGGTATTAAAAAAAGTTAAATACTTCGCTCAACTTGGCAAATGTGAGAGAATACGGACAGCATTTACTAAAAATTAATGATTGATAAGAAAGAGTTGACAAGGAACGAGCCGGAAGGGGCGTCCCTGGTGGGTACTCACCGGTGGTGGTGCAGTGGATGGGCATGGGGAGCACGGAGTGGGGCGCCTGGCTCAAGTCCATGGTGGGCCTCAGGGGCGGCGAGTGGGCCGCCGCCGATCGGGGCGACGACGCTGCTGCGGACGAAGACGAGGGCCGGGGCGACGGGGGTCCGCCGCCGGCACTGCTGACGGGCGAAGGGGGACCGCCGCAGCACGGAAGGCCCGCCGGCATCCTACCGCCCCCGACGGGGCACTTTCCTCGCCCGGCCCGCCTCCGCCGGTCGTCCCGGGGGAAAAGAGCGGAAGGTCCCGAGGGGCGGGAACCAAATAAGGGCCCGCGCACTAAAAGTTCTCTCCGATGAGACAAACGATCGGTATCGTCTCAGTCGTGGACTTAGTTCCGCTCCGGAAAACGAGCACCCAACTCAAAAGAGCGCGTACAAATCACGGATGATTCTCGGCACAATCTTTCCGTCACGTAGTTCATTTGCAGCGGGAACTATCTTGAAAATACTGCGCGCCGGTCGACGAAGTCACTCATCACCAAGACACCCACTGCACACCAGGGCGATTGCAGTGCATTCGTAACTCGCGTGAACACGCGCCTATCCCCTCCCCCCAATTAACGGCTCGCCGTCGCTCAGGGATGGGTGCACACGCTTCCCGATGGTGCGAGTCACACACGAGTAGGAAGGAGACACGTAAAACGCGCTTCGTCGGTGGACGCGCGCGGCGGGAGAGTCGTCGGAAGGCGGTGATCGGCAGCGCCGTCGTCCGCCAGGCGCGTCGGCGAGTGTCCGGGTTGAAGGGCTTCGGGAGGTGCGCTCTCACACGGTCGGCGAGGCCAGGGCCCACTCTCTCAGGAAACAAGGAGGGCGCGGAGAGAGAGAGAGTGAAGGAGGGGGGAAGGGAGGGGGCGGGGGCGGTGGAGAGGGCGATCCGCCAACCCCTTGGCTCGATCCGAGGAGGGGGGAGGGGGAGTGGACTCACCACATCAATTAGTCGGAATTCCTCCCTCTCTCGCCCGGCTCTTTAACAGGGGGGTGGGGTGGGGGGTGGGGGCAACGACGGCCCTTAAACTACATCGGGCCCCCACTCTTCAGCAGCAGCCATCCCCCCGCCCATTCGTTCCCCCGGCCCCGCGATGAGAAAGGGCTACCTGACGCCTCGGCTCCCAGCGGACACACTGCACAAGCAGCACGCTACTCCTGCCCCCTCCCCTGCTACACTCATACCCCGTCTTGTTCTTATTCCGAACCGAGCAAACAGGGAGCGAGCGAAAAAGGACGGGTTCTTTTTACCTCACCCCCCTCCTCCTTCGAAAACACTCACGCACACTCACAAACAAACTCACGCCGGCGAACACACCGGCGGGGCGCAGTCGAACGGGAGCCCGGCCCCCATTCGCCACACAGTCGAGCGAGGGGCTCTCTGATTGGTCGGAGGCGGACCAATCGGGCGCTGCTGCGTGGGAGTGGAGGGGCGGGAGGGGGCGTGGCCTGGGAGATGAGAGGCTCATCGGTGGAAGGGTAGAGTGGGGGGGACTATGTTGCGGATTCTTGTGTACCCCCTTCCCCTCTCCCCTTCCCAATTTGAGGGCGTGATTAAGATGGTTAAACACGGGGGAAGGGGGGGACCGGCGGAGGCCGAGGCGATTTTAATGATCGGCGGGCGGGCAGACGAAGGGGGAGGATGGGTGGTCACATACTACATACGTATTCAAAGGGGGCGGGTAAAGGGAGGGGGTGGGCGACAGCTGCGCGGGACCGCCCCGGGTGACTCGGTGGCATGCTGAATGGGGGAGGAGACGAGCACCAACCCAGGTCCCCTCCCCCCCAAATGCCACCCCCAGCCATGGGAGAGAAGGGGGGAGTGTCGTAGTCTCGGTGCTGTCCTAATGGAGACCGCGGGGGCGTGCGAGTGTTCTCCCGGCATCGGGGGACGAAGGCGGGGGTGTGCACTCGATTGCCCCGCCGCCCCCTCGAAACTCGTGTGCGGGTAACATCTCATTTGGCCAATGGCGCGGCGGGTCTGGTCGGGTAGACGGTCGCCTTTCCCTTGGCGATGTCGCGACCGAGGTGTTGTTTGTTTCTGCGGGTGTCTGGTGCGTTGAAATCTGCTTCTGATCCCGCCGGGTGAGGGTGGTTAGTGGGGAGGGGGTGAGGTGAATGGACAACGCCCCCTGCTGTGCACCAGCGATACACGCTCCTGAGCAGGGAGCCTCGCCTCAGGAGAGAAGGCGGCGTTGAAGGCCCCCCTTTCCCGGTCGGGGAACACGAAGCATGGGCGGCTGAAGAAGATTTGAAGCGTGCAGATGTAATGCGTGGAATGTGAATATGTCCTGAATTA
This sequence comes from Hetaerina americana, assembly GCF_022747635.1. Lineage (NCBI taxonomy): Eukaryota > Metazoa > Arthropoda > Insecta > Odonata > Calopterygidae > Hetaerina > Hetaerina americana. The sequence continues at coordinate 85,869,219 of NW_027287427.1, read as the reverse complement.
CACGGACTACATAAATATTCATGAAGGATGGTATTCAAATTCGAATGCCCAATCGGAAATGAACCTTGCTTGGAGGGAAACTCTGCCTTGGGGGGACACAATATCCATGCATCAATTACTAGTGGCTTCTAATTATTCGTCTCGTAGTTGAATTACCTACCCACCCACACATGTAATTAAGTTATCAAGAAAATCTTTCACTCCCACGCATTAGACGAAATATAATATAGAAACTATACCTACCAATTTGCGTGGAATTACGTCTGCTTTCTTTTACAAACTTCACACAAAATATTTGATAGACGATCGTACCATTCGGGAATTTTCTAAAACATTGCTGGCGAAGTCAAAGGTATCCACCGTTACGTAGCAACGATAAATTCACTCTTGAAATAAATTCTTTCTTTTAAATAGATGATACAAAACAAAATACTATTTATTAGTATTGCATCAAAAAGGGATAACTGAAAGTTGTAATTAATTGCTTTAGTGGTAGTTTCATTGACCTCAGTCAGAGTCTATATGGGAAGAACAAGGAACCAATGGAGTTTTAACAATAGTGTTTAAAAATTAAAAAAAACCGATGCATGGTTTCCTCTGCCAGGGGTATTTAATTCTAATGGAATTGAAACATTTTATACTCAATGCTATTTCTGTAATCATTACTGATTTTTATTTGACAGAATTCCTTTTTTCTACAGTTTTTTGAAATGAACTATATTTAAAAAGGAAATCAGCTGATATGAACCATTAACTGATTGTATTTGACAATATGCATAGAAAGAATTGAATTATATATTATTATCCTAATTATTTTCCTAAATATTATTTGCTTGTATGTTCTCATTTGTGCATAACCCTTTATAAAATATTAAAATCATTAATCTTTTCACGGCTCCCACTACGCTCCAATGAGAGCATTTTCAAAATTCTTCGGAAAGAAATGGCAATACAATTTTTTCCTATGAAGTTTAATTTAGATCATAATTAAAATTTGGGCTAATTATCATAATTATTTCATCATATGTGTTTAACCAGACGATTTTTTGTAAGCATGCATCACCGATATAATGTCCTAATTTTTCGTTCAACGATAACTTCGAGGACAAGTCGTACTTCCACGTTGGTGAGTGAATAAAATTAATGTAATCTCCGAATTTCTAGTCGTCCCCGCGAATTGATATCGTAAAACAATGATAAAATTTTAGGATACACGCCGTGGAACACTAAGAACCAGACTTGACAAAAAATTAAAATAATTAAAGACGAAATTTCCGAAGTGCCTATTTTCCTATTTCTGCATGCACCCGCTATAATAAGATGCCAATCGCATTGGTACTTACGCATAATAATCAGCTCCGCGCAGGGAAAACTGCTTCCTCACTCCTGGAGGAGTTAGTGCGCCGTAGGATCGGTGAATCAACCACTCATGGCTGAACGACCAATCCTGCTCGCACAATGGAACGCCAACGGAATTCTTCGCCATCGTGAAGAGTTCCGGGCTGTCCTCCAGGAGAAGGATGCTGTCAATGTCGCCGCTGTCAATGAGACCCATTTCCGTCCCGCAGACGACGGGAAGTTGCCTGGCTGGACCATCTACCGTTCGGACAGGGACCTTCAACGTCAGCGGGACAATCCATCTGGTGGTGCGGCCATTTATCGCCCTCAGGTCCATCGAACACAGACCGTGTCGGGTTATATCACACCCACACGCAGAGGCTGTCTCGGTGGATATACGGACGGGAGGTGGATGGCTACGGGTCTCCTCATTGTATTTCCCGCCAGTAAAGCCTTGGGACCCGGACCTCATCATGAGCCTTCCTAGAGACAGAGGCCCCGCCATCATCCTGAGGGACTTGAACGCTAAGAATCTAACATGCTATTCAATGTACCCCAACCAGAGGGGAGCCATCACACCTGCCCCGGCTGGCGGTTTTGGGCCCAACGACTCCCACGCATATGCAAGGGGGCTTCTTGACATTACGATCACTCGTGGTGGAAGGACATCCATGAGCATGTTTACATTTGTGCAATTGTCGTCGGACTATAACCCAACGATGATTCTCGTGGGGAAGCCAATTCCTGCAGTTGCTCCTACGCGCCGATTGGACCTGTCGTAGGCGGACTGGAAGTCCTTTCGCAACATCGTCGCCAAAGAGCTGCCACTGGAGCAATTACCGCCAACATCACCTGCAATGACCTATTGTATGATTGGCCATCTTACCCGGACAGTCGTGGGTGCAAGTGATGCCGCGATTCCGCTGAAGGAATCGCAGGAACTCGCACCTTCGGATACCGCTTCCGACAGCGGTCCGCGGCCTCATCACATGACGCAATAGTGTCCGACGGCAATGGTAAAAATACAGTTCCGCTTACGTCCGGAAGCAGCTCCCTGAACTCACCTTAGCGGTACAATACGCCCTCCAGGAAGTCCGCCCGGTCCATTGGGAGGCGCATTTGCGGCAGGAGTTCCTTTTGGAGGACGGTAATGAGGATATCGGTGCAATTTGGAAGGTCTGCAGGAGGTTGAGGGCCCCCCGGAGGTCGGATCCCATCACCCTCGATGGGAGAAAGGTGGCGCGCTCCCCCATGGAAAAGGCGGAAATGGTCGCGAAATACCTCGCTAGCAGCTTCTCGCCAAATCCTGGGAATGCTGATTCTGTCGATACAAAGGAGGAGATCGCGGCGTCCGAGGACACATGGGACGCTGAAGCTGAAGACGTCGCGGACGTCCCAGAGTTTTTTGCAGAAGGACGTCATAGGGGTAATACGTCGCCTCCTCTTGAAGAAGGCTCCCGGTAGTGACAGCATTCCAAATGGTATCATCCGAGAACTTCCAAGGCGTCGGTGGCGTACCTGACAACTATAATTTAATGGTTGTATCAGGGCATCACACTTCCCGACCTCTTGGAAGAGAGGGAGAATCTTGTGTCTTCCGAAGTTTTAGAAATGCGAAGTGGGTCTCGGAGACTTCCGGCCCATTTCCCTGCTCGACGGCTTCAGCAAGAAATCCAAGCGACTGCTGCAGTGGACACTAACTGACCTCGTCCGGGAGAATGACATCCTTCTGGAAGAGCAGTTGGGTTCCCGCGCGCAGCATTCCACGGTCCATCAGGTGGTTAGAACAACGAATTTCATCACGGACGCCTTCAGTAGGAAGATGGTGGCTGCCTGGGCATTTTTTGACGTCAGCAAGGCGTTCGACTGTGTCTGGCATCCGGCTCTTCTGTTGAAGATGAGACGACTCCACTTCCCGTCTTAGGCAACCGAGCTGGTTCACTCCTACTTTAAGGGACAGGACTTCCGCGGTGCAATGGCTCAGGTCGGATTCAGGGATGAACCGAATCTCCGCCGGTGTACCCCAGGGTCCGTAATTAGGCTATTGCTCTACGACATCTATTCCCACGACATTCCAAATTTTGAGATCCTGTCCTTGTACCCCGACGACGCGGCACTCCTGTACCGCCTTTGGCCGAAGGAGATCGCGGTGTGAACACTGCATGACGCCGTCCACGAGTTACAACTATGATACCGTCGATGGCGCTTTGCGGTCAACGCCCAAAAGTCGACGGCGATCGTCTTCCATACAGGAGGGGGAGGGCGGCCAGGAGTGAACCTATTGGTGGAAGGACTCGTCCCGCTGTGGGAATCTGAAGTCCTCTACCTCGCAGTGCTGATGGATCGGTAGCTCCTTTGGAATTCCCAATCGCTTCGTGTCCGTGCAAAGGCAAATGAGGCGCTTTATCGGCTCCAGCCGATTATCCACCCGCCTGTCCCGAGTATGGACCTGAAGCGTCAACTCTACCGTGCATGCGTGCTGCCTGTCGTCACATACGCAGCACCGGTATGGTCAGGAGTGTCGCGAACGAGTCTCGTTCGAATTCGAGTGGTGCAGAACTCGGTGCATCTTGGGCAGCGGCTTTTCTGCCCGCAGTTCCGTGAAGATGCACGAAGACGGGAAGTTGGAACCCCTAGACGTCATTCTGCCGAGAATTCCAAGAAAATTCTTCGACAGAGCAGCAGAATCGGAAGCGCCCCTCTTCCGACGGGTCGCGGAAATCCGGGTTTCGCCATACAAGAACCCCATTGCCAGCCTGGACACAGGGCCAGGACCAGAGCCACAAAGCCCATCCAAATAGGAAAAAGCCTAGGCTACTCTGAGCAGGGGGGAGTTGAAACACCTAACAACGTGGAAGAATTCTCCTCGCCTTAGCATCCTAAGCGGCTGGAAAGACGCGGCGCAGGGGAGCACACGCGGGACCCCTGCAGACGAAGCAGGGGTCTTGCGCGCAGGTCGTTTCCTTCCATGAATCTTAAATAAAAACTTTTTAAATTTAGATAGGGGGGAAATTAGGTATTTTATTATGTGATATTTTATCGATGTAACTTCAATAAGAATATCTTAGATGACAGGCGATATGACTGCTGAAATTGACGAGAGAAGGGACTGGAATAATGAAAAAACACAGAGTTAGGTAAAGTAAAGTAGATTGTAGCGGCGTGATGTAGCAATTGAATAATAAACTGAGGCGGAAAACTGAAATGACGACAGAAGCGTGGTGGAAACGCAGTGGAGGAAATGGAGAGATAACAAAAGAAAGGCGAAATAGGCGTGCCGCAGAGGGAGAAGAAAGCACTCTGAGGACGTAGGAGGGGAAAATTCGAGTAAAATATTAAAAATGAGTTCGGTCAATTATTAATTAGATCAGGAAATATTAAAGAGAGATGAAAGGGATACACAAAGGATCTCTACGGCAAGCACGTTAGACGAGCAGCCTCAGGCATGCAAGAAAATATGACATAGGTGATAATGATTTAGATCTAGCCATACTTGATGGCGAGATATAATTGTAAATCCACAAAGCGATGGGAATAAGTATCATTCCCGCGACTCTACTTGCGGATACAGGAAAACGCGGTTGGACTGGATTTCATGCATTAATTCGTAACATTTATGAGGGAAGAATTTGGCGGGAGGGTTTTAACAGGCCATTATTAGTTCCCATAACAGAAAATGAGAAGGGCGATATGAGGCATATCAGTCTCAGAGTTTGAATGTGCACGAAGCTAGAGTGTAACTCTGGATCATCAATGAGTGGATGGAGAGGAAAACAAATGATTACTTAGGAGATTATCAGTTTGGATCCAGAAAGAGAAGGGAAATTGTGAGGCCATTGGAATGATAAGAGCACTTATAGAGAGGGTGGCATGATTCAATCAGAATTTAGTATGTTTTTTCGTAGATATTGGTGAATTTGGTAATAAGGTCACTAATAAAGATAGGAATAAGAGAATTAAGAGTATGTTTCAAATATTTTGAAAAGGTGTTAAATAGCTTGAATTAGGTAGAATTGATTAATGTATGCAAAGGGTAGGAATATATTGGAGGGATAGAGAACTTATCCGTAAACTTGACATGTGTCAGACTACTCAGGTGTGAGTGGGGGATGGATAGTCCGTATGCATACATGTATAATACTCTTCAAGGAGTCTCCTAACATGTTAGTTTCTGTCGATGAAGTCCAGGTTTTACCAGAAAATACTATTCTTAGATTGAATCTTTCATAAATCGTATCCCTTTAAGCTTCCAAGCCTCTTAAATAATTGTTTCATTCTAATTTTTCAGCCGCAGGCACATTTCATAACAACTCCTTTTTTTGAGGGAATCTTTTCTACAGCATTCGCCGATGAATTCCACCAAGTACATCCCATCACTTCCATCCAATACCTTATCCCTCGCACTTTTGTCATGCGATTCGACCCAATTCGACTATAATTTTAGTCTGGCAAAAGCAACGCAGCACATTATATGGTAATGTTGAGTATAAAAAAGTTTTTTCAAAATTTATATAATTTCATCAGCAAAAGTTCAATTGAATAGGCTAATATCATATTATTTTTATTGCGGCATAAGCTGAAATATTGGGGGTTTTAAAGGAGAAAATTTTGTGACGAAATGCCGTACATACAATGTCACAGGCATTCGTAGTCGTGCTCGACGCGCCACAGTCCCAGAGGCTAAAGCCAACTTTAAACGCTTAGGCTGTTTTCACCTTTGACAAATTCCAAGAAACTATAAGAGATACCGCAACAGTAACGTTTGACGGAGTCATCCAGTAATAAGCATTTCAATGCAACAATTTCAGAGTTTAAAAATCATTCGCCTTGGCCGGGATCCCGGAAGATTTCATTTTCAAGAACAAGAAGGTTTCATTCTCTTCAGCTCGATCAAACAGTTCGTGACACTCTGAAATCGATGATGTTTCTTGTCTGCTGTCAAAGGGTGGGGCACGAATTCGGTGGCGACTCGATTCGACCTCAAATTTTCAATCAGGATTGCACAGCGCAAACCAATAGTTATGCGACACACTTTTGCAAGCTCCTTGCCAATGAAATGTCGATTTGCGCGAATGAGATCGTTCACTTTCTCGATATAAGGGTCGTCAGTCGACGTTGTTGGTATCCCGAAATGCTCGTCGTCTTTCACTGATTACCATCCCTTTTTGGACCACGTAAACCACACACACGTGGTACATTTCATAGCATCCTCGCCATAAGTCTTGGTAATCAACACAAAAGTTTCCGTGAAGGATTTGCAGGCATAGAGCGAGGGAGGGTAGTCAACGCGGCGTGGTCGCAGACATGTGTAGGAAACTGAGAAGAGGTTTTGCCCAAGTTAAAGCAAAAACTGCTCTACTACATTCGTAGTAGTCGCCAGGTTTACCGTAGAGGTAAATAATCGTTAGTCACCGTCCGAAAACCACCTATGAATAGGTACAATAAGTACCTTATTTGATTATTTCATAATGAAAAAGACGATTCCTTTAATATCAGAACTGTATAGGGTCATACCTATCGGTAGCAAAAATTCCACCTACAACCCACAACGTCTATGGAATAAGTAGTTCTACTCAAATGCATGTACTTTCACTAATCTCGTGTGTTTTATGTTCAAAAACCTTTCCGCATGACCGCATGGGACTGCCATTAAATTATGTAGCGCTCTATACAGCATTGCTTGCCCTGCTTTGTTTGCTTTCAAGTTTCTCCTTCCATCCCTCTTCTCTCTCTGTAGGGGAGACGCTTCCGCTGCCTGCAGCGGTGTATCACATTCCATACCAGTGTCTTTGGGGGCGGAGACAATGAGATGCATGTCCATGTGGCGGTGGAATTTCCCCTTCTTACTTTTCAATTCTATAATGTACACGTTATTGGATAAATGTTGACTGCACTCTAAGGTACATCTTTATGTTAGTTGATAGCATATGTACTTGTATGCGTGTACGTTGAAGAGGTTTTTACATGAAAAATACGTCGCTGTGGGAGTAAGTTTGCATAAATAAGTTGTTTTTGCATGTGGTTTTATTCTCTCTTACGGGTGGTGATCTGACACCCCCCGCCACACGCCCTTGTTGCGGCTTGTGGGATATTATGTAGATGCAGATACCAACACGGCGGTATACCACTGTGTATTTTAGGCACTCTTAACTGTTTCTTTCCTCGGAAAAATCAGCAATTGAAAGAAAACATTTGATAACGAACGTAAGCTCCAAAATAGTTCGCTTTAGCGGAATGGAATCATAATATAATATTCAATAACGCCTCATTTGCATTTGAGTGTTTCCGAGAAACTTCAGCACACATGCCCGTGGGGAAATGTAATGCAATGCGTTACTTGTCCAGCTAAAGCAAACCCTGAGAAGAAGGAAGGAGCGTTCGCAATGCGGACGAGGGCGAGTGGGGGGAACGGGGGTCGAGGCACGCCGCGACGAAGAGGTTACTCCTGCGTTCGCGGTGCTGATGGAAATTCATTAATATTCTCCTTCCCCTCGCTTGTCAGGCATCGCCGCTCGCAGTACAGCAAGCATGCAGAAGAAACATGGCAGCGGCATCCCCTCTCTCATCCCTCCCCCCCAGGGGCCTCCGGTCCGCCCCCATAAAGGCAGTGAAACGCGGGCGCATTCGTTTGAACCCACGGGGCCGTGATTCCGGGGTGCTGGGAGGGGGTTTAATTTATTTACTCCACCCCCTTCCACGGGGGGGGGGGGCGAGGGTGGTAGGGCGACACCGCTCCCCGGTCACCTCCTCCTCTCCCCATCCCCCGAGAGGGGTCAAGAGCACACGGGGCTCGAGGAGAGGAGAGGTCATTTCCACGGCGGTGTGAACGGGCGGAGGGAGACAATGGATCGTTTGTGGAATGGCCGCCGGACGAATGCAAATCGAAGAGCGAGGGCCCCCTCCGCGGAGGAATGGTGAGTGGAAGGTTGGGGGGACAAGCGGGGGGAGGGGGTTGGAAGGGTCTTCAACCGCCTCCCCGGCTCCTGGCCGGCACGGGGGGGATGGAGGGAAACAACCACCTCTTTCCCCTCGGCGGGCACCCCACTGCACTCGCGGGATAAGTAGCTCGCGTCACCGCTTCCCACGCGACGAATGGCATATCCGGCCCCACGCGGGCCAAAGAGCCCGGGCCTCCATCTTGCGGTTTGCGAGAACGGAGACGCACCCGTCCAAGCCCACTCCTCCGCTTTCCCTTCCGTTATTCCATTTCCAATATCCCGATTGACGTAATATTTTCAGATGCTTCCATAGAAACATATATACGTGGAAGAAAACGGAATCTCGCTCGAAAAATTATTCAAAGAAATGCATTTATGTAATATTTCTCGGTAGTGAAAATATACAGATATATTTTATAAATTTAATTTATGATGTTATTACTTATCTAAATCAATGAGTTAATATTATTATTAATGCGGAAACTGGTTAGAGAAAAGTTGAGTGCTGGAGGCTGTCAATATGGGGACTGACAGCTTTAACCAATGCATAACTTATGCAACACATTGTAGCCTATCTCGCCGGGTGTATATGTAGATACTTGTAATAAAAGATAAAAGACCCTTTGCTAAAAAAGGAAGAAGGATATATATTTAAATCAAGTAGGCACTCGAACGTTTGAAATTAGATTATTTTGGAAACCGCTTCCCAATACAAAATTGCTATTTGAAAACATCTACATGTATCTTCATTAAAGCTATCCCGTGGGCACAAACTGTGTGAGGGTAGATTATTCAAATTTCGGCACTCGTTCCCTATGGCTGGTCCTTCTGATTGACTGAACGTTCGCCCCTGATATTCTATTTTTATTTCTATGGTTAAATTTGGCAATTATGTTTTTCTCTTATTTATCTTTTGTTATGTATTTGTGTTTACCTAAATAGTTCGTCCGAGTAAGTAATATTAACAAGTATAATTTGGCCATCAACGGTACATTTATTTATTTAGCCATTAGTCCGAAAACAGCACTCTGGCCTTTACATCGGACTATTAACAAAGAATAACAATGAAGACGATTACAAACACCCAAGCCCTAGGTGGAAGAAAACCCACCCAGGCGGGAATCGAACCCGCGACCCATGGATTGGCAGACGAGGACGTTACCCCACCGCCACCGAGGCCGGCACCAAACATCACATTACTGAAGACAATCATACTAAATTGGATGACTTTATAGTATAGCTTATTATGAAATAACCAGAGAGCAACAGATTACTCTTATTATGATCTCGCCCACGAGATGCTCCTCTCTTCTATGCAATGGCGCGCTAACAGGATTCATTCTGTCAAAGGTCAACACTGACGCAGAACTCTCGTCTATCATCACATTTGGTCCGTACAGAGCACTAATTTCCCGATGAATGTCGGCAGCTTTGACATTTTCTATCAGTAAAAACCTTATCACTGAACGAACTTCAAATTTGACGGGATTTTCAACTGCAGTGTTTATTTTGCCTCGCTATGGTAATCAAACGACAAGCGGCGCGCCCTTCCAACCACTGCAGCTTGAGGCGTACTGATCTTCTGTGAACGTCATTACGGCGATTATTCAAATCCCTCCACTAATTCTCACGCCACGCAAAAACGGAGGTTACCCTCTGAACAGCCCTCATAACTATGGTGACGAATGCTTTTTTCCTGTTTTGCGGAACTTCTCGCTTTGATTAGTCTTCATTGAATCTACACATTCTCGGAAATTTGCAATTTATGGTGCCAATTATTTCAGTGCTCACCCTTGCTCTAAACCCTCACTGACCTGTGGATTTGTAACATTTGACGGACTGCAGACGCTTAATTAATTACTGATGATGCGTACATCAATACGTCACTTATCGGTACAGTACAATAAAATTTGTTTTTTTTTTTAAGTTATCGCTACTGTTCGCGCTTTAAAAGGTATGCCCAAACATCACACTTTATTGATCTCCTACGCCATTTGTTCCTGAACTAATACGACAATCATTCGTCCTCCTTGGCGTGAGCTCTAAAGACTTAACATTTTCTGCAAGTGAGTATCTCAAAATTAGTACCTAAACCATGCACTACGTAAAGCGCGAACTCATTTTGATTTGCGTGTCTTGCTAAGAACGTGTTCCAGTTATTTGTTTCTAGATTTGACGACATTTTGTAAGAAGAAATGTAGCATTCCTTTCAAGATCATTTTTCATTTACTTTCATACGTACCAATATGGATCTTTACTGACTAGTTTAAAAATACTGGATATCGATTTATAGGAGATTTAGTTCGACAAAGAAAGTCCATATTTGTCCAATGTCTCAATTACGTCTGCTGCATAAAAATTCTACTGACCTCATTCAACTCGACATACATTTTATTGAGTGAATAATTGTTCATAAAATGCAATTTTAGTCCGGGTGTCGTCGAGGCTTCTAATGTTGTTTTCATCCCGGATCGATACATTCAACAATTTTACGGCAACCGATTGCACAAACATCAAATACTCTATTTTATAATTTCTGTTTTCTTTGTTTGGTGCAATTAATGATTTTAGATTGAATCCAGGACGGAATGCATCATTTGATCATGGATTTGAGGATTTGTTTCAATACTCCAGCTTTCGTAGCTAATTCATGATAATAGAGGTTAAAGTTCTCGCCGAATATCATGATAATTTTGTTGGAATATAACAACTGTAGAGGTACTTCATAATAAAGATGTTTATTTACCTATGTTATCATAGATAATAGTTCTAGAACGAGTAGAAGGTTGTATAGTAACTTTACTTTCTTTCTCTTACCTATGGTAGGTACGTCAGACACTTCCTATTCCTCCGCCCGTCTGTATTTTGGTCTATAAAGTATCTTAGTCCTTATTAAATACGTCCACTTCATGATATCCGTTGTAATCCATTTTCTGCTCTCAAAATTATACTGGCTCTTAGTTGAATTCCAATTACTGTCGCCGATGATGTTTGAAGTGCTCCTCCTATAACATGAACTCTTTCTTGTTTAAAGAGAACAGAGATCATTTTCTCTCTTATAATATCATCTGAAACACCTGTTTCTTTCCCATCTCATCGGTATCACCACTTGTATCAAATCCCACGTCCCCACCCGCCCCAGCTGCGACGCCTGCTTCGCTTCTGCTGCTAAACATGCTCGGCAACAAGGTCTGCCTAAAAAATTAATGGAACCATTCTTTCCCGCCGACGTGAACGGCCGGAGTGTGACATATGTTGATGGGAAAGATGGTGGGAGGTGTTGGGAAAACAACGCGACCTGTTTCATTCGTCTGCAAGCCGTTACAGTGTGTTGATTGTCGCTAAACTGGACCCCTGTTCGAGGGCCACGTGACGAATTCACGACGCCACGCTCCATGGAGTCAATGGTACGCGATAAAATTTGGTGTTGAGCTCGTAAAATCAGGTTCGGAGATCGAGAGCATGGTTAAGGGTGCTAATGGAGTTGAACTAATATCCCAAGGAATGGTTTTCCGGTGTCACAAGATGTTCCGGGAAGGGAGAGAGAAGGTTGCCGACGAGGAAGACCCTGGACATCCGTCAAAGACACAGTGCGACGAAAATGCTCATTAAAAGAGATGCATGATGAATTCCGTGGGGGATCGAGATGGTGCGGGGGCTAACATACTGGCTTCCCACCCTGATGGCGTGGGTTCAAATCCCGGCGGTGTTGAATATTTTTCAGAGGTATCTCGATCCCTACTTGGGGTGCTTTGTGGAGGGCACTTTGAGTGAGTACGCCGTCCGTCGGATGGGACGTTAAACTGCGGACCCCTTGGCGCCTTTCGTAAAGAGTAGGCTAATACCGACGCCGGGTTTCTCTCCACTCTTCATCCTTTCCCTATCCATCCCCTATGGCGCAAATGACCTTAGCTGTCGGTCGCTTCCCCTAAAAACTACTACTACTATGAATTCCGTACGATGCCTGAGTGTCGGATTGCCAGCAGAATAGTGCAATATTCCAAAAAACACAGTCCATTGCATTCTTATAGAAGATGTAGTCATGAGAAAGGTGTGCGTCAGGAAGGTCCCGGAAGCTGCTTACGGAAGATCAGAAGGTTACTCGCGAGACAATCTCGCGTGATCTCTTAGACCACTGGGAAAGTGACCTACAGTTCAGGTTAGGAAACCTCGGCCTTCTCTTTGCTCCAAGAATAAAAAGGAGCTTAAAATTAAACCGATTTGTAACGCTCGATAACGCCGAAGAGGCCGTGACGAGGTGTCTGGAAGAGGCTCCCGTCGGCGTCTTCCTAGAAGCGTAGAGACGCTGGAATTTCGGCGTGTCGATGCACAAGGGTGCTATTTGGAAGAATTTTAATAATTTGTACTTTCGCCAGAAGACGATGTTTCTGCCGGAGAGAGTCTACTTAATTTTGGGAAAGACTCTGTTTACGAGATGCCAAGTTTTAACCACTGGTTTAAGGAAACCAGTTTAGAAAACAAATTGTTTTGGAATAATTATTTTTATTTTTAAATAAATGTTTTAGAGAGTGTCAATATTGTGCTTGAGAAATAGTGCCATACACGACTAGTTTGGCACACTTTAATTCAGGTCACAAAATTGTAAAAATAATTGCCACCCATGCTTCCCAACTTACTCTTTTGGGATTTTGGGATTAATACTTGCAGAAATGTTCCTTATATGCTACAAAAGCTTTACAGTCTCATAAGTAGCAAATGGTAGAGAATTTACTCTTCACCTGTTAAATGTTAACCACAGATGGTTTATAATAATCTCTCATCACGTTTATACATATGGATTATTTTTTAGAAATAAAGTTCGTTAATATATGCATATATATATATATATATATATATATATATATATATATATATATATATATTTTGTATATATACATTTTTTTCTGTAATTCCACAACCCCCATATTTTGGAAAAATATATTGAATCCTCTTAATCGGATGGAGATAAACGAACATAAAACTTGCAAATGGTATTATAAATCATTTAAAAGTTCATGATATAAACGAGAAAATCACATCAAAGGGGAAGTTGAAGAGATAATTAAGTATTTGTTATCATAAATTCATATTTAAAATTCAGATACGGGATCACTCTTAAATCACCATACTCGTACTCCTTATGAATTCTCTTTAATGTAAACGCTGAATATAAAAAAAATTGGAGAATCGCCAAGTAATAGGACACCAATCTTGGCCCTTCCCACACTTCTAATTCGCCTTTCGACCTTAAAGACCCTAAAATAAACATGATTGGCGTGGGGAGAAAACAAGGAAGAAAAACTTTCGTTTCTCGAGTCCGGGCCGGATTTCAATTAAAGCCCCCCGCGTGAATAACAATAGAGGAAGTGGTTCCGTGGGCCTGCCTTCACCCCCTCCCCTCCCCCATTCGCCTCCTCCCTCTCCGGGGGGAATGGAATTAACAGCCAACGAGAGAGCTTCTTGAGAGGGAATTGATTATTCCAGCCAATGGGAGGGAGCATTCCGAGAGCGTATTTCCGCGTGGGAAGAAGGAGACCTCCCCGCCCTCTCTCCGCAACACCCCCTTCCCCTCCCCCCCGAATTAGAAAGTCCACTTCCTTCCTTCCTTCCGCGGCCGCTGGGGAAGGGGGAGAGTTGGTGGCCGGGAAGGAGGGACGGAGATAGGGCTGGGGGGGGAGGAGGAGGAGGCGATGGTGAAGACTTCTCCCGTGCTCGGACTGGGGATGTTCGATGTAACGAAGAGGGGCGAACGGAGAGGAAAGAGTGGCTTATTATAAAGATAGGGTAATATATTTTTCGTCTGGGCCTTGAGCCTATTTGCCACTCGAAATGTTGCCATAAATCGTCGTGAATAAACATGGTTTCCCACGAAGATACATTTACTAAGTGCTGTAAAACCCGAAACAAGCCGAATACTCGGGAGAGGCAATGAAAGCCTTGAATATTATGTATTTTTAACCTCGTAATTTCTCGAATGCAAAAAGAGTCTCAATCCTGTTGCTTTCATATGCACCCTCAATGGTGTGCAATAGAAATATTCCAGCACTTTGAAGTCTCACGATAACTCTAGATATACCATGGCTTTAGCTGCTTCAAGGCACGCCCACCACATGGAGGTGCAGGTGCTCACCCTTGCTCAAATACGAGGTGTTTTTCCTTTTCTTTTTTGAAAGGGTTAGCTCCGGAATATATGGGTTCATCGTATCGTTGATATTCCTTTCTTCGCAACCTTAACTAATTTCTACCCATCAGTGCAAAAGGACAACATTTTCGATTTTATCAATCAACCGTCAATCAATAATCAACCGTCATCAAGTAAGCCCATAATCTGAATACTAATGAATGATAACGACTACATGCTTGTCTAAACTAATAATTGTATGATCCGCATATTACGTTGGCTAATTATTTAATTGCGGTGGTTGAATGCATTGTAGGATACAATTTTTATATTTGCAAGAACATTTATTCAATTCAATACAACTTGTATTCTCATTGAATATAAATTATAAAATTTAATTTTTAATTTTTTCCGTAGAATGTAAAATGCCATATGAATGAAATTTAAATAACTTCTGGATGACAAGTGAACATACTTTGAAAACATTCTGTCATCAGTAGAGTCATACGAATGGTAATTGGCATTGCTTTCTTTGTGAACTGTACTTGTACGATAATTTAAGTTATGACATGTATTTACTACCAGTGAATCAGTCCCAGCATGCGAACGGAGAGCCCATTGTTCCAGTTTCATCCTCAAATCTATCTGACGGTCTTTCTGTGTTGAATGGTAATTCCATAAACATGCACTTACACCCTTTCCATGGCTCTTTTGAGCAACAATCATCCGCTTTTGAGAGGGAACTGTGTCGATGCATATTTTAATTTAATGAATGTTTCAATCAATTTTAATATCAATTACCTTCAGACACATTTCTTAAATCAAACAGGCTCTAAATTTCAATACAAACATGCAGTGAAATATACTGGATAAGATCATAATTGTCACATATTGAATTCAAGTAACTGTCTTAATTTATACAAATTTAATTAGTTCATAGGATAAATATTTCTCTAAAGAACGGAATAATCTTTAAAATTAGAGGGGGGGGAGACTAAAATACCCGGAGGAAGTGAGAGCAGATCCCTGCTGGGAGTGCTTGCTTTGCCAATATTTTTGTGTTCCAACTCCTTCTTTCGGGGAACAACTCCAATTCTACATGTATCATACGTTCACATTTGAATTATTCTCGATGAAATTCTCAATTATAGCCAGACATGCAGGTATTCTATTTTTTCGGCTTGGGGGGGGGGGGGAGGTGAAAACAGTTTAGATAAGCCTTGTGATTATATTTGAGAAAAAACTTCATTGCGAATCTTCTATTTTGGTTGTGTCTGCCATCAAAAACTATTTATACATGCCGGAAAACAACTCGGGGACACTTTGCCTCTCTCCAATGCCTTTGATTCTGTGTTCTCCATCCCTGGAAAGGCCTTAGAATCTGCCGGAAGCACGGTGAAGGCATGTAATCCTCCCAACTCTAGACGTATGAATTTCACAGTACGAATTAAATGCTTAGAGGCGAGATCTACCCTCATCATCACTCCTAAATCAACTTTCAGGAGTGATTGCTATTGAGGAGTAATTATGTTTTTAGTTACTGTTAACCCTTTTTTGGTTCTTTCCAGTACTCATTTGTATTGGCATAGTACTCCAGTTACTCCAAAATGCTTTTAAAAATGGAAAAAAGTTCTATTTAAAAATTCGATATGCCCAATTCTGCTCGAATTAATTATATTTTCAATAAAATCAATGAATAGAGAAAGCTCATCCAACTTAACTGGAATGCTCCTCTCATATTGAATAGCCTTAGCATTAAGATGTGTGGGATGATGTTGTCAAACTTACGCCATTTTTCCTTATTTAGCGGATGAATTCTCAAACGCACTTTTTTATGTTGTCTAGGAAGTCCACGTGGCATAAATTTAATGTGCCCATATACTTATGGAGAATCGAGATGAATTACATATAAGTATCTTATACTGTAGTATAAACTGCTCTTAAAAAGTCAAATTTCAAATGCTAACCAGAAGTCAAACACGACTTTTCAAATACTTTGGGCTGTTATGGCAATAAGGAAGACCAACTGTTGGCAATAACTCCAATGGCCATTAAATTGCGCTCGGCTCACGACCAGTAAAGAGTTCGAAAATATTCACTCAATCCTATGCAGTGATTCACAGGCAAGGGATATTGCGTCAAGGATGACTTTCCAATGCCACAAATACCTGAAATATTCACACAGGGTAAGGTCCTGTAGCCATTTGCCGGATAAGCAAATCCTCTTTGAGTACCATCACTGTTCATGTTAGTGATTCCTGGCACGAATATGGAAAGTGACTTGGAAATGGTTTCCCCGAGTTAGTTGAATGACAACTTTAACATCCAGAGAGATTCCCCTCCTGTGCCTAACAGATTGTAGGGCGGGAAGGGACACTTTTGGATTGAAAGAGACGCAGTACATGTGGGCAGAGATTGGCTAGTTCAAAACAAGGAACCAATGGTGAATCAGCACCTACCTATGCTACTGGCTGAAGTTAGGTATGGTATAATTGGATCGGTTTCGCCCGATTAACAGTGATGTGTATTGTTCACTATTGTTTCTGATTTGTATATATTATATTTCCTCTAAGTCTATAATATTTCCTCTATCAGGCTTTATTAGGCTCTTATTTGATGCGTTTCATGATAAAAGAGGCATGGGAAGAACTGGAAGTAGGAATGAAAGTGGGCGGGGAATTCGTAAAATCAGTTAAGTTCGCTGATGAACAAGCTTTAGTTTGTCAGTCAGTCAAGGGGTTGCAAGCATTGCTGAGTGAATTGGAAATTCAGTGCGACAGATATGGGATGAGAATCAATATTAATAAAACAAAGGTTTCAATGCAACAATTTCAGAGCGTAAAAATGATTCGCCTTGACTGGGACTCGAACCCAGATCCCTCAATATCCGGTCGAGTGCTTTAGCCACTTAACTTAGAGGACGCCTCGGTAGCTTAAGTGGCTAAAGCACCCGACCGGATATTGAGGGATCTGGGTTCGAGTCCCAGTCAAGGCGAATGATTTTTACGCTCTGAAATTGTTGCATTGAAATGCACATTAGCGGATGACTCCGTTAAAAGTTACTGTTGCGGCATCTCCCGCAGTTTCTTTGGAATTTGTCAAAGGGAAAACACCATAAGTGTTTAAAGTTGGCTTTAACCTCGTGGACAGTGGCGCCTCGCGCACGACTACGAATGCATGTGACATTGTATGTACGGTATTTCGTCATAACATCTAGTTCCTTTAAAAGCCCCAAAATTTCAGAGTTTAAGAGGACGCCTCGGTAGCTTAAGTGGCTAAAGCACTCGACCGGATATTGAGGGATCTGGGTTCGAGTCCCAGTCAAGGCGAATGATTTTTACGCTCTGAAATTGTTGCATTGAAATGCACATTAGCGGATGACTCCGTTAAAAGTTACTGTTACGGCATCTCCCGCAGTTTCTTTGGAAAAACAAAGGTTATGCGATTTTCTAGAAAGAAAAAGGCTAAGCTAAACATTAAAATAGGAGGGCATAAACTAGAGCAGGTAGAACAGTTTACGTATCTCGGAAGTGTTTTGGACCAACACGGTCAAAGTAGTAGGGACGTAAGGAGAAGAATTGCGCAAGGCAAAGAGGCTTTCACAAGGAGGAGGGAGTTGATGACGGGGACGTGGAGTAAGGATGCTAAGAAAAGACTCGTAAAAACTTTGATATGGAGCGTAGCTATGTACGGCGCGGAAACGTGGTCATTGAAGCAGGAGCATAGACGTAGACTGGAGGCTTTTGAAATGAGGGTGTGGAGAAGAATGGAGAAGGTGAATTGGACGGAGAAGAAAACAAATGAGGAAGTACTTGGTATGGTGGGTGAAGAGAGGGGTTTGTTGGGAGAAATCCTATGGAGGCAGGAAAAGTGGCTGAAGGGGGTATTGTCCGGCAGTGGGATGTTGAAGAATGTAATATAGGGGAGAATGTTAGGTAAACGAGGAAATGACAGGAAAGGATAGGGATGTTGGACGGGATGAAGGGAGGAAGGAAGAACTCAGAGATGAAGAGGGACCTGATGTAGAGTAGGATGATGGATTTTATGTTTTTTTTTAGGAGTCATAATATTTGTATGTATGTGAGTGTGTTTGTGTGTGTGTGTGTTCATTCGTGAGACTCTCATACGTTGCTATAACTTTTCACGAACTGATATGCTTGGGGATTGCAGGCCCCGCACCACACACCTTGTAAGTTGATTGAATCATTCCGTTATAAATAAATAGCGACACAGCGCGTGCAGTGGCTCACAACAATAAAGCTGTGAATGAGTAATAGAGTATTATGAATGCGGATTTGGCCAAAATCCATATAATTATAAAACCACTGCGTTATAAAACATAATTTAGAAGGTTCATGCATTTCAATTCTTAACTCCTAAAAATATTTACTGCCATTTTAGCCTTTCAGAGATCATCCTTCTTTCGGATTGGTGAAAATATTTAAAGAGCTGGCCCATAATTACAGCCTTGGAGGAAGACGCAAAGGAAATATAATTGGCACGCAGGTTTCGCACGTTGTGCTGCCTTCCTTCTTGTGGGGGCGATAGCAAGTCGTCGAACCGCTGAGAACTCTTAAAAGATATGCTTCGTTCGCCGAGGTCTTGGAAGATATCGACCTCTCGGGGGGCTCTTCAAAACCCGTTAAACTCTTCCGCACATCACCCCTCCCTCCAGGTCTCCCCCGATTGAGCACTTAAATCCTCCGGGCCGCCGCGTCTTCCCCCTCGTCCACCTACCTTCTCCCCCAACCACAAGAGAACAACTCGCGTGTGAGGGGTCCCGGCTGCGATTCCGGGAGCTGAGGCTCTCACGGCTTTGATTTGCCGCCCCCTCCCCCACTCCCCAGTCACGTACCCCACGCAGGGAACTCGGGTTCTTCCTGTTCCCGGGGGCAGAGCAGGATATTTTGGGGCCCGTCGTGAGATCGCCCCGTGTCATTTCTCATCATTGTTTCGCGAGGGAGCGACGGTCGCGGTGCGGATATCTCGATACTATTTGGCGAATGGGGAGGGAGGAACGGGGAAGAGATGGCGTTTGGGAATAACACCGTGGGTAAGGATATTCTTTCGGCTCCGTTCCCGGGGGGGAGGGGGTTTAATTTTCGATGGGTGGACTGGAAGGGAACTAGTAACCAGGACGCGCGAGTCCAAAAAGAAATATTAATTCGAGAAACGGGAGTCAAATACCACATAAACTACTCACTCGGAAACAGGAAAAACGGTGCAAATTCTCCAGTTCTCCCTGGCACTAAACGGCACCGACTGTGCCTACCAATCTAGCCCATTTTGAAACGGCCACCCTGACGATGTGCTGCTCTCTGCCCTTAGGGAAGGATTTAGGAATAAAGTCGAATAGAGCGGCTTAATTTTAATTCCATTCAACTAAATGCTTATTTTTTGCTTCTCATTATCACCCCTAGATTTGGTTTATGATAGTTCTCCGGTCTGTTCTGATAATTAGTAGTCAGTAGTCTCTTCATTCCTTCGAAACTTTTTGCAATTAAGTGATTCCTAATGATTGATAAGCATAATTCATTTTTTTCTCCTAGGGTTACATAGATGCAGTACTTTCAAATCCTGTGCGGCAGAATGTGTCGAACCAGTACATATCTATTTATTGTGATAGAAATCCAAAGAAGGCAGACAGGATGGATTCAGAGTCTTTTGATTGGCGCTGCAATGCTGAATACAGGGATAGAGGGATGAACGCTAGGTAAGTGAGGAAGAGACTGGTCATGGAGGATGGGCAAGATATATTGAGTGAAGAGAGGAAGGAAATATGCGGAGTTGAAGAAGGGTTTATTTAGTTGTGATGTGTCAGGTTTTGTAATGTTGGAAGAAGCAAAGAAATTCACCGTCTCTCAGACTGTATCCATCAAAAACTTAACTGAAGAGGCAGAATACCATAAATAATAATAAATGATCTCGAGGAAGTAACACGGAAGTGTGGAATAAAAAACTGGACAGCAACAAACAATAAAAGTACACATTAAAAGAACTATTACAGTACTATCGTTTCTTCTGAGTAATACGGAGCTAACTGCCGTCGAAATTATTAAGAAATAACATGTGAATGTTCTTCTAAGTCAAAAACTAAACTTCTTGTAGAAGTTTTCGATGGTATAATAAATCCATCTTGTTCTTAATATTAGGAAGTATATACTATTCTTGAGAACAGTAAATTGTGCAAGATAAATATGTCCAAATTTTAGAAAATAAAGACATTGATACTAAAATGAGATACTCTATATAATGCAATAATTTCTGAGTGTAAAAATCATTCACCTTGACCGGGATCCCGATCAAGGCCAATGAATTTTACACTCTAAAATTATTGCATTGCAATGCATATTAGCGGATGACTCTGTTACTGCTACGGCATCTCCCGCGGTCTCCGGGAATGTGTTCTATGTAAGTTGAAAGTTTCATATTTTACAATACCGAAGCCATGAACAAAGTAATGGCATCAATGCCATTTAACATCATATATCCTTTGATCCAACTCCCATTATAGAAATTTGAAGAGGAAAAGATTGAATGTTACCTAAAAACGAAATGGTAATGGATTAGAATTTATCAGCCATCAAATTACAATCTCATGAAAAATGGCAGTTTCAAGCATAAAATAAGTGTAGAGCTGAAATCCGAGTCAAAGCCATAGGATGCTGTCAAATAATGTGCATGGGATGCTATATCCCTGAAAAATGTCGAGTTGTGGCGTTTGGTGTCTTTATTATTATTATTCAAGAGTTCACGGAAGTTCAAATGTCGATAACTTTCATTTATTTACTTTTTTACATATTTTAATTAATTTTGTAACCGATCAAAAAATAAAATATTTATGAATTTCCGCTTTGATGTTTTTTTTTAATCGGCCATATGTCCAACTGGTCATTCCTCGTACCCTGATGAATGTGGCTGGGACCACCGAAATATGAGTTATTTTCGTTTTCATTTATTTTTTTAAAACAATTTTTTTCTTTTATCAATATATATGCGTGTACCTCGTGCTTATATGTATATAAGATAACACCTTTATGGCGTTTACTTAAGCACGAGGTACATATATATAGTATATATATATATATATATATATATATATATATATATATATATATATATATATATATATAAGATAACACCTTTATGGCGTTTACTTAAGCACGAGGTACACGCATATATATTGATAAAAGAAAAAAATTGTTTTAAAAAAATAAATGAAAACGAAAATAACTCATATTTCGGTGGTCCCAGCCACATTCATCAGGGTACGAGGAATGACCAGTTGGACATATGGCCGATTAAAAAAAAACATCAAAGCGGAAATTCATAAATATTTTATTTTTTGATCGGTTACAAAATTAATTAAAATATGTAAAAAAGTAAATAAATGAAAGTTATCGACATTTGAACTTCCGTGAACTCTTCAGTTCTGTCCCTCTCTTCCTTGATAAAGGTGGCAACGATCACCGAAAATTCGAAAAATAGTGAGTCTCTTTTTTGTGTGTTTTTGTCTGTGTCCACTAGTGCTAAGTGTTATACATTATATATATATATATATATATATATATATATATATATATATATATGTATATAGGCACACTCATTTATATTCAAAAAGATATTTAAACGGAAAAGGGATAGACACATGCTAAGGTCAAACCCAAGGCTATTGGGGAATGTGGAAGGGCGCGGATTCCAAGCAGAAAATTTCCTCATTTAACCGGACTTGAACCACGGACCTTCGACTTTCCGAACCGAGCTCCCTCAAATAAGTTATCGAGGAAACACAAAAGCACTGTAATCCGCGGGTAGTCTAGCCTTCCAAGTGCCCTCGATTCATTAGTCAAAAGATGGTACTCGGGAGTGGTTTCATCCAATGCCAGAGAAACGGGCAAACCCGCTCGAGAGAAGGATAGCAGGGAAAGCAGTCATACATTGTCGTAAAGAGTAGAGTCAGGGAGTTTTTAGGTACGCCCAGCCAGAAGAGGAAGAAGAGGCACATGGTCAGATGGGTCAAATTCACACATGAACGGCGATAACGTACTCACTCGGATAGAGGGACATTGATTGCTATTAATGTTCTTCAGTATCATATTTTATTACGAAATCAAGTCCCTCGGAATCTGGTCCTAGACATTTGTTTTGTGATAAAAGTAATAAAAATAAGTATAACCGAGTCAATCATCTATATCTGATAAGGAAGGAAGAGAAACGTAGAAATAAGTGTTGACTAACATCTCAAGGAACTGTACAGACATGGTGAGCCTAGAAATACATGGAATGAGTAAGACTTGCGCCCGGCCATTCCAATGATTGTTGGCCGATGGTGTTGGTGACCTGGAAGTGCGAGAAATGTTCGCGAGAGGAAAGTGGATTGGGAAGGCTTGCATAGGCCTCTCGGCGTCCACGGGGCGGTGGGGGGGTTCCCGTTTGTGTGGGTGGAGGACGATGTGGAAGGGCAGGAAGGGCCGGGGGCAGAGTGGTCAACACGCCTTGGGTGGCGCAAACCGACCCGGAACACTTGCAAGCCGCGGCCGATGCGAAATTTTCCCTGAGGCGTAAAGAACACCGCGAGGGGAAATAATCACTGGTGGCTCCTTAGGAGACGAAAGACATCATCCTTTAAATCCATTGTTCTCCCCTTGGGCGATCTGCATAATTGTTTCTACTCCTCATCCAAGACGCCACAACGGGATAAATAAATATACTATGGGTTTGGCAAACCGGAAATAAAAAAAAATATATGGTCTCCATTTCATGCTCCAGTCGATGTGTTCAGTAACGTGACGACTCTCTCAGCGATGGAAGGAACTCCTCTGCTAACTCCTCGCTTCCTGAACCTTTATACCTCAAAGTGTAACATGCACATTCATCGTTTCGCCATCACGTCGTACGTGGCAGATAGTTTTGACAATACGAACGGATGTTACATGAACGAAATCTTAAATCGGTTTAATATCTTGGTAAACCCATGAGTACATAGAAGAACACTAGACTGACTCAATTATTAAAGTACAGAAAAATCGTTATAGCTCTAATTATTGTTAATTTATCCCCTCTCTCAAAGCCACTCACTTTGCTCATTTGATCATGATACAGAATGAAAGTTAAATTTTATTATAATTTTTCATTAAAGTACATACCTCGTTTTCTTTGTTATCATTTGGCGGTCCACAGTTTAAGGTATGTTTGAGATGCCCAAATACTGAATAACGGTTTATGAACCAACTTCTTCAATTCAGCATAAATTATATATCCCTTCATTTCGTCCAAAATGCCTTACTTTTTCCAAGTATTGCTTCGCCTATCTATCGTATTTCCTTTAATTCCTAAATTCCATCGGCTTCAATGTCCTGCTTATGAATGATTCTTTCCCAAAATCAATTTTTCTTCTTATATCCCCATTGCTTTGACGATCTTAGTGAAAAACATTCAAGAGAGATAAAATGTTCCACTTGCTCCAGATTCCGCCTCCATATGTAAGCGTTTGACTTAACTTTTCTCTTTCACAAAAACTTATAACTTTTGTTCTTTCTAATAGATAAACATATTATACTCAATCAGACTGAATTTTCAATACGATCAGCATTGATTTGAAACCCTTGCCTAAATAACTAGGCTTGATCATTTGCAAACCTAATTGATTTTATTGATTCCCCACCGAATTTCATTCTTATCTCCTGTTTTCGCCACGCCTTGCTAAACATTTGATCTAAGTCCACGCTGAAAAGTACGGGTGACAGCGGGCAACCCTGTGACACGCCCATCCCGACACCCCATCCGCCACTCGCATCTGAGCCGTCTGGCACATGCACACACTGCGGATATTTCCCTCTTTCTGCTCATCTTATCCGTGCATATCATTATTATCTCTGAATATTCTGATAAACCTTTTCCACCAAACACTTTTACTTACTTTACTTTAACGCTACATATGGTACTAATAAACATTCCACCCGTGACTACGGAATATCTGTATGGAATACGTGTACGGAATCACACGCATATATATCGAACTGCTCCACCTCTAGGTCCATGCGTAAGGAATAGTATGCCTACCCCCTTTGTCAAATATTCATTATCACTCCATCCGAAAGGATGGGACTCACAACATTTCAAAAATTTGTCAGAGAAGAATTCATTTTTTGTCAACCCTCTCACTCACACAGATGTGCCCTCACGCGCAACGCACACACAAAATCATATGTACACCAAAACCACACTTATTTCCCTCCCTCCCTCATATGCATCTTTTTCTGTCTCAAATCTAGCGATGATTTTAAATACGTAAATTAATCAAACTACCAAGGTAATAATAAAATTGTTGAACCTTTAAAAATGTTAATTTTATCAAATTCATTATTCAATTACTATTATTTCATCTTTAATTCCATCATTTATTATTTATGTCGAGAGATAAATTCTTTTAACAAATACCATTAATGAGAATTTTTACGCATGCATGTTCAATGGCCACTGTCAACGTTCACTCGGGGCCTGCAACGGCAATGAAATCTCGAAAGAAAAGGCGGCAGGCCAGCGCTGTGAATGGAAGCCATCTCCTTTTCTAAACGAGGACAATGAAGGGTAATTTCTAAGACCCCTGAGGCGTCCAAGGAAGAAATCGACTTGGAAGCAAATCACGGACCCATTCCGGTATTATCCTGCCACCGAATCATGGCAATCAACTTTAATGTGGTGGAAGAGCTCGAGTCTTCTGATACCCTGATGTTTGGTGAGTATAACCAGTTTCATGGCGAACAGATGAAATGGTATGGTCCAGATGGAAAGTTACCACGCAACGTCTTGACACTGAGGAGGCAGGCTGTTAAGGCTTCTGGACTCAGTGGGGGCGCCATTTAAAGTGACACAGTCGCGTTGTCAATACCTTAGGGAGAGACAACATTGAGCCACCTCAGTTATGTTCCCAATTGCGATACTATGGAGAGCAACAAATAGATAAAAAACTCCTGCCTACTACGGCACCACTAGCCACTAGGGCTGGTGCCGCTCTCGGTACTCTTGCAAGGTCTTCGTGTAGGCCACCACACGAAACCTTTGCACTATCCAAATTAAAGCGACAGAAGAGAACCACAAAGGTTAGGATGGAACGTTAAGCAATTGATTAAAACAATGGAATTTGAACATATGGAGAGGGAAATGTTGAAGGAAGATATAAATACAAGTAAATATGCTGGAATTGTGTGAGTCGTGATGAAAAGACAGCTGGGCTTAATGGAACATTAAATTCAGTTTGGCATTTTGCGTCAATTAGGCGGGGAATAGATGAGTCTCAGCAGTGATAACAGCCCATCGAAAACCCACTTTTAACATTAGACTACTGACAATAAAACCGCGCTCACGGTAGACGGGGGGCCCACCGCGACCACCCTCACTAGGGGTAGCCATCGGCTGGGCGACTTCCGCACGACCAGTAGCGGCAACAGGGGAGAGGAGGGTGAGGGAGTGGCGGAGGACGGGGGGTCGCGTGGGAGGTATTATACATGCATACGGATATTTCGCCGAACGGTACCTACTCGCTGCTTCCGCTGTTGCTCTCCCCTTTGGCCGTCTTTGTCCGCTGAATCTGTGATCGCCCTTAAAATCGGCCAGAAACAATGGCGTCGGGTTGGGAACCTGAGGGGGGGGAGAGTTTGGGAGGGAGGGAAATTATTGTGTGGGTGATGGTTGGGAAGGAATGGAATCCTCGTCGTCCGTGAATGAGGAGGCTCTTTCCGGAACAGTTCGGATCCACACAATCGAGCAATGCCTCCACCGTTTAACACCGTCGCTTGCCTCTGCTTCCCCGTTCTCCCCCCTCCACTCCTCCTCATCCCCCTCCCCACACACAAAACCCAAGCAACCGCTCGACTCCTCACCCGTGGAAAACGGCGATCCCCACCCGCCCACGCTCCTATCCTCCCCCGCCTTCTCCATCAGAAGAGCGGAGGGACGGACGTGGTTATCGATACGTTCTATGTACCACACTTTATTCCTTAAAGCATCGCACGCACATCCCCCTCTCCTTCCGCAAACCAATCCTCTCCCCTCCTTACGTGGTGATTTAGTGACACTTTTCAGTCAAAAATTCTGCCTCGGATTACCCTTCCTCTTCATCCCCCATGCATTGAGCGCCCCTGTTCCAACCCCCGTATACCCGCCGAAGCAATCATCCATCATCCGCCCTGTCTATTTTATTTACATGAGGCTTCGGTTGTGCCTCATATTCATGCTTCCAATCCAAACCGATTATTTTTTTAATTTACTGCTTATTATTTGAGGCAATCCTACAGGATCTTCAGCCTCCAACAGGTTTCCATGCGACGCCATGTCCTCTCAGGCATCCCTCACTCCAACGCACATGTCCCAACACACTCCATCAATATTTTCCTCAGTTTTTTTCTGCTACTTTTACCCTCCGAATGGACATTCACCACCCGCATCTGGTTTCTTTCAATAATACTCTCGTGGTGATTAAATTACCTTATGCGTTTTCATTTAGATTTCCGTGCAACCTACTTCCATTCCATAGGGAAAACATTATGTGAAATAGTGGTCGATTCAATTTGGTAGATTCAGGACATAAAAATATAAATGTGTTTTGAGTAATCATTCAGCCCCTATGGCGCCAAAAAAGCAGGTAGTACCACTTAATATATCCTAAAAATGTGTTTTTAGCCACAAAATGCAATACAACGTCCAAGCAATAAAAATGAGCTTTTATTTAGTACTCGTTAATTCAATGAAAGTTTCTTGCTACAGAATAGAGCGCTGTGAGTTAACATTCATCCAATAATTACGGTTCGTAAATATAAGATTTTATGATCACCAAGAATTAATTAAGAAATTAGTGCCTGTCTAAAAGAGGGTTGTTTAGTGCAGTATTTTATTTACATTTCACAGTGTTTCGCCAATATTGTTAGCCTAACACACATTGTGGCAACATTCTGACCCTTCTGTCATTAATTCCCGGACACTTTACTTATTTTACAAAAGCATTAATTCATTTAGATTTTCACTAGGAAATTCAAATCTAAGTGAAGTCTGAGGCTAAGTCTAACTTATATCTAAGACTGAATAAATAATAGTTGCCCTAATAAGGCTCCATTTCATTCTGATGTCATACCATGATTAAACAGTTTTCAATGTTAAGACGCAAACTTACAATGACGTATTCATCTGGGTTTTAACGTTGTGAAATTTAAAGTAATAATACAAATATTGCTTGCTTCGTTCACTATCAATCCCAAGGAAGTCATCGCGAGAACATGTGACAACGGTTGTTTGGATGTGGCGTGTTATTTATTTTATTTACGTAAATAAGTTCCTTGCGAGCCACCGCTAGGGTGCGTGGCAGTGGGTGAATACACACCAAAATAATTTAACCCG
This sequence comes from Hetaerina americana, assembly GCF_022747635.1. Taxonomy (NCBI): domain Eukaryota; kingdom Metazoa; phylum Arthropoda; class Insecta; order Odonata; family Calopterygidae; genus Hetaerina; species Hetaerina americana. The sequence goes on along the minus strand of NW_027287427.1, from coordinate 85,841,430 downwards.
AATATGACCCTACCGCGTTCGAACAACATTATTATGATCTGTTATTGTCCGTGGAAAAAAATGACATCTTAAATCTAATCTGTTCTACACTTAATCTTTCTAATTTTTTTAACACTATCTCTCCTTACGCAGTACGATTGGGGTAATAATACATTTTCAACATCATTGCTAAGGAGACGCCCTTCCAATTCATGCAAGAGCTTCAATCTATAATTTAACCTTCGCTCCTTGATTGATTTCCAGCCTAACTTCTCTATTATTTTGGAGACCCTACTTATGTTTACCATAGCAAAATTTTACAAATCTAGCTCCTCCACGCTGCAAGCAATCCAATTCGGCAATTAATCCAACTTCTTGAGAATCCCAAAAACGTGCAGCATATTCTAAATGAGGCCTAACCAGCGAAAGATAACATTCTCTTTGACCTTTTCATCGGATTTACCCAGTACTCTTCAAATAAATCCTAATGTGTATCACCCAGGAGAGATCGTGAGTTAGGGTGACGCCTAGGTATTTAATTGAGTCTAAACATTCCATTTCGGGTTTCCCAATGCAGTAGGCGTTCGGGTGGGAATTGCTCTTTTTCCAAAAATTCATCACTACACTCTTTTTTAAGTTTAATTTTAATTGCCAAGTGTAGTACCAATGTTGTATAGCATTAAGGTCATCTAATAACGCTGCTGTGTCATCAGGATCACGGATATCACGGTAAATCACCGCATCGTCGGCAAATAAACGTATCTTACTAGTGACTACGGAGTCAATGTCCTTAACTTAAAATAAGAATAAAAGAGGTCCCATAACACTTCCCTAGGGAACACCTGGAGTAAATTCTACTGTATTTGAGCTAACTCCATTTATCACTACTTTTTGCAATCGACTATTGAAAAAGTAAAATTGTCGCAAAATTTGTACGTCAAGTCTTTCAATACCTATAAAACTTGAAAAAGAAATAGTGGTGATCAATAACGTTTTCAACTACATCTGTTATGGAGTTTTAAACTTTATTGTTACGATGTATACGATCCATCAGAGGAATGAATCTAATCAATATTTCAGAGCTAGTGCATCGCAGTTCTCTTCTGGTATAGGTAAAAATGTGACATTAAAGTACGGGATTCAGGTAACTCTCTCGACGCCATCAGCATATTCTACTGGCGCACACAACGTGCAAAAGTTTCAGTATCAATTTTTCTTGTAGGATCTACTTGGACTCTCACCCCGATTAATCATACAGAACGATCATGCTTGTATTCGTATTGCTGAAAGTTTGTACAAATCAGAAACTGATTCAGAATTGATCTCAATTGAACTTAAATCGTATTTATATTAATACTTCTTACTCTCTTCTTTGTGACGTCCTCTCTCAATTCTGAGGCGCCGCCGTCGTCTCCCCAGACGGTGTTCGTCTTCTAAGACGCATTGTTGCCGTATTCGTTTATCTCTCGGCGGCTCTGTGGATCGGCGGTAGCAGAATCTCCTCGGTTTCTGCTTCTTATATTAGATGCCAAGTACTCTGCTAACTTGGACATGAAATCCTCAGTATGCAATTATATTTATTTGGTATTCTACCTGTTAAAGTAGTTTTTCAATGAACGCAGCCTATCAAATTCCTCCTAACCAAAAGCACAGCTTGAAATCAGACACTTGTAGAATAAGTTCCTCTTCGATTCGCATGCTTCTCCCCTCCCTTCATTCCGTTCAACATCCCTATCCTATTCCTGCCCCTTCCCCGTTAACCAACCTTCTCCACCATATCATAGTTATCCCGTTGCCAATCAAAACGCCATGAATCCATCTTTCCTGCCTCCTTTTGACATCTCCCAAAAATCCCCTCTCCTCGCCCACCATACGTGGTAGCACTTCCTCATTTGTTTTGCTTTCTGTCCACTTCATCTTTCCCATCCTTCTCCACACCCACATTTCAAAATCCTCCAACATACGTCTGTCATCCTGCTTCAATGACCACGTTTCCGCGCCGTACAAAACCACGCTCTAAATCAAATTTTTAACGAGCCTATGTGATTATATACCGCATTTTAAATACCATGAGACCAAGGGGCCGAAATACTCTTGGTGCTGATGTTTCCTCCGTCACGAAATGGGACGTTCCCTCTTTCAGCATGCACGCGAAAGGGTGTTGAAACGTGAAGAGTGGCCGGAGGAGTCGATGGAATGAAGATCGCCGAGGAGGAGCGGTGGGGGAAAGCGGGTGGGCGAGTACCCATGGGCGGAGGAGGGGACCCGATACAAATGGAGTTTTATTGCCCCCTGATTTACAGCGCATGGCTGTCCCCTCGCCAGCGATTAGGCGTCGGACGCCCGCGTTCCTCGAGAAGCACGTCCGAACCGGATACGCCCAGGCGCGGGCCTCCGTTCGGGAGGGAAGCAAGTGGAGTCATCGTTCGGTGGTGCGGGGGGAGGAAAGGGCGGGGTGCGGTCGGGGGAAAGTGGGGTGTCGCGGAGAGTCGTGCGAATGAAGGTACTGAGTGAGATCGTCACTTCGGGACTATTTCCCATCTGGACAGGAACGCGGGTCAATTGATACGGGAACGGTTCGTAGAGGCAAGTAAGGCGAGTGGCCGTTGTGTTGTGGGGATTGCCGTGCCGGTAAGGCCCGGGGGAAACGTGGCTCTCATGTATATGAAAGAGAGCACTAGTGGAATTCGTCTGAATGTACGCACGTGACGTCTTATAATCTTCCTCTGATGGTATGAACCATTTGTGTACAAACGTGCAGTTTTTGTGCAATTTATTAAATTGTCACGTTTCCGCAGCGTTCTCTTTGCAAGATAGAACTTCAAAGTCATATTTCTGTAGTATTAAAAATTGACTCAAACGACTGACTGAAGCAGCAAGTTATGTGAATAAATTCTATTAAATCAAATGCTGATGACACCGGTGCGTGATCACCGTCGATCAAAAACACATTCGGACGGTACTTTCCAGGCGGTGCTTGGAGCGCATTAGGGAAATCAAGATTGATTTTCTGCGTTGTTATGTGACGACGGATGAACAATGAATTAGCCATTGATCACCAGCGTCGGAAAAACAATCCATGCTATGAGCTGAGGTCGGTTCTTCAGCTCCGAAGAAGGCGAAGACGGTAAAGGCGTCGGTTTTTTAGGATGCTAAAAGAATATTGTTCATCGAGTAGCTTGAAAATGATAAAAAATAGCAGGGAAGTAATATCCTAACTTTCTGAAGAAACTTGACGCAAAAAATCGTGCAAACAGACGTGGCTTTTAGAGGATAAATGACCGTTTGCTATCAGGACTGCACCTGCCCATTGAAGTGTCTTGACGATGGGAATGTTGAGGGGTTTTGCACTCTGAAGTGCTGGAATACCCACCCTATTTCCCGGATTAGCCTCCCTCGGATTTCCAAACACTCAGGTTTCCTCCCCGGTCGTCGTTTTTCTTCTAATCAAGAAGCAATTGTGGCTGCAGACAAGTACTTCGCAGCACTTCCGGGAGAACTCTGCAGAGACGAGATAATGACACTGGCACGCCGATGGATGAAATGCCATAATATAACAGCCGATTATGTCGCAAAATAAAACTTTTATGTAAAAAAAAATTTGGCATTTTCATCATCAGGCCAAGAACTTTTCAGATCACCCTCGAACACACCTGCTTTCAGAGCGGAACTTTTCCCAGTACATGAAAATTAGCAATACCATTACCAATTGTAAATGGTCATACCGATAATAATTGGTTGTACCCATTATAAAAGGGAAATAAGAATGTCCTTTAGTCATTTACCATAGAGAAGGAACATACTTTTGCTGTTATTACATTTTAAGTTAACAGAATCTTCAACAGGTTCAGGCGAGAAGCAGTGGAAGTTTGTCATTGTGAGAAAAACAAAATTTGTACTTTTCCACATTTATTTGCAACGCACAACGCTTTTCAGTTCATTAAACCATATTCAGATACAATACGTTTTGCACTTGAAGATGATTTGATGAACTGAAACGCGTTGTGCGTTGCAAAGGAATCTGTGGAAAAGTGCAAATTTTGTTTTTCTTGTAATAACAGAATTCTGGTTTACAATTGCAGATTCAGCCAATGACGGTGAGAGAAAGTGACGAGGGAAATGATGATAGGAGCTCGTGATGGAGGACTTCGGTAATGGTATGACGCGAAGAGAGGAAATACATATTTCCAGAATAGATTACTTATCTTTAAATCAATGAATTATTTTAAGGAAACTTTTATTTTTTTATTTTCTCCCTCCAGCTAAAAATTTGTCTCCTGACCTTCAAATTCTCGCTCGTGAAATTCCCCTTCCCTGTTTTCTTTTTGTGTGAGCATTTTAATTTGATATTCATTTTTTCTCTGGTTAAGTCATATCTCACTTTCTCGGAATTGATGTACTAGTAATATTTCTTTTCCTCCTCCTCTTTGGTTTGCTCTGGTCGACTTTCAAAATATATGACTCAATCAGTTAAAATTAAAGTTAAAGTATATTCGTTCAAAAAATATTAACCACTGACCTGCATCCTATATTATTAAAGTAGTAATTAATTTCATCTTCAAGGAACTACAGGGTTGCACCCAAAAGTGGTAGGACTGATTTTCTCTGGCGCGAACGGAGCGGTGGAGGGGGGTCTGCCTGGCTGGGTAAGGAGGGGGGGGGCTCTTAGCAACAGACCGACACCAACCTCAGTCACCTGCGGGCTGTCGTTGAGTGAGGACACCGTTTTTAGTGAAGCAAGTTTTTTGTCCGCGTCGAAAAACAAAATGAATCTGAATTTAGAGCAACGTTATTCCGTGAAGTTTTGCGCGAAACTCGGGAAGACGGCAACTGAGACCCTCGATATGATCAAGCAGGCTTATAAAGACACTGCCTTAAGCCATTCCACACTATTTGAGTGGCACAAGTTGTTTAAAGAGGGTAGGGAGCTCGTTGAAGACGACCATCGCTCCGGACGGCCGTCGACGGCAAGAACCGACAGGAATGTCGACAGAGTGAGGACACTGCTGAACACAGGACGACGCTTAACCAGTGAAGAAATTGCAGACCAGTTGGATCTGTTTGCATCCAGCGTCCAACGCATTATTTCACAGGATTTGGCCATGCGCAAGGTGTGCGCCAAGGTGGTGCCGAAAATTCTGAGTGTCGACCAACAGTCGTCAGACAGCTCCTGGCCAAATACGGCGTTGTCACGTTGCCGCACCCGCCCTGTTCTCCCGATCTGGCACCACCGGACTTCTTCTTCTTCCCCCTGATGAAAAGACAGCTTAAGGGACGACGTTTTGACTCGATAAAGGCCGTTCAAGAGGCTTCGACGAGGGTCATCAACGGCATCCCCAAAGAAAATTTCCAGCGGGCGTACGGGGAATGGGAGCAACGTTATACTAAGTGTGTAGCAGCTCAAGAAGCATACTTTGAAGATTATTAAGTCGGTGTAAGTATATCGTCAGTAAAATTCTTGTAAAAAAATCAGTCCTACCACTTTTGGGTGCGACCCTGTGTTTTCCTCTTAAATAACAGTCGTCGCTTTTGAGGTCGAAGGGCGTCCTAAACGTTCGGCGTCTTCCACATCTTCTCTACCCTCCCTAAACAACTTTTGCCACTAAAAAACACCCGATATACCCATTGCGTTATCACCATAAGCTGTCTTGAGCATGCCATGTGTCTTTTTACCCCATTTCACGCAAAATTTAATGGTTTAGCGCTGTTCCAATAACCAGTTCAAGACGTAAGATAACGAGTTCATGCTATAGAGGTTTGGCAAACGAACGATCCGCACTCCGCAAAGGCTGGGACCCAACTACTACCTTTTTTGAGACTCCCCTCCCTCGAACCCAACCAGAAAAACCGCCGCCTGCCCGTCCGTTTATCCGGGAAAAAATAAGTACTACTACTTTTGATACAGTCCTTGTATATAGTATTTGTGGAGAGTACATGCCTATTGCGGTTGTGCGTTCGGAGTGTCATGTAGACCTAAACAGGCATTTCAAAGAGAAATCTCCCCGAAGTAGCAGAAGGGCGTCCAATGGGAATCTTCGCCGCCACACTCACCAAGTGTCAACAGGTAAGGAGTTGCATGGTCCATTGTCAATTTGGTGGACGGCTGAGATAGGGATGAGGGGCCGCGGAGGGAGGAGAGGTGCCGGGCGGGGTGACCGGGCACGCCCAGAACTGCCTTGGCGAGACGAGAGGAGGGGACCGACCCGGCCTCGACCCCCTGGCCCCCCTGCCGCCCCTTCCCCCCCGCGCGGTTGTCTCGGGCGAAGGGTGGAACTGCTGCCGCTCCCACCCTCTTCTCCGCGCGGGGCCGCACGCTCCTCCAGACGTGAGTCCACGGCGTCCCCTCTCGGGGGGGGACGAACTGCCTCGATATCTCCCCGCTCCATCTCCACACTCCTCTTCTTCCAATCCCAATTTAATGAATTGGACCATTGGTCCCGCTGTATAATGGCCCTAATTAAATAGTTGGGCGTTGTATTTCTCACAGATTATCTCTTCCGCAGGATGGATGGACCTCTTAATACATGAGTGGGCGGGAGAGAGTGAGGCCAGAGAGTGATAGAGTGATAGCATGAATGTTGCTTGGTCGTAAATTCTGGGTTTTTGTGTGTTCGGGGTGGAGGGGGGTTCGCCATTCCCCGTCTCATCAGTGCGTATGTATTTACACGAATGCAGTGCTTCACGAAATCTCGAAAGAGGCCGGGGCTCACAGAGAATATGAAAGAAAGGAGCAATTATCCTCTTTATGCGTTTCTAAATTTACGGAGTGGCCTCCCACGACACTCAACGGTTGTTAGTGGTGTTTTGGGTAGGTTCATCGAGCAATACATTTTAGTCAAATGCAGCAAAACTAGCAGCGTATACAGTTGCATTCCTGCCACAATAACGCATCACATGGAAGGGAAATGCGAATGGAAGGATAAAAGTATATTTCGGCTAAACACAGAGGCCATTGGTCAATAGAAGAGTATTTGAGTTAAAAAATGCATAGATATGCGTGGGAGAATATACAGGTAGATTGAATAGACAGGTTTGCAAAATGTGCTCTTCTGCGGTTTGCTCAATTTGAATCTTGAATCGACGCCCAGATACGTAGAGGGCAACGGATTAAAGGATTATGTAGATGTCAAGCTCGAAGTGGTAGTCAGGGCAGGGGATATTAGAAGCATTAGGCATGAGGGGGGCAATAGAAACGTGACAAAAGACGAAAACTAGAACCATTAATATAGTTTCGCCACAAGGAGCAAACTGGAGGAAAGGGTCGAAGGGGAAGGGTACCCGAGGAACAAGGCTTAAGGGCAGAGCATGAACGAGAGAAGAGACCACTATCCCGGTCGTAAAGAAACGACCACTCCTCAGCGAATCTAAACCCAATTGAAAATAGTTCCCTACGCATGACACAACGTGATGACACCCTCGAACGGTTTAATTTCATTCCACGAGTATAATGGTGAATAGTGACGCAGTGGACTTACGCACTCACTCTAATGCAGTACCCTTGCTTTCGGTCAAAACTTCGAGCATCCTGCATTTACATAATGCTCCGCAGAGGCGTGTGGCGGGGGGTGTTAGCTCACCAACTGTAAAAGAGAATAAAACCACAAGAAAAACCATACAAATTCATGCAAATCTACAGCAATAGAGGCGTGTATATTCATGCAAAAATCTTTTTAAGTTACACGCATTCAAATATATAAAATATAAGCTAAGATACGCATGCATCTATAAATGCAGTAAAGGAAAGATATGCAATCTTCGTTAAAGAAATGAGAATTCAGAGGAATGAATTACAACTTTACGTTTTCCAGGCGTTTGCGGAAGCTCCCCAGTTAGATCAAAATTATGGATGTATTTGAAAGTAAGTTGATAAATAATTAGTGCTAAGTGTGTGCATATTGATACAACCTTGCGAGTGACTTTGCGCCAAAACCACTAATTGTTTAAAAATTATATTTTCCTCCAAGTCTATATGTACTGCGGAGGTTCGGGAAGGATATATTTCATTAAATATTAAAGGAATACTTTTACGTAAAATGAATATATCCCGTGAAAATCTTTAAAACAAATTCATTCTTCTTTCCATCTCATTCATATTCTTCGGCCAGCTTCCTGAAGGATTCATGGAGAGGAGAGCAAATCCCATCGCGCGACTGACTCCTCCGTACTCGGCGATTGGATGCTCCAAATTCGTTGAGAGGAAGCACGAACGGCCAAGTGTAGCACTCAAGGAGTAGGACAACCGAGCGTAGGACTCTCTTTTGGTTTCGCGATTTGAGCTCAAATATATTTAAAGGGAATCAAACGATAATGTTGCAGCCAAAAGTGAATATTGAAAATCTTTGTTAACCAACAGCCTATAGCTACGACGTTCTAAAAGTTAAACTAGGCAACTCGAGAGTATTGCTACTTTAATAAACTCAAATTGTCACTGGCTTTAATTAAATCAGTAATGATGACGTGTGAGATTGAATGACTTTTTTCCAATTGAAACAAAATTTTCAAATTGAATGGTTTTCTAGAATTTCACACCAGATTACTCTAATTCGTACTTAAGGTTTCAATAGAAATAATAATTTAATTTACTTCGACTTTAGCTGAATGCAAATTTTCAAATCTCATTAACATCAACACTGGGAAAGAAAATACATTTAAAGGGAGAAATTTAGAAGAATTTCACGCTCTCTGTTGAAAACTATTATAAATAGTTGAGTGAATTGAAAATGGGCATTTTCTAAGTGTTTTCAAAAGGGAATACGTTTGTACTCTGAATCTGAAGCACGTGGTTGGACTTCATAGCTGATACAAATATGTAATTACGAAGGTTAGATTTAACGCCGAAAAAAGGAAAACTTAAAGCAAACTACAATTCCTATTTTTTCAAACAGTTTCCGTCACTTCTAGAACACCCGTTGCAAGTGAGGTAGAATGTATTCACGAGAATCGTCTTTCTACGCTATGTCATACTATGATGCAAGAGCAGCATTGCAGTTTATTAACTAATAAGCAATCCAATATCTGTAATAATACATCTGTACAAATAATTTTCACGCATACATGCCATTTTAAAACCAATCAAAGAAGAGTTGAGAGCCAGAGAAGGATATTGCTACATGAACTGTGGCATATATTTTGCCACTCAGCATTCCCATATAAAACCCCAAGCCAAACACACACCCAAACAATAAAAAGTCGGCCAGTATGATAGGTTTTCATTTTTATGCATCATTCAATGCGTAGTTTCAGGCAAGATATTGCGAAATTGGAACATACTGATGACCAAATAGTAGCACTTTTCCGCAACATAAATATTTGTTACCGCCCAGATTTCGTTGCAATAAATCAACCTCCGACCCTAAACTCGACGGCGGCGTAGAAAAAGTAATATGAAGATGATGTACTCGTACAATGAAACCTGACCAGTAATACTTCTAGTAATATTCACCATTTAGAAAATATCACCTTTCAGGTCATCACTTAATACATTATATGCTTACTATACATTCCCATGGACTATACCCTAGACGTGGAGGAAGGGATTGCACGTTCTGATGACCCCTAGGGCTTCGCTGGCGGTAGCCATGATAGCTAACTGCTCCTGGTAGCATCACCCATTCCAGGTAGGCCGAAGGGTGGGCGCCAGACGTAAGGCAGTCCGCGCAGCGTCTCTTCCTCAGTGAGGTGGCTGCCTAGGCATCTGACCCCAGTGGGGCAGCCATCGAGAGAGGGTGTGGACGACACCATTGAGGAAGGCAACGGGAAACCACCTCAATTTTCTCACGTAACGGCGATGGGCAGGGTTCAGAATGTGAGCCCTGGCAATTACGGGCTTTGGCCCGCTGAGTTGTGTCGTACATGTCAGCGGGAGAGGCATTGTTTATCGTCAGCAGAAGCAGACAAAGAGACACGCAACAAGACGAAATCAGTTAAAATAAAGACTTGAAATGTTAAACTGATGTTGAGGGTAAAGAAATTGGAAAATATAGAGTAAGAAATGGAGTAAAGTGAACAGATCTGGCGAATGATAGATTAGTATAAGATGGCTATCAAGAAAGTAACTTACGTTTCGGCCTAGCGTGGTGGTGGGTAGGGCTAGAGCAAATTTTAACAGTTCTCACTGAGCAAAGTAGAAAAACTACGGTCTACAAATTACCACAGCAGGATGCATACTGAGTGTAGGAACGTTAAGACACAAAAAAGGTGACTCTAGTCCTAACTACCGCCGCGTTAGGCCGAAACGTAAGTTACTTTCTTGACAGCCCTCGCACGTGTAAGTAGATGGAAAATCAGAACCAAAGACCTAGGTGTAGGATTTAAGTATAAATGTCAACAGGTAATCATAGGGATGGAAGGAATGGTAGATAATACGATCAATTAGAAGAAATTATTGCGAAAGTCCCGGGGAAGAAATATTTGAGGGTGATGGGTGATAGGAACGCGGCGGTGAGCGAAGAAAGAGGTGGTAATGAGGTGGGGGACAACGGCTTAGGAGCAACGAATGACCGCGGGGAAAAATCAATAGTTCCGCAGGGGATATAGTATAACCATCATGCACACTCGGTTTAAACTCCACAATAGACGAAAGCATGCGTGGAAAATCCCCAGGAATCCATAAAGATACCAGGGAGATTATATTATGAATAGGCAAATGCGTAGTAACAGAGTAACCGATTCGTAGGATTTCCCGGGAGAGGATATGGATTCATCTCAATATACAGTGATAATAAGATGCAAAGTGAGAAAGAAAGAAAAAATAGGGAAAATTGTTTAGTAAACGGAATTTAGAAATATTAAGCGGTGCGAAAGAGAAAGAGTACCCGGTGGAGTTGAAAACAAGCAAAGGACAGTGACATAAAAATAAGAAATCGAAATGCAAAGACGAAATTTTAAAAAACAATAAATAGGTAATGACAAGGAAACAATGGGAAACAGGTGAAATGGATAACTCGAAAGATAAAAGAATGAAGGTAGTGAAAGAATTCAAAGAGAATCAGCAGGAAGTACAGGGAGAGACATTAAAAGTAGAGTTGGTAAACTAAAAGGGCGAAAAAGCGTAGTGAGAGGATATGAAGAAGTTCGAGGTGAAGGGTGAAATAGATTCTCCTATACGAAAAGTCAAAGCACTGCCAGAAAACAAGAAAAAAATCCGTTATCGCTATTGAAGGTACTATAGGAAAATTAGCCAATGGACTAGGAAAGATGCCAGAGAGGTGTGGAAAGAGTACATAGAGAATTGTAAAGATTTTATGCCAAAACTTTATGGCATTAAAAGTGCATATATATGGTATACGTATATTGGGATGGCTTAGTTTCATGGGTACTTGATAGCAAGAATGAGCATTAATGGAATCAAAGTCTAATAAGGCCTTGGGGAAAGAATTAGGGTAACTACAGGAGGGTTAAGGAAAATGTGAACGAAGGAGGTTTACGGGCTGTTTTTATTATTATGAGTGAAGAATTTTCCGGGAAGGTTTCGACTTTTCTGTATCTGTAGGGAAAGCAACCAGCAAATAACCTTTGACTTACTCAGCCTGCATTTCTCTCCCAAGAATCCTAATTTTCTACACTTATATAATACCCCGCAAGCCGCCGCGGGGGGTGTTAGGTCACCACCCGTGAATAATTATTGTATTAAGTATTGTAATAGTGAACGGAATAAAACCACATGCAAAATCAACATACTATATGTATGCAAACGTACACCCACAGAGAAGTATTTATTCATGCGAAAACCTTTTTAACTTACACGCATGCAAAAACATATAGTATTAACTAACGCGCACATGCACATTCACCTACAAATGTAGGAAAAATCAGCCCAATAACGTGCAAATTAGAATTGAGAAGTTTGAAGGGAAACTTCTACAAACACATGGACATGCGATTTTCGATTCATATGCATCACAACGGAACTATCAATATCTAGTGCCTACCGTAGGTATGAGTTTAATACTTATAGATTCTACCTCTAAATACCATAATGTTCCGAAGGACTATGCTCACTATTTTTAACACAAGGCGCCGCACTTCGTTTAATCATCAACATTTTTTCAAATAACTTTCTTTCCCCAATGGAAAGTAATATTGAGAATATTATAAATGGTAATCAATCCAGTTAAGGTGCGTTTGAATGATCACAAATGCAGAACCAATAAATTGTGTGTGTACATGTGGAAGAATGGAAACAATATAGTGGACAACATGGTAGGAAAACGAAGAATTGCAGCCAGGGTAGGGGAAGAGCAGGCTCTGTGGGAGGAATCCATCGATGGCGGGAAAAAGAGATTGAGAGCAGGTGACGTTTAGGGGCAGAAAATGAGAATGTGGGAAAGGTAGACGGGGATGAGTATTAGGGACGCCACAAAGAGGGCGCATTTAGGTTGCAGGTCAGAGGATTGCTTGTAATGGTGTTTATTACCACTGCTGACAATACTTAAAGTGTGCCCATCCTAAGTTCTTATTGGAACCACGACAATAACCCTTATGACTTTTAATTCAATGCTTACAATAAAAAAAACATTCATTACATTTCCAAAAAATGTCTTTCCTCTGTGGAATTCACTTCATATTGAAATATTATTAGACCAAATTTCAGGAACCCTTTCAAGCGTTTATTTATTTGAGAAAATATCCCATTCCTACACTATCTACATCTAAGTCACATCCTACGAAGCACTAAAATTATATGTGGTATGGCATTACAGAAAGAGTGAAAAAGATACAGAAGTCAATTGCGCTTGAATCAACTACAAAACAAGCATAGCCACAAGTCGTGCACGTGATGGCGCAGAATGGCGCAAAGATATGAAGCAATTAACAGGCTCAACACATTTAGGTTTTGTAAGAAAATCAAGGGCGGAACTATAATCATATTAAAGTTCGTTCATTACACATGTTTTGAAATTATGAATTTTTAAACGGTATATTTCCGCATGGCTCAACTGTTTTTGAGAAGAGAGGGAGCCATTGAAATAAGCGTCACAAGAGGATCACGCGCTGCTTTCTCAAGTTACATGATTTGTTTCGTGTAATTCATGTTTTACTCTTCATACTCTCCATATTTGCATGAATATTATAGGCTAGGCGTCGGTCTCTATTATATTATATTTTTATACTGGCTACGCTCATTTTTATTTCCTCCTATGCACAAGAGGTTTCCAGAAAATAACTTACGTTTTGCAATAAAACACAAACTTAGTGACAAGACAAAATGTTTATCATAAAAATTTGGAAGGCACATTATTTAACTATTTTTCTACATATTTTCCATTCAAATTAAGGCATTTGTCGTAACCATACACAAGCATTTCACTTTCATATCTAAATATTTCTCTCGTTCATTTGTAGTATCCCCTCCCTCTAGTATCCCCTATGTAATGCGAAGTTCTGCGATGACTGTAATTGAGACTTGTTTTCAACGTGGTTTAGCGCCAACAAGTGCATGCGAATGGGGTCAGTTCTTAATTAGTAGACCGCCTCGCACGTGATTTTTCAGGGATTTTTCGTGGATGTTTTGCCCTCGTTTGCCCCTTCTAAGCAGCCCTTCATCCCCTTTAACCCTTGCCCATTCCTCCTGGTGCCTCCACCCCTGCCCTCACACCTTTTCGGTGGATCGGGGTATTTATGTAGATGTAGATACGTTGAAATAATGCAACCCACCGCTCGCCAGCCTCGCCGTCTCAGGTGTCTGACTAAGAAATAAGTATCGATCGCGCGTGCCTATCGAAGAGGGGTCTCGCCGCCCCGCTGCTCCCATTCGGGGATCTGCCGGGGTGGGGGGAATAAATGACTCCACCGAGGGCGACATGGGGAGAGGGGGAGGGGAGCGTATGCATACGCGCATATATGGATGGCCATGGGTCTCGTGGAATGCCCCATGGCGGCGGGGCAAACGATTGCCATCAATAACACGGGGCGGAAAAAAGTCCAGAGGGCGGAGGAGGGAAGGAAGCGGAGGGGGCTGTGGTTTGTTAGCGGAGGGTGGGGAGGGTTCGCCCGCCGATATCTCTTCGAAACGTCTCAATCGAGGGAGCGGGAGAGGACGCCCCTGGCGCTGATTGTCAATATCAGGGGTGGCACTGGGATTGGGGAGAGAGGCAAGTTGGGCTCCGCCCCGAGAGGAAGTGAGGGAAAGGTCCTCCTCTTCCCATCGCTTTGCCCTCCAGCACTCTGGGCCCCCTTAAGCCCCCATCACGAATTGGCCCACATCAGAATTGCATACGCACTGACTTACTTGGCGCATGTTGCGAATTCGGTCAGTATTGGAATGGGAGACAATGCAGGTGCTGATGATACATTTGGTACAGCTAAGTATATACTTCAATCCCTCAGCTCCTCAAATTGGAAAATGCGGTGGTTTGTTCCCATAAATTCCGGAAATACTGAAGCATTTAAATTGTAGCGTTGAAGTAATTAAACTCTAATGAAGTTGTTGATTTTAAAGTTGGGACAGAGACTTCGATACGATAGTACTAGTACATTAATTAGTGCTACCGAAACATCAGGCAATGTTTGCGTTTACCGTGCTGTTACATGCTAAATATAAGTCTCTCTCTATACCTTTTGGTCGTACATAGATTAAAAGGATAGCGCTAAGAAGCGAAATTACGACTAAGCTCAGTTCTTTCTTTCCCTTGAGAAAGGTGGTATTGCCATCGAAAATCCGGAATACGTGTGAGTTTCATTTGCGTTTCACCGTGTTTGCCTTCGCTAGTGCTTCTTGCTAGTGCTTCACTGGGCACATTATATAAAAGTCGAAAGATCCGTGGTTCAAGTCGAGTTCAAGGATATATTATTGCACTTGTGATCTGCTCGATTCCGCCTTCCCCTCGCTCTCTTGCGTTCGTCTTTTATTTGTGTTTCTATCCCATTTCCTTATATCTACTTCAATTGGAATAAATATATGTTCGCCATGTGACGAATTTTCGTGTTTGTATATATATATATATATATATATATATATATATATATATATATATATATATATATATATATATATATATATATACACATATATGCACACACACATGGTGATGAGGTGGGGGACTACGATTTAGGCGCGAGGAATGACCGCTGAGAGAAAGCAGTTGAGTTCTGCAGGAAGCAAGGTTTAGTCATCACCAACACTTGGTTTAGACACCGCAAAAGACGCAGGTATACATGGCAAATGCCAAGTGACTCAGCAAGGTATCCGCTAGATTATATTTTGGTTAGACACAGGTTTAGGAACAGCGTGATAAATTCGCACAGCTTCCCGGGAGCGGATGCGGACTCGGACCAAAATTTAGTTGTTATGAAATGTAGCGTCCGCTTCAAAAAGATAAGGCAGGGGCGGCGGGTTAGAAAATGGAATGTGGAAGCCTTAAATGGTTTGAAAAGGAAGGAGTACCAACAGGTTGTAGAGAAAATCATGGATGACGAGAAAGAGCTGAGTACTATCGAGAAAAATTAGAATGTATCAAGAAAGAGATATCGATAGCCGCAAAAAACACCATTGGAACCATTAATACGAAAAGGACATGGAAACCATGGGTCACGGATGAGAGGAGAAAATGGAAAAATGTACACAAGGAGTTAGGCAAAAGGAAATACAAAGAGTTAAACAATATATTGAGGCGGGCAACAAATAGGGTAAGGGAGGCATGGTGGAGGTCGCAGTGTGATGATATGGAAAGTTTGCAGAGGAAAGGTGAAATTGGTGCGCTGTACCTAAAGCGCTAAAGTGCGCTGATGAGGAAAGGGAAGGAACAGGATAGGGATGTTGGACGGGATGAAGGGAGGAAGAAAGTACTCAGAGATGAAGAGGGACCTGATATAGAATAGGATACTAGATTTTGAGTCTTGTTAGGAGTCATAAAATGTTGTTTTTTATTTAGTAGCTGTGTCCATCCGAAAACCTACCTTAAACGGTAGATTACCTTATAATAATAATAATTTACATATACGAGATCTGTAAAAAAGTATCGCGGCTTTTGTGATTTTAAAACAATATTAATTTATTCATGAATATCTATTTCGTCCCCTTCAAAGTAATCCCCATTAGATACTATACCCTTGCGACAATGTTTTTCCGCAACTTGGCGCACAAGTGACGGTGTGTGAGCAGGGTTGTCATGGTGCAAAAGCCATTGTTGTTTTTCCACAAGCCCGGGCGTTCGTGGCGGATTGTTTTGCGCAAAGTGCGCATACTTTGCAGGTATTCTTCCATATATACTGTTCTACCATGTGGCAAGAACTCACGATGAACCACGCCCCTGTAATCGAAAAAGCTCTAAGCTAAACTTTCACATTTGCCTAACTTGGCGCGCTTTTTTCGGTTTTGGCTCGTGCTGCAGCTTTCATTGGGATTATTGAGCTTTAGTTTCCACGTCATAACCATAAATTCATGACTTGTTATGACCAGTTTTAACCCTCTGGAGGAGATTTGGGTCTTCGCGGGCAGAGTCCAAAACCTCATTAGCCATGTTAATACGTTGCTGTTTTTGTTGGAAGTTGATCAATTTTGGTACGAATTTCGCGATGACCCGTGTCAAGCCCAAATCATTGGTAAAAATCGAATGGCGGGAGCAAATTGATATGTTTAGGTCCTCAGGACGGTGATTCGACGATTGGCCAGTACAATTTTCTTCACTTCATTAAAGTCTTCTTCTGTTATTGACGTGCTCGAGCGTCCGGCACGCTCTTCGTCGTTCACATCTTCTCGGTCCTCTGAGAACATTTTGTACCATTGAAAAACGTTACCTCGGTCCAAGGTAGCTTCTCCATATGCCGCAGTCAGCAATCGGATTGGGTCCACGTACTTAATTTCGTTTTTCACACAAAATTTGATACAGATCCTTTGATACATTTTTTGGAGCAGGCAAAAATCGAAGTGGATCCAAACCACGTCCAAGCTAAACAGCTGTAAAGAATTAACTGAACATTTAAAACGGCCTCACTTCTCGGTAAAAGGGAGAGACACAAGTATCAGCATAACGCCACAAAAAATAAAAATCGAATAAATATAATTCATGGAAATTCAAAATTTGCGATAAGTTTTAATAGACTTCGTATGTATTCACAAATATATACATACGAGTATTAATATGTTTATATATATGTTTATATGCATGTGTGTATACATATATATAATACTATATGTGTGAATGTATGTTTGTGTGCATATATATACATACATACACATACACTTTTATGCATAGTTTTGACTTTTAATACCATTCGCTATTATACGCAAAAAATTGAAACAAAAAATCAATTTTATTGTACTCTATACTAACTGTTTTTTATTTATAATTCAACATTCGTTTATTTTTAAATAATTAATGCACCCATAGATAAATAACAAAAGCACTAGTAACTGAAAAAGCACGCTGCTCGAGTATAACTCAGATAACGCAAGTGCCCTGAGCCCCTTGCCGCCGATAGCTTCACACGTGAACACTCTTGTCGGTGTTGCTCTGCAGAGGTGGCCCTCCGCGGATATACAATCGGCGGTGCTGGATTTCTGAAGAGGGACCACCGCCGTAAAATGTTGGAAATATGAGCGCATGAAGGTAGGAGTCCCTCGGTCGAGTCGATAGTTGGCTGGCGTCACGTGGCGGACGCAGGAGAGGACGCCTTGCACACACAAACCGCACGTTCCCCAAACGCGCAAGTAACTAGAGGAGAAAATTGACGATCGTGGATCACTAGGTGGCGCCCGGAGCGAGGGGGAGAGAGAGAGACGCGCGCGGAATCCCCGGCGTTTATCCCCGGCGAAAGGCGATCCATCCCCACGCCTCGACGCACATCTCGGCGTCATCATCATCGCCAGCACCCTCCCGGAGCACCATCAGGACACCCGCCCTGCCTCACTTCGCGGAATCGGCCGCGTGCACCCAGAATCGGCAATGAAGGGGCGGTTGCAAGGCGGGGGGAGGACGGGGTGTAGGGGCAGCCTCTTCCTCCTCCCCACCCTCGCAAGTCCTCCTGCGAGAGAGAGAGAACGGACGCCCGCGTCAAGCGGAGTTGGAGAGGGAGCTCGATTTTTTTCCCCCGGGCTTAAAAGCCTCTTGGCGGGGCAGGTGCTGCTGTTCCCCGCTTGCCCCTTCCTTCCATCCACCTCCCGCCCTTCCTCGGAGTCCACCCTCACATGCTGGGGTGTGTGGGACGCCGTGTCTCCCCCTCCTCTTCCCTCCCTCCCTCGTAACAACACGGGTGGAATCATTAAGAGGGTAGCCCGCTGCTTGAGTTCTCTTGGGAAGGGAGAGAAGGAACGAGGAGGAAAAAATATACATTCGGGCGCCTTATTAAATTCCGTAATATTCATTCAGTGCGGGATGTGTATTTTTTCAACCCCTCCGCGCCCTCACCCCCCGACCATGCCCACCTACCCTCGTCCGAAAAAACACAAAGGTTCCGCTCTTATTACAGAGCGGATAGGGTTCCGGGCTCGACTGTTATCTCGTTCCGAGGGCAATTGTCCTTGGGCCGCGGGGAGAATTCTGACAATTAAATGGAAGTGAAATGCGAGAGCATAAGGACCCTGGAATGCGGTCCGAGAGGGCATTTCCGTGGATAGCAATTAGGCCGACAGCGAATGGACTGACCACTCTCCGAGGGTTAGTTTCAAATTGTTTGGAAGGGTTAGCCTCGAAACGGAACACCGCGTATGGCAGCTGGCTCTATGTAAATACATGGGGAAATAATAACACGTCCGGGATTATATTTGGTTTTTCAGCGGCGTTTTTTTCACTTATTAGGAAGTTTTTTTCCCTCTCCAAAGGTCGCCATCTTTACTTGCTCTATCCTTTACATTGTTCGAGTGAGTTTAACACTTTGACAGTCAGATTACACACTGGTTCAGAAAATTCAATAGAATCATATACAGAGACTATTCATATTCAGCATTTGCCTTTCACGTCAAGCCCGCAGCTTTCAGTTCAACTACACGTGTCTTTGATTTGTCTCACAAATCGAGCATACCTGTAGCTTGATTACTGATTTTAAGGCAAAGGGTTTTCCTCTAATTAAATTTTCAAAATACTGATCACGACTCTCACCGTAGTATTTCAGATGATCCAAAGGAGACCAATTATGAAGTGAGGGAAATATAGAAATCGTATAAATTGTTGTGGGGAGCTAAACACGGGGGAAGAAAACAGCTTTGAGGACCGAATGGTTCTGCAATAGTTTCAATTGGGAGAGAACTGTATCATACTCCAAAAGTCTTAATGATATGTTCTATGATATATTTATTCTCAAGTAGCGATTTTATGGTTTATTACATATCTTCGTATATATGCTAAATGTAGATGATTTTTCCTATACATATTTGAATAATTGTTGAAGTAATGTCATGATCCCCAACCTTTCATCGTCATTCATAATGCTCTGTTTCACTTGTCTTGTCTACGATTTTCGCCCACAAACCATCGCTTACGATTTCTAGAATTTTTTTTATCCCTTTTAACTTTTTCCATCATCCACTGCACCCACGCCTCAAAAATCTCCTATTCGTTTTTTAATCTGGTACCAATCTGGTAATCTGGTATCTGGTACCGAGTGTCCATGCCATTAAAATTAACGTTTCATAGGAGGCTTTTGAAATGTGGGTGTGGAGAAAAATGGAGAAGGTGAAATGGACCGAGAAGAAAACAAACGAGGAAGTACTTGGTATGGTGGGCGAAGAGAGGGGTTGGTTGGGAGAAATCCTATGGAGGCAGGAAAAATGGATGAAGGGCGTATTGATCGGCAGTGGGATGTTGAAGACTGTAATATAGGGGAGAATGTTAGGCAAACGAGGAAAGGGAAGGAACAGGATAGGGATGTTGGACGGGATGAAGGGAAGAAGGAAGTACTCAGAGATGAAGAGGGACCTGATGTAGAGTACACTGCTGGATGGCGTTTTGCTAGGAGTCACAAAATAATTATTTGGCAGTTGCGTCCATCCAAAAACCTACCTCAACCGGTAGATTACCTAATAATAATAGTTTTCGTGACTCTTTCTTAGCATAATTGCTCACCGTCCAAATCTTCCTTCTCCTTTGCCAGAAGCAACTCATTCTCTTAAGCCTCAACTATTTTGGCTACCTTCGTCGAAAGAACTTCCTAAATAGGTGAAAGTATCCACCGGGCACTAGTTTAAGGCCTCTAAATTCAGTTAATGGTAATATTTCTCCTTTACGCACTCTATTTCTCGAAAAAATCTTTATCTGTGCTTTGTTTAAAGTCGCCTAATCACAAAACTATATGGCTGAGTGACTAACTAAAGCCTGACCAACCATTTCCTCGAGATACTGCCACCATGTCTTGCCGCTCGCCATGTCTTGCCGCCCCCTTTTGTCTCAGCAATGCCCGTTGCGCTTCCCTAGGCGCGACAGGAGCATGCGCAGAACGTGCCAGATATAAAGAGATTTTGTGTAAACCCTCTTTACCGATAGTCTATTCATATCTTCGGTGATACATTCATTTATTCTACCCAATTTTCTCTGTCGAACGACTTCTCGAAAACCTTAAAGAAAACATTTACATCCTGATTATAGCTACTTAATGTTTATCCCCATCAGTGACTTTATTAATGCAATTGAATTACGCGTTCCTCTTGTTTCTGTAAAAACAAAATTATCTCCATTTAAGCAGTCAATGACCCTCTCCTCCATTCTTTTTTGATGATTCTAAGCTAGTACCTTAAAAGCGTGTAAATTTAAAATAGGAAATATTTAGCTTGTTAATCGACAGCATAAATGAGACTGACTTAGAAGGATGATGGAGGGAAATACAGGACATAATGACCTAAGTAGCAAATGAACAAGTGAGTTAGGCGGCGAAATTTAAGCTGCCATGGATAACATCTCGAGCGAGAGATCTCATAGAGGCAAGAACAAATTATAAGAAGCTACGAAATTGAAATGAGAAAAACCCATCGTAAGATTTTCCAGAATAGAAGATTGCAGGAAGACCAAGGAAGAGTGGGTAGAGGTCTGCTTCGAGGAAATCAATGTTCACCGAGGAGAAGGGAAACACCCGAACAGCTTATAAACCGGTGAAGAGTTAATTCGGAGAAATAGCATAAAACAAGGCCTGTGATGCAACTGGGACTGTGCCAGGAGAAGATGAAAATGATCTGAATCGATGGAAGAGATACATAGCAGTACGAGACCTGCTCAAAAACTTCCCGAACTTTTTCATTACCAGAAATTACTTAACTTAGAAATTATTGGACAGGGTCCCCTTGAGCATGTAAGGCATACTCAAGACAGCTTATGTTGATAACGCAACGGGTAAATCAGGTATTTTTCAGTGGAACAAGTTGTTTAGGGAGGTTCGAGAAGATCTTGAAGACGCCGAACGCTCAGGACGCACTTCGACCTCAAAAAGTGGCGAAAATCTTGCAAGGGTGAAGGCTTTGTTCGGTAGGAGCCAGATTTAGTGTTCGCATGGTTTCTGATGAACTTGGTATCCCTAAAAGTAATGTCTATCGACTTGTGACCGAAAACATGGGCATGATAAAGGTGTGTACGAAGTTGTGCTATTGGTAGAGCAAAAGGAAACTCGCACGCGGATCCGCCAAGAGTTCCTCGACCTCGACGTGAGTGAGGGTCCAAATTTGAGCTTGACTTCTTCCTCTTCCATCGTCTCAAATCCGTGCTGAGAGGACTTCGCCACGGCTCGGTGGAAGCGTTACAATAGGCTGTGACGAGGGAGCTTAGCAGCATTCCTGGCGCCAAATTCCAGAAGGCGTGCGGGGCCTGGTAAAACCGCTGGCAGCACTGGACGCACAAGGGTGCTCGATTTTACATCGAGCGAAAAAGAGTAACTCAAGCTAAGATAGCGTTAATGAAGAAGTGGCCACTACAATGTTCAAAAAACCGAAGGCTTTAAACAAGGAATCAGTCAAAACATTCTAAGTATGACACTTTACGAGCCAGATGCATGGAACATTGGAAGTGCAAATCATGCAAAAACTTCACCACCCAAGCTTTATCCCACCTTTCAGTAAATTAAAATTTTCCCCTGTCCATGCTTGGTTCTCGTTGTTATTGTTATACTGTTATTGTCTTTGTCCTCTTTTATGTTTGTTATATTTGTCACTGTAAATTGGCGCCACTGCTGTATGTGAACAATGTTTTAAAATAAATAAATAAATAAGTAGTGGGCCTTTGAAATATGGTGTTGGAAGAGAATTCTGAAGAAAATGGGCAAAGTGAAGAACGTGGAATGATATAAATGAGCAGAAGAGAAAAGGACTATGTAGACTATAGACTACACGTCAAAAGTGAACTAAATGGATTGTGTACAATTTGAAGCAAAAAGGAAGACCAAGGCAAGTTTAAAATATAAGAGAAGGGGAGGAAATAAACAATAAATACTAGATAAATCGTACAGTAAAGTGCGGGGCTTCAATACACAAATCTTAAGATTGAAATACATTAAGAGTAGCATAGAAAGATGCCATCGACAAATGAATACAGTTTGCAAAGCAAAAACACCCGAGCATAAGCCATTTGCATGCATGAACAATATTATTCGTAATAACCCATGTATGTGTTTGAGTGTGAGTGGAGCATTCCATTAACAGTGACTTAAAAATCAATAATTCCTAACAATAACTCCCTAGCTTCTTCCAGCGAACTTTATTCATTCATTAACTCCTCTTGAGCCAACTTTCAAAAGCGATTTCAATAATTTCTCGCGAATCGCAATCAAATTCTCGCATGATATTTTTAATGAAGCTACCAAATATTTTTAATTGAATAGTTCCTCGTACATATATAGAATAAAATTGCAAAAGCTCAGCCTCAGAACATTTTGCGTTAAAGATTCTATTTGGCTGCGCAAAAAATATTTTTGGGTTTCTGGGAAATAAATTAATCTATTTTTTAATAATAATGTTTAATATTATTTTGGAGATGACGGTTTGTAAGTATATATAAAAGTATACAGTTATCTCTCATCAACTGCTATGAAAATTTTAAATATTTGGTACTACATTTGTTCGATTATGATGCCATGAAAATTGACCATTCTGTGTAAGTCTATAACACGTATGTCTATCATGCAAGCAACAGCACCTGAAAAAAAAATACTCAGAACTTTCATTTAGCCTGCACTCATTGATCTTTTGAGATGTATTTCGATTTGATCAGTATCTTCTTTAACATTTATAATACTCGGAACCAAAAATTCATTGGATTTCGAATCAATGTTTCATTTTTTTTCGATGCTTCTGTTAAATTTTCCTTTTCATAATGATGGCGAAACGCATGTTACGCATTGTGTAGCTGTAGGAATTGAAACTTTTTTATTACTTCGAAATATATTTCATTCTCGCATGATATCGCCAATCAATCAATTACCCAGGCCATGTTTGGCAAACATTTTCGTAACTTTGCTATACTTTACGTATACTTTGCTCACTCATTCGTTTGTAATTGCATATAATTTTATTTTTCAGTATTTTCCCTAAGATTTTATGCTAAAAAATTCTTGGAAAAATCATTTTAAATAATTTCATAAATATCCATTCCATAATGCACTTGCATTTCGTGTGGATGGATGTGGCACTCAGTTTAGGTTATCAACGAGTACGCCGTGGGGTTTATTCACATTGACTTGTAACAACTACCACTACCATACCAGTCAGAGCCGTGTAATTATTCTCACTGGAAAGTAAGTAAAATCATTTTTAAAATCAACGTTTTAATTCCTCCGCGCTCAAAAGTTAATCAACTTAAACTCCAAATCAATAAATTGAAGTTCTATCAATTAATCGCAATTATAATGATTCAACTATACAATATGTTGCAAAGTATGGTGAAAAAATGCGCGTGGTGTCTTTCCGTTCGTTATTTTCACTTCAAATAATTACGAAATGTCTTAAGGTATATATTATTCTTTGAAGAAGCGATTGATTTGAAAAATATATGAGATACTTCTCTGTTTGTTTCCGGTACTGAGAAAGGCAATGTCTCCTATATGATATTTGTGAGCCACCATGTGGGACACCCTTTTGACGATTCACGCGGGTTTTCTAACGAGGTATACCGGTATATGCGGTTCTTCGTTCCTATGTTGGTGTCTAAGATCGGGGTAACCATCCGCTCCTTCAGGGCTTCTAACGCCCAAGTCTGATTGCAGTATTTCTAAATCTTCAGAGATGGCTTCGTTTAGTGCTGCAACAATCAAAACGAAGGTTTACATCATTATAAATACACACTGTATAAAATTTAGTAGCGTTCAAGCACTCGAAAAATATTATTTTCAGCAATATATGAAGGTTTTTATAATGTTGAGGCAACTCATCCAGATTGACGATGAACGTAAAGTTTCGGCAAGTGAGAAATCGGAAGATGTGAGCAGGAAAAGAACGTAGCCTCCCCATAAATGGTAATATTGGGCCGTAATCTGCTCTTGAATCCCATCGCAAAGAATTTCAGTTATCATCCAGGTGACTCTCGTGGATCAGTGAGGCAGTGCTTTAAACTGGTGGAAATAATTAACATCAGGCATTTTATTATTATTATTATTAAAATTTACATCATAGCAGATAGACAGTGTCAGGTGGCACACAAGTCCCAAGTAATCACAAAAGATAATACATAAAATCAGTCAGTAAAACAAAAGCATACTTAAAGGAAACTTCCAAACATAAATCTCTTTCACAAAACAATAATATCCCAATCTCATTCTTTCCCATCCAATCCCATCAATCAATCAGCAAGAAAACAAAGATAAATTTTAAAAAATACGCTGTAACATTTAACATACACCACATCAATCAAATAAAACATAAATTCCTTACATCTTTTCTTAAAAGTATGCACTATGTTAGGAAAGGGCTCGAATATTTTTGCAGGTAAGGTGTTCCAATCAACAAATGTTTTATTTAGAAAAGAAAAAAATTTCTTCACTCCTTGTTCTAGGCATTTTACCTTGAATTTGTAGTCGTTTCTCCCCATAAAATTTGGGTTCCCCGCCTCTTTCCTAAGATCTGCCCAAGCTTTCTCCCCCTTCTGAATGCGGAACATTCCACAAAGTCTGCTTATTTAAAGACAAAGTCTTCTAATATACAGACAAACGGTTCGACCTTTCAAAATTTCTGCTTTTTGGCCGACACTTCCTCTGCTGACTGAAATGCCATTACGAAGGCTGCAGCAGCAACAAAAAAAAAACAAAAATTTTCCCACGGCTCCACCCACCATCAGTCAAGTTTACAAGAAAGAAAACAACTACTTCCGTGGCCACTTTCTTGCTCCTTGGTGCGATTCGCCATGCATGGGTCTAAGTCTCCCGGCGACGGCCCTGCCTTCGGGTGATGGAAGCCCTCGGGGAAGTCATGGTCGAGTTCCAGGGGAAGAGGAGGGATTCCCTGACCGCCCAATCCCCTTCGATCTCAGCGTGCTGGCTTTTAACAGTTTTTTTGCCACTCCTACTCGTAGCTAAGCAGGCGTGAAGGGTCCCTGAGAGTAAATGGAAAATCGAACGGATTGATAAAAAAAGGAACAACAGCAGACGATTCCTGGCAAAGCGAACAAAATTGAGGAGGGATGAGATTCGGAATGGAGGGAGTGTGTGGCTGTGTGTGGGAGGGATGCGTTGGCCGGCGGGAAGGAGGTCCGGGGAGCAAGGGACGCGGCTGGCTCCTCGGAGGCAGTCCGGGCCAAATACTTCGAGACGCACGTCTTCATGTGAAGGAAGGAGAGGGTAGGGGGGGCGTCGGTTCTTCCGCGCGCCTCATATTAGGCATCCTTGAGAACAATCGCAAAAGGGAAGGAGGAAAATCTTTTGAAATCCTTTACCTACGGAAAAAATTCGGTCCCGAGTCACGAGCCATTAATTTCCGACGTCCAAGGTGGATAAGGGTTGGGCGACGTGGGGAGGGAGGGGTGAGGAAGGAAGGGCGTGGCCCCGGTTCCGTCCGATGCCGTAATTCGAATTTAAATAGGACGTGGGCGAGACCTAAGGATCCTCTTACTTCTGAAGAAGCCCTAAACAAACAAACGAAAAAGGAAAGTGGCGAGGGCGTAGCCGGACAAATTCAGTTTCACTTTGGGTGGAAAATATTTCGGCCATATTAACGGGCTTTTTATCAAGATCATTTCAAATAACAGCTTATTAAGCGGAGCAACAAAAACAAATGATATATTTTTGCGTTTGCAACTTTATATTCATACCATTACAAACCAGGTGTGCTGTTTTGAGAAAGGGGTTTTAAGTGCTTCCCGACATTCCAAGTCAATGCGCCTTTAAAAGCCGGAGCGAGTGCCACAACAAATATGGTATTGAGAATATTATCATGTAATGAATTTGTAAACTCTTAGACATCTGCATTTGTTCAATTGACATTCCTTCAGTAACATTTAAGCTTGCTTTCCGGTTAGGGGATTGTGTTTACCTCATTCACAGAATGCTATTTTAAAATCTATGATCTACTTCACCGTGCATTAGACTACAAGTATTTCAGGATAATTGTGGAGGACTCAAGTTTCCTTCTACCGCTGTTGTCAATATATTACTTACTGTTGATGCTAAATATCGTTACGGTACATTTTCAGTTTTTACTTAAGTGCATTTTTATGAGGAGGAGGAGGGTCAAAATTAGATCATTCAACGCATTTATTGCCGTTTCTAATGGAGTTAGAAAAAATCAAAGATTAAATATTTCTCTGGCCTTAAGTCTGACCCAAATCATAAATATGTGGAAACGTATGGGTTATTACTGTCAGTACAAAGGCAGAGACCAATTTTGATTAAAGTCAACCGCTTCATTCACACAGCTCACCAAGATGCACGATGACTGTCCCCTTGCCCGAAAGACAATCACGTCCCTTGGAAGAGTCGTTTTCTATTCGATCACAAAGATTCTTCACGAAGGGAGATATTTGCTTTGCATCCTAATTAATTATGAGATTAAATCCCACAGTGCAGAGTTGCAAACACTAAAGGTATATTAAAGGTGAGTATTAGCCAATATGAAATGACACCTCTTACTTAGCGTGATTTCAAGCATTCATTGAATTAAAATACCGATCAATAATGCCCTAGTCAAAGGAAAAATTTCAAAGAGCACACCGATTTCTTTTTACCCTAAACATAAAATGTTTATCTCAACAGATTGCCAAAATATCGTGCTGAAGGAAGAACATTTTTAAATACAAATTACTACGATCCACATCAATCGGGATCATACACGGAAGGGATTGGAATTACATTATTCATTCTGGAACCTCCTTGCGCGTGGCTGGGAAACTATAGCGTGATTGCCGGTCATTTCCTTTACTTAAGACAAAATGGTGGTGATTATTGATACGAGAGTAGACAGGCAATGCGGAAGTGCAACTTATAATGGTACATATTGATGTGAAATACATTCGCGCATCCTAATAAATCTGGCACATATATATAAAGTTCTGCACAAGTATTGAGAAAACTATTCCTTCGGTGACAGAAACCCATGACTGAGCAGTGTTGATTATTTAAATAAAACCAATTGAGGTTTATCATCCCCAAAAGAAGATTAATAATTTCTAAGAACACGTCACGGATATTATTCCCCGGATGGGATATTAGTTTCAAATTTAGAAATAATTTTAAATAAATTTTCAGGGATTTTATGCGATACCATTTAGATATTTCTCGGGGTCGATTTCTTTTACAATATATTTTTATTATTTTTGATGTTCTTAAAAGTAAGAAAGCATACTCTTAATATATCCAGCCTATTTAATGATAAGGTTCGGAACGACTTTGTGTACTGCTCAGCACTGCAACACCCTCTTTCTTTTTATCCCCAAATTATTTATCTATTCATCTCTTTATTGATTCTGTGTAACTTCCTTGTGTCTAAAAACCCACTCCCCATACTCTTCCCCGCTTTCACTCAAGTTTTCCCTTCTATCACGGCCTTCAAAATACCAGTACCTACCAATATATCAACTTTCTCTTCCTTTTTCGGACATATGGATATGTTTCTACATTATTTCCTCGGCCGTATTCTTTTATAACCTAAGTTTATTGTTCAGTTTTCTGCACATTCATTTCCCCATTTACATTCCTCTATTTTCATATCCGTCCAATCCTCTTAAGCATCTCTCCCGTGATCCATAGCTCTTAAAATCTTTCATTCTCCACCAGTCCTATTGCACCCTTCGCTACTTTTTCCCCATTCTTAAGCTCCACTCCCCTTTCTACATCCTTGATCAATCCCGAATCCTCATTCACTTGGTACTTTTCGGCTGGGTACTTTCTTGGTACTCTTCGGTTTTACTAAGATTAAACATTTTGTATTTCACTTTGGGAGGCTTCTATCCCTCCATCTTGGTATTTACCTATTATTTCTTCTGATTGATGGTAGAGCTGTATATTTATTCCATCTGGAGACTAATTATTGACATGCACACATGGGTTATTCAAATATTGTCCGCGTCAACTAGATTGACCAGTATCTATACCATTTGAATTTTATCGATCGATCTATAATTAATGCCAAGTTTCTTCTTTAATACTACCACCACTCCTCCTAGACCCTCCACTCATGATTTATATTGCTCTGCAACTATCACTCCAGTAATCCCTGTCATATCTGTCATATGTTATTCCTGTTATTCCTGTCTTAGTCAAACAAACATATGCCTTCTTCCTCAATGATTCTTCTGTTGTTTACCAGCTTTGCAGTGAACTTTTGTGATGACCGCGAAATCCCTACATTTATAATCACTAACTCCATATTACAATACTGGTACGAGTAAACAGAATCGCAAAAAAGTGAGACAAACAATATTAGTGGTTTCCCTACCTCAATAGTATTTTTAACGTGACGCCATCAATGACATGGCCGCCCCACTGGGGTCAGACGCCTAGCGCAGCCGTCTCACTGTGGATTAGACGCTAAGAGGACCCCCTATTGACCTATCTGGCATGGGCGGTCCTTACTACAGCAATTATTATTGCTCCCGTTCCAACCAACCGCAACTTTCTCATTGCTAAATGAAAAAAAAAATTAGCAATGCGAAAGATCTGCGCTGAACTCGTCCCGAAGGTCTTTGGACGGGCGACCCTGAGTAGAGTCGAGTGTCTGTCTGCTTGCTAAGACATTAAACGACAACGCTATGATTCTCCAGCCCCCATGCGGGCCCGATTTGGCACAAGCAGACTATTTACTATTTCCAAAGATTAAATCCTCCCTAAATGGGATTCTTAGTGTCGTCATAGAAACTTGCACGTGTACCCATAAGGACCTTCCACAATCCACCTGCCAGGGAACCTTCGAGTCGTAGAAAAGCCGCTGGCAATAGTGCGGTGGCACTAAAGGGATGTTTTATGAAGAATTTTTAGCCATTGTCGCTACGTATATCTGAGATAAATATATTTTACGAAAAGTTCCCGATACTTTTTATACAAGCCATGTATCAGTCGGTGGATAATTTCTGTAACTTATCTGACGATGTTGCAAAGCAACCTGGGTCGTGCAATTAATATTTAAATATGGATGTACTCTAAATAAAATACTCTCACTTAAACATGGAAAGTGCTCTAAGCACGAGTACGCACTTCGCACTACGAACTTCGAGTTCTTGTAATGACGAAACCGTTCTATGAAGTCAAAACGAAAATACATCCTCTAAGTAATGGTGTATTTTACGTCATGGAAACGTCAGTCATATTAAAACTGAGTCAATCCTCTGTAAAGCTTGTTACTTTCAACGAAAAATTCATATTATCGCGCCAAAACGTGACAATTTAGGGCGGATCTTAACAATACACTGTTTTCAAAATGAATAATTCGCCATGGGCATTAAATTATCGTTTCGTCCATCACATGAGTAGAGTAGTTAGCTCTTATGTAGCGGCGAGAATTAAGTTAGTCTCGAATAAAATGCATCAATCAACAAAATACGTGCGCAATTATAACTTCCTCAGATGTTTCCTTAAGAAACTTCAGGCATATTTAGCCGCCATATTTTTTCGTCAGCAGTGAACATCCGTTCATCCGTTGAATCTGAAATTTCACAAACGTATTCCTAGCCGGTGTGTGAGCCAAGAGGAGATTCTCCTCACTAAGGCAATTATTTTCTGAACTTGAACTTTCAATGGACGAGTGAAATAAATAAAATAGTGTTATTCTGGTAAAAAAATTCCTGCGTAAAAGTTGAAAGGAAGATTTTATAATAATGTTTCCCAAGAGCCATAATTTTGTAAGCCGAACCAAAATTGAAATACCAACGAAATTCAGATTGTACCTAGCACATATAAATACTATATTTAAGATGCTAGAAGAGAGTCATATTATGCAAGAAACACTTTCAGGTAGCAATAGTGTTAAATTAAAAAGAAATTAATTTCTTTTCATTGGACGAAATAGCACAAGTTTTCCGAAGATTTCTCCCAATTGAAAGCTAATCCAACTTGTAGAAGCTGTCTTTCTTCTTGAAATGTTTCAAATGTACTTTCTCAGAGTCTGAAGAGCAGCGGAGGGATATGGAATTATCCACGACTGGAAAAAAGAAAGCTTCTGGGATTAAATCTGAGAGAGGAGAAATCTTTGGATATTTTTATTTCATGTTCGTGTGATTTTTCACATCCAAGTCTCTCGAAACTCGGAAACGGAAAATAAAAGGCTCAATGGGCCAGCAAAAACAATTCGTACTCAATCATTTGGTTGCGCGAATTTTTAGTGGCATATTGTCTTTGTTCGGTTGTGATATTCTTCTTGAGGTGTTTGTTATTTTTTAGATGTAAGCAACTGCATAGACCTGGCGATTACATTTGCAATCAAATGATCATGAAGATGAAGAACACAATGACACTCCATCCGCCATTCGTACTACATTGTTCGCTCAAGGGCATCGATTTTTGCATCGAAGGATCACAGAAAAATTATCCCATACCAATTATTGGTCCTATATTTTAGAAATGGAGTAAATACGAGTAAGGTTTGCCAAAAAAAGATAGTTGTTAAATACACTTTACGATCGACTTGATCTCTATATTCACTTAAGCCACACAGCACACTTACAGGTAGATCATTAGCAATGAAGTAACGAGGAATGCCTCTCGAACAGATAGGTTCAACCGTTCAATTTTCCGCCTCGCACATTTTGCCATACGGACCACAAGGGGAGGCAGCACCAACACCATGACACCACCGTGCGCCCCGGTGCAACGGAACCCTAACACCTGATACTAGGAAGAGAGAACAAGGGAGAAAGAGTTACATGATGTTGGGCATGATTAAGACTGGGGGAAAATACGAAGAAATGAAGAGAATAGCCCAAGACAGGAAAGTCAACCTGCTACTCGGCAGAACAGTCAAAGACGAATGGTTAATTGAACCCACCCAAGTCACTAATCCACCTCAATTTTTTATGCTAAAATTATTTCCCCTCTATACTGTTGGTTCAACTCTCTGTGAAATATCAGACATTATTATATATATTGTAGATTTTATTGTTAACTATTATTTCTATAATACATTTTTTAAAATATTTTTACACCGGATATGAATGAGTACTACAATATCAAGCATCATAATAAATTATGGTATGTTTGTTTTATTAATTTTTAGAATTTCTTCAAATTTAGGGAAGTGACAATTATAAAGCCTATCAAAGTCTGTGACCTAAAAATGTGTAAATGAACATTCAATTACTTTGATAAATTTTTATTCTAATGTAAAGCTGCACTACTATGATTCACAGGGAAGATTGAAGATATATCTTTTTATTTTTTTTTGGACCAACACTTTTTTAAAATATGTGAGGACATTACTGTCCTCATACTGTTGCTGAAACATAAAAATATTGCAATTAATTTTTCTGATATCCTTTTCTTCTTAACTCATTCACGCTTTCTACCTGCCATCAGACCATTAAAATAGCCTCATTTCTTCTTCCTTTCCTTTCGTCCTGATCTAGCAGGGTATTTTCATCTGTGGCCAGACCGTGGCAGATCCCCGCGTTGAGGTCTCCTCATCCCTGCCCGCCGTCAATCCAGGCGGTCCTATTCACGTGGGCATCCGGCGGCGCCCCCACCTGCGGGCCAGCCCTCCGTCCCTCGTCTCGCGACTTCTCCGCTCCGCCCCCCCTGTCACACACCTCTCACCCTCATCCGCTTCTCCTCCTGACCCTCGTCCCCCAAAGCAGACGCATCTCCTAATCACCTCTCTTATTACGACCCCGCGCGGCACGCCTTTTCCCATTCCTACCCCTCCCCCCCGCCCACCGCATGACTGCAGGCCCCCACCGCCAACCTCACACACCTCCCACCGAGGATACTCTTCACCGCGCCTTGCATTGTCCCCTGAGAAGTCGATCTGTGAGGGCAAATGTAAAATGACTAATGAAACGCATTCGTTTAAATGAACTGCCTGATTAGACTTGAAAAATTAATGAGTGATGAAAGCTGCTCCACTTTGAGTCTCATAGAGTCATACACACTACTATTTCCGACGAAGTCAGCGCGAGAATTCTTGTAAACGAAAATGATCTATTTGATGCAAACTGTAGGTACAGGTGTGTATGTTTTGCCAGATTGCTTGAAAGCAAACGAACTAATGTTTTCATTGGTCGTCTTTCGCATGCGTCATTGGGGTTCATTTCATCCCACCAACCACTGTAAGAAGAATTCACTGAATTATTTCAATAAAACTGCATGAGCCGACATAACTCACTTTAATAAATCCGTTGTACGTTTCTCATTGTTGCTGGGTCCAACCATGGTAAATCGAAAATTTCTCATGACTCTTAGAGAAATCTTATGAATGAAATACGAGTATGAGCAAAGCAGCCGTCGTTTAATGATAACCGTAAACCTG
The DNA here is from genome assembly GCF_022747635.1 of Hetaerina americana. NCBI lineage: Eukaryota > Metazoa > Arthropoda > Insecta > Odonata > Calopterygidae > Hetaerina > Hetaerina americana. The sequence goes on along the minus strand of NW_027287427.1, from coordinate 85,808,663 downwards.
CAGCTTAGCCAGTTGAAATATTAAGAATGTATCGTACATCGAAATATTACCTTTTTACGTAAATTCAAACACCCTTATTTAATCCTAGGTTTTTTAGACGAAATTCGTTTAGAATGATAACATTTATTTTAACTTTTTTTCAATTCTCCACATACTATACCCGCATTGTTTTTGCTTTTATTTCAATGTTATTTATTTTTCTTTTATGTATTCTATTATTTTTATTTGTTATATTCTTCAGAAAGGCAACTTATTAAAAATCTAAAAAAAATATTTGGCAATCAATCATGATTAATTACAATGCTTGCGTTTTTACTTACGGAAATTTGCCGCATGTAATTTGCCAGGTTCTTAGAGTGAATCCTTCCAGATCGTTACCTTTACCCAGGGGTTGACACGTGCCTCGAATAATAAGATAGTGATTAAATGGAGGGGTCTTGATGCATCTCACAGCAGGTATTTTCACAACCATTCAAATCTCACAAGAATCTAATGAAGTTAAATGTAGTAGGAGCAAAGCACGGACAGGCTCGTCGAAATGTAAACTGTAAACGAGTCGTCAGACCGAAGTTGTGTATTCGCGGATTATCACTGTGTATTATCATATCATATCTTAATTTTAAATTTGGAGGTAAGACAATCATTGCATCTCGTTTCTTCAATTACTTACCCTCCAAGCAACTTTTCATGCATCATTCTGTACAAGGCCTGTTCAAAAAAAGATAATACTGGTCTTTCGATGCGCGAACTGCTTGACTTATCCCAACCAGTGAGAGTTAGCCTTATGGTGGCGTCTGCGATAAGTAAAGCACGGCTTTGCCCGTGACACTATCTTGACTTGTCTCCGCACAACAGTAATTCTTGTCTGCGCTTGCACACGCATGTTGTATGAATACTTGTGTCGGTGAGGATGGAGGTAATGCGGGTGCGGATTGAATTTGGTTTAAATCTCGGACGAAGAGTAAACTGAACTAATGCAATGATTCAAGAGGCAATGAATCTGAGTCGGGCAGAGTGTTGGGGAAGGGAAGGGGGTGAAAGGGGCCATCTTTCCCACGACCCAAAAAGCTCGGATGTTACCAGCGAACATGAAGGTGATTTGGTCGTTTTCTTCGATTGGGAAGGGATTATTCTTTATGAATATGGTCCCAAAGGACAAACAGTGAAAGGCAGCACAATATAGAGGTTTTGAGAAGACTGAGATACGCCATGAAAGGAAGAGACCACAAATGTGGAAAACAAGTCTCGGTGCTTTCATCACGACAACACACCGGCGCACACACCATTGAGTGTTACTGAGTTTTAGGCCAAAAACAGCACACCGATGACCCCCCAGCCACCCTACTCTCTGGCTCTTGCTCCAACGGACTTATTCCTATTTCCTAAGTTCAGATTCACCTTAAATAGATACCGATTTGAATCTATTGAAGACATCCAGCAAAATTGTAAGGCTTTCCCAGGCGGCATTTGGAAGCTGGAAAATACGTTGGGAGCGTTGTATTGGGCAGCCAAGAGATGTATTTTGAAGGCGATAAGCATTATCAAAGGGTAGCTAATAAAATCAAGTCTATTAAAACAGTCTAATTTTATTTTGAAAAGACCTTGTACAGAGCATAAAGAAACGCTTATTTTCTCGTAGGTGATTGATTATATGGCCAATTCGAAGACATATGCAATCAATGTTCGACAACACTTCCCGCTCTAGACTAGCAAAATAAGGGGTCAAGCATAAGCCTATATCGCCCAATTGTTAGTAACCACATACATTGAAGATAAACACTTCGACCATCATTTATTTCTGATCGATTGAAAACGAAATTTTCAATAAGAACGGCATGAATATAGATTTCTATTTGACGCGCGAGAAATATTCAAAGAACAATTCTTGCTCCACGTAACCCGTGAAACTGGTTTTATTTATTCCCCGTCCTTGACATAGTGGTTAACAAAGACTCCGGGAGTGCATTGCAGCCCTTTTCGTCGAGTAGTCGTTTCCGCAGGAATTCTCGGGATACAAGTATGCATTTTTCTTCTTCGAACTATATCTAGTAGTATAATGCAGTAAATTTTGTGCGTCTTAATTTTGCAATACTATATTTCATATAAAATAACTGTCCATAACGGTAATTTCATACACAAGGGTTAAAAAATTGATGTCTCTGAATGAACACTAAAATTTCAAATGATTTCCCAGTGTCCTGTTAGTTGGCAATAGTGATAGCCATACAGGGTTCGTCCGGAAAATAAGTGTACTGAGCTCAGGAAAAAAAATTTATTACACTTTTACATATCTTAAGCTAATATTCCTCAAAATAGGACCCTTGTGAGTCGATACACTTGTTCTAGTGGCGTTCCCATTCCTGGAACGCTCCCGCGAAGGCATCATCGGGAACCTTTCGAAGACACGTCGTCACGGCCTCTTTGACGGCGTCCAAAGTCCCGTATCGCGTTCCTTTCAAACTCCTCTTTATCTTCGGGAACAGAATGAAGTCCGGTGGTGCCAAGTCCGGGCTGTAGGGCGGGTGCGGCAGCGTTGCCACGCCGTGCTTGGCCAAGAAGTCCGACACGACAAGCGCGGTGTGAGACGGCGCATTGTCGTGATGCAGCCGCCAGATGTTTTTGATCGCTGGCCGGACGCGGGCGACTCGTTTTCGAAGCCTGTCGAGCACATTACACTGCTCTGCTATCATCCGAACACTAAGACGACGATCAGAGTTTAGTACATCGCGAACTTTTCGCACATTTTCGTCGGTGAGTGTCGTTGATGGGCGTCCAGGCCGTGGTTCGTCGTCGACCTCTTCTCTGCCCTCCACGAACATCTTGTGCCACCGAAAGATCATGTTTCTGGACATGGCTGACTCCCCGTAAGCCTGGTTAATCATACCGACAGTTTCGGTAGACGATTTCCCAAGCTTTACCGCAAATTTGATGGAATAACGCTGCTCCAAAAACTTCGGCATCGCGTTCCGTGACGTGGGTCGAGCGTGGAGGTTCGCGTTAACAGAGCTCCTCACTTCACCACAGCTCAGAGCCGACTGCCTTTTTCAGCGTCGCTTGCCAACATACCCCATCCAATCGCAGCCCGTCAGAGCGGTGCTGGGCGCGCCTGGAGCGGCGGGAAAAAATCAGTACACTTATTTTCCGGACGAACCCTGTAGTTTGATGAGTACCCCACAGGTAGCAGCATGATGCCAGAAAGAAAACCATTTGCGCAAAATCAATGTAAAAGTGGCAGCTGATTTGCAACATACACCATAGAGGCACAGCATGCTCTCATTTGTGTGTTGAGTATTTAAGAGGAGAAACATTGAAATCCAACAATGAATGAAAGTTGGTGATTCATCACTGTACCTCCAATAAGTTCACATGTGAACTAGGCAGTTCCTAAACATAATTATTACTACTCCAAGTAACTTCTGTAGCAGGGATCGCCAGAACGCCGTGACAACGCAGAAGACGACGCCCTGCCTTAGAAGCCTAGGCGGCTGGAAAGGCAACACAGTGGAGCCCCGACCGGAGTAACGGGGGTCCGTCCACGAGAAATTTCATTGGCCAGGTCAGGCACACCAAGTATCGATTCCACTGGCCTTAGTAACAATTGAAGCAATGGTATTTCTAGAGTTATCGTAAACTTCGAAAGTGCTGGTATGGCACACCATGGAGATCACATGTGAAAATATGTTACTGACAATCTTTTTTATTCAAGAAAATACGAGGTTAAAATAGATGCAAGTTTCAAGGCTTTCGTTTGACTCTCCATAGTCTATCAGAAAACAAAATTTCACACTAATTCAAAAGGAAGGCGTCAGAAACAATTCAATGTTTTCGAGCCCTATGTTTCAATTAATAAAATGATGAAATAAACCCACATATAAGCTGAAAAAAAGTTTAAATCTGAATTTATTCTTTCCACTAGAATTAATATTTTTTTTCAACTCGTGGAAGTAATGACATTAACCATGCTCAGTATACGCCCAAAGAGTACCCAGTGAGTATATAAACGTACGTACTCTCTGGGGATGCACACACTTTCCAGGGATCGTCCAAAACCTCCCCCTATTACGCCGACTGCAAACAATGACGTCTCCCCTCCCCTCGCCCCGTCAATCCCCCGTCGCTCTGCTTGTCGGACCGGGTCAATGTGTGTGTGGGACAGTGGGATTTTCGGGCGCCGACGGTGGTCCACTTTTATTTCATTTATGGCTCATCATTTGTAAGAGAAATTTTTCCTTCCTGGTTGGATAAGAGGTTTCCCCGCACCTTTTTTTTCTAATCTCCCGGAAAAATCCCTTATTCCATGGTTGCGGATTAATTGACGTTGTTTCCACGAGTGAGTGAGTGGATGAGCGATGTGGGGTTAGTAGGAGTGGGCCAGGTGATGAGGTTCCCTTCTCCAAATAGACGTCCCTCCGGGGGAGGCAACACCTGTACCTAGCTGCGTTAGATTAATAAAATAAGTAGGGGCTCAAGTAGGATTTCGTCTGGGAGCGTGCCCCTCAAATAGGGTCGCGAGTGACAACATCGGCTTTCTAATTTATCGTGGTAGCCATTTAATTCTCCTACGAATGGCTGCCAGGAGGTAGGGCGACTGACAGGGATTGGGACTTAAGATTCCTGAAATAACCCTCGCTCTCACAATTGTCTTTTAATTTCCTTCTTAGAAAGGAACACAAAGCATTTCCTTAAGCTCCCTCAGTTCTAATCTCCGAAGCGATCGAAGTGACGATTGCCCAGTTGTACTATGGCATTCACTCTAAACTGTTCCATTGCAACAAATCTCTAAACACCGAGTAATTACTATTATAAATTATTTATTGATTTGTGTACCCTGCAAGTCACTGCTAGGGTGTGTGGCAGGGGGTGAATACACCCTAGACTAATTTTGACCCGAATATGACCCTACCGAGGTTGGACGATGTTATGATGATCCCTTATTGTTCGTGAAAAAATAACATCTTTCTATCTATCTGTCTGTTTAACACTTAGTCTCTCTAATTGTATAGACGTGATACTATATCTTCTATCGTAGTACAATGGGAGAAATAATACATTTCCAACATCACCGCTAGAGAGACCTTCCACTTTATGCAATACTTCCAGTAAATTTGTAATTTAACCATCTCTCCGTGAGTGATTCCCAACCTAGCTGCTCTAATATTTTGGATACACTACTAATTTTATCACAACAAGGTTTTAAATATCTAGCTCCTCTCCACTGCACGCGATCCAATTCGGCAATCAATCCAACTTCGTGAGGATCCCATATATTTGCCTCATATTGTAAATGAGGCATAACCAGGGAAATATAACATTTATCTTTGACCTTTTCGTCACATACACCCAGTAATTTTCTAATAATTTCTTATTTTCGTTAGATTTTCCACATATTCCCCGTATGTGTTTCACCCTGGAGAGATCATGAGAGAGGGTAACGCCTAGGTATTTAATTGAGTCTAAACGTTCCATTTCGGGTTTCCCAATGCAGTAGGCGTTCAGGTGGGAATTAATATTTTTCCAAAAATGTATCACTACACACTTTTATAAGTTTAATTCTAATTGCCAAGTTTTTCACCATTGCACCATTGTTTAGCATTGAGGTCATCTGATAAAGCTGCTGTGTCCTCAGGATCACAGATATCAAGGAAAACCACTGCATGATCTAATTACTTCTTGTGTCTTCCAAATTCAGAAGTACGTTTAAAACTATTTCATGGTGACACATTAAATCGATGTAAACTCTTCATGTAAGAGAGGGGTAACATTTTATGGAATACGCTTGATCCTGCTACAAAATTAAGAAGCCAATTTAATGATAATTATCAACCGTATTGGTTTTTAAAGCAGAAGCCGTATGAAATGAATGGTCATGTAGAACATATCAATTGAAACGAAACCGTGTATGATCAATACTATATTAACCAAGAGAGAATTGACGCAACTACGTAGAAAGGGGGGGGGGTGAATGCGTGAGCCCTATGCTGCCCACTTAAACTGTATGCAACATTGTGTTGATTGGGAAAATAGTGCAGATTACAATGTTGGCTAATAAAACAATAAGTGCCAAAATATTTGATTCCATTTTTAAATATGCACTATCACCAATATTGAGCTCAAATCCAGTTAAAAAAACTGTAAGACATGATATTATAGAGCGTAGTGACCGGTACCATGCATGCACTTCCCTTCAGACGATTAATAGAAGGACTACCATACGCGAATGCAGCGCTGGCCGCGAGACGGCGCCGGTCCAAAGGACAATCGAGTGGCGCCACGTCTGGAGTTGCTTTTTTAATCCCCTGGACGAGTCATCTGCGGCGGGGCGAGGCAATGTGTCCCGTAATTGAGAACTGAATGCAAACAATGAGTTACCCGACGTAGAAAGATCGTGAGCCAGTTGCGAAAAAACGGGTAATAAGTTTCCTTGGTTAATCCTCCGTCCATGGGTCAGCCCAGTAGAATATTAACGAGGATTATTTGTGTAGAACAGATAGATTTAAGATGCCATTTTTTCCACGAACGATAGGGTTTCATAATTACATTGTTCGACCGCGGCAGGGTGTTCGGGTAAAATTATTCTGGTGTGTATTCACCCCCTGATACACACCCTGGCGGTTGATTGCAGGGTATATATATATTTTAAAAAAGTATAAAAGGAATTAGTGACCACAGGGCAAAAAATGCTAAGTTTTCCTTTCAAGGGGCCCGAAATAAGAAGCCAAAAAGGAAAATTTACCAGTTTAAAGAAGGGAACTACAATGGCCTCAAGTGCGTGCCACACAATCAATTTGCTAGTTTTAAAAAAGATAGTAATCACCGAAATACAATGAATACCTGGATTTATTTCAGACTCCAACCTCACCTTCTTGACACAGACATCTCACTTCACAATAACAAATTCACCACCTCAGCACATATCAAAGCCACTAACCATCAGCAATACCTACACTAAACAAGCTGTAATCCTTTTCACACCAAACGCTCGATTTCCAACTCTCTCTCTCTTTATCCGCGGGCACCTGATTTGCAACACCACAGCCACCCTCAACAAATACCTCCACAATCTACACGATACACTCCACAAACGCGGTTAACCAGAAAAGCTCCTAGAAAATAAAATCCACCGCCCCACCCGACCTCACACACCAAATAAAAGCAACCCCACATCTGACGCATAACTCAACCTTTGCACCACCTATTTCCCCGGATCCCACAGACTAAAAGCCTTTCTTAAAGAACTTTTTCCTACTTTACACGACAATGACACTACCTCATCCTTACTGCCCCAATGCTCCTCTCTCGCATGCAGACGATCCGCCAATCTCAAAAACCTTCTGAGATTCACCCAACCCTTGCCCCCCCCCCTTGACAAATGTCATATTTCCCCTACTTGCAACCGCTCCCGATCTAAAACATGTCTGCTTATCAGATCTGTTCCTCTCTCCCCACATCCCATCATTGCCCCTCACCTCGTTCCTACGCTAATTGCCTCTCAAAAAACATTACAAATCTTTTTCCATGCAAACAATTCACTTAATTTTACATAGGAGAATGCATTAATCCCTTTTCTATTCGAATGAACAATCACTGGTACTCCTGTAACTCTGCCTCACTATCTTCTCTTCCCATCCCTTCACACGTTTAAATGATTGAGCCACCCAGATATGCGCCATCTCGCGGGTTCTCACCTCTATTATACTAGCAGATTTAGTAGAAGGCAGAATGCACGTGGGCGAATGCACGACCGCACTTTCCCTCCGCATGAATAACCACCGATATTCCACCAAATCTCCCGCCTTTCTTAATTATCCCATCCCTACTCACACTGCTTCCCACAATCAATCTTTTGACGACTGCTTCTCCGTTTCGGTGATTGAAATCCTTCCCAAATCTGCAAGTATAATAGAGGTGAGAACCCGCGAGATGGCGCATATATGGGTGGCCCAATCATTTAGACCGCCCGGGCTGAACCAAGCCCACTGAATGCATCATATGGCTGCCTACATATCCCCCACCCCCTTGTTCATTTCCTATTGGTCCCTTACCTCTCCTTCCCCCACCTCTCCCCCGCGCATGTCCTCTCCGCTCTCCCCCGAGAACGCCATTCTGAAGACGACAGCCGAGCCGTCGAAACATCAAATAACAAATTGTGAGTGTCCTTTCTTTGTGTCTCTATATTCTAAACTTTCTTCTATAAACACAGTTATCAACTCGAAGGTCGGTTTAGTACGTGATGATAGAGATCACCCAGTACTAAGCCGGTGCGAAAATTCACACATCAGGGTAGGGGGGCCAGTTCCTTTCCCTGTGCCGGTTATGGTTTCCCAGGAAGACCTGGTACCCGAAAAATCACATAGCTTGGGTGTAGCTGTAGGTGTCCAGAGCGGCTTGCCCAGGAATCGAACCCGGGACCCTCCGGTCAGCAGTCCAACGCTCTACCCACTGGACTACCGCGACCCACACACACACACAGATATATATATATATATATAATATATATATATATATATATATTTATATATATATATATATATTATATATATATATATATATATATATATATATATATATATATATATATATATATATATATATATATATATACATACATATTTTTTGTAAAAAACATGGATTGGTTAGAAATTATTGGAAGATTTAAATGTCATCCATCAGAAATAAAATCAATCTATCATTACTAAACGTATTTACAGGAAAACACTGGGCCTTTTATCAGAATAATTGTTGACTTGTATGCGCTCAAAGAATAAGGGGAGGATTAAAACTTGTTACCAAATTTTACGCTTAACATCGCACCTTTTGGCAGCCTTCACGCTCACTAACATATAACTCTTAAATTATATTAATGATTGCTAGTTTAATTAATCTTGGCCTACGCGCACGTTTTTAGGCCAATCAATACCTTTTAGGAGCACATTTGCCTGATTCCCATGAAGGCAATGTACATTAAAATGCACACATTCACAAGAAGATTCACCTGCACCCATTGCCCTCGCCCCTCTTTGCAGAAACGAGGGAGAGAGAGGAGTGGAGGGAGGGAGGTGGTGCACGGAGGCGGTCACCCTTCCCCTGAGCCCGGACCGAAGATCACGTAAAATATGATCACTTAATAATATTTCCCGGCCTTCGCTGGGAATGTTCTGCATCCAGAATGACGTCACGGATGCTTTCGGGAGAAATGAGGGAGGCTGCGAAGATGGATGGTCCAATTTGCCGCCTCGTAATTTGGGAGTGATTAAAGGAAAAAGTTTAAAAGGAGGAGGAGGCAGAGAGGCCCTTTCTCCTCCTCCCCGCGCCGGGCGGGGGCGATGGAAGACTGCCGAACCAGACGCCGTCATCGCCTCCAATCGCGCTATCACTTCATATGGGCACGAATTTGTAAACGCCGTCCGTGTCCGCCGAAGGGATTGGATGGGCCGGAGGAGGACGTGCTTCTGTCCGCGGAAAGGGATTGCTTCCTCCTCCGCTGACCCGTCCCCGAAGCGAAATTGCGAGTCCCGAGGGGGGAGGGGTGAAAAATGGCACACGGATCAATCTCATGCCATGATGGCTATTCCCGGAGGTGACCGACTCACTGGAAACAATGCCGCCAATTCCAGAATCGAAGAATACCCTCGGTGCTGCCGCTAATTGCACTGGTGTTGGTCGCCCACGAGCCGCCACCAGGAGGTTAGGTTGGGTCTGAACGAAAACAACGCAAACACGACTTCCGTTTCGTTGAGTAGTAAAACAATTCTGCGTAGCTAATCAAGCTGCGTATTTGGCGTCCAAATACCCGCATAAAAGAATGGATACTCATAAACAATTAAAATATTGAAATAAAAATATTCATACGTACCTGATTTATTTTCAATCATTTCAACCAATCTTCGGGTAATCTAGATATTTAGACAAAAATCTTACTTGATTCTGGCGGAAATGACGAACCTCCCACGGAGAAAAATTATAATATCCGAGGGTGATTCGAAAAGTGAGGTCCCCTATTTTTTTCATGAAAAATCACATTTATTCCCAACTTTCTGCACATTGTTGAAAAGGTTGAGTATTTAGCTATTTTTCAACAAAGTCGCCTTGACAATCAATCATTTTTTGCATCCTTGTAAGCAGCTTTTTAATACCGGCGTCGTACCTTTCTCCCAGCCCGTCGCGAACCAACTGACGACTGCTTCTCCGATACATATTCATCGCCATTCGGTGGAAGTGTACGGTGAGAAGTGTATGGACACCAAAAACGTGCGGAAGTGGTGCAGGGAGTTTTATGATTGCCGAGAAAACGTCCACGATGAGCAGCGGTAGTGGCGGCAGAATTTGCCGGAATCAACGGTGGCTTCAATTGACGAGATGGTGCGCAATAACTAGAGAATTACCCTTCATGACATAAAGGAAGGCCTCAATGAAGAGAGTGGCTACTTATCCGTGCAAAATATTGTGTCGGAGGTCCTCGGTTAGAACAAGGTGTCTCACCAAAGGAGTGTGTTTCTATCATGACAATGCAAGTCCACATGTGCCACATCAAACAACAACCCTACTCAATGAATTCGGCTGTGATATCATCGACCACCCTCCTTGCAGCCCGGACGTTGCCCCCAGCGACTACCACTCGTTTCCCGCTCTCAAAAAACACCATGGAAGACAGAAATTCAAGTCAGATGAGGAAGGGCAAGAAACAGTCGTCAGATAGCTTCGTGACGCGGCGGGAGAAAGGTACGACGCCGGTATTAAAAAGCTAGTTACAAGGATGTAAAAAGTGATTGATTGTCAAGGCGACTTTGTTGAAAAATAGCTGAATGCTCATCTTTTCCAACGATACACGCAATGTTGAGATTTGATTTTTCATGAAAAAAAAGGAGACCTTACTTTTCGAATCACCCTCGTATATAGCATAAAAAAATTTCTAAAGAATAATGTAATTGAATTTCATTAAAACTAAAAATATGCTCTGCTTGGGCGTTTTGGGTGAATTGGTAAATGTCATATACCAATGACTGCTCAGTTGCGAGTTGGGGATGGAGAGCCCGGATGGGCAGTTTTAGGGAGAGGTGTAAAGCAAGGTTGCCCATTATCAACGTTGCTGTTCAACCTGTATGTGGAGGAAATGATCAAAGGGGCGTGGGAAGAACTGGAGGTAGGAATGAAAGTGGGCGGGGAATTCGTAAAATCAGTTAGGTTTGCCGATGACCAAGATTTAGTTTGCCAGTCAGCCAAGGAGTTGCAAGCATTACTGAGTGAATTGGAAATTCAGTGCGACAGGTATGGGATGAGAATCAATATTAATTAAACAAAGGTTATGCGATTTTCTAGAAAGAAAAAGGCCAAGCATAACATTAAAATAGGAGGGCATTAACTAGAGCAGGTAGAACAGTTTACGTATCTCGGAAGTGTTTTGGACCAAAACGGTCAAAGTAGTAGGGACGTAAGGAGAAGAATTGCGCTAGGCAAAGAGGCTTTCACAAGGAGGAGGGAGTTGATGAAAGGGATGTTGAGTAAGGATATTAAGGAAAGTCTCGTAAAAACTTTGATATGGAGCGTCGCTATATGCGGCGCGGAAACGTGGTCACTGAAGCAGGACGATAGAAGCAGATTGGAGGCTTTTGAAATGTCCGTGTTCAGAAGAATGGAGAAGGTGAAATGGACAGAGAAGAAAACAAATGAGGAAGTACTTGGTATGGTGGGCGAAGAGAGGGGTTTGTTGGGAGAAATCCTATGGAGGCAGGAAAAATAGATGAAGGGCGTATTGATCGGCAGTGGGATGTTGAAGACTGTAAGAGAGAGGAGAATGTTAGGCAAACGAGGAAAGGGCGGGAACAGGATAGGGATGTTGGACGGGGTGAAGGGAGGAAGGAAGTACTCAGAGATGAAGAGTCTTCCGAGTCTTGGTGGCGGTCTTTCCTTTCATTTTCATGAAATTATTTAGATATACCATGGTTCTGTTGGATTTTTAGCTATTCATTATAAAAAAGTGATGTAGACTAGGTTGCTGGATGGTGTTTTGTTAGGAGTCACAAAATATTTATTTGGTAGCTGTGTTCATCCAAAAACCTACCTTAACCGGTAGATTACCTAATAATAAATAATTATAATAATAATAATAATAATAATATATATATATATATATATATATATATATATATATATATATATGTATATATATATGTATATATGTGTGTGTGTGTACTTATCAATGCATCTTTTACGTCTTATAGTTTCAAAATGGATAGAGGAAAGCCTGGCAAAGCTACTTAAAGATTAGCTTCCCTATTCGCTCCAACCAATTTACCACGACCTGAGGTAGGACGTGGCGGCACGTGAGGGACCGTATCGCGGCAGAATAGACGAGCTTATTCTTGAGGGAATACTTGCGCCGCCACGTCTTGACAAAGACGCTTCGGCATTCGACCACTTAACCTGCGGATCAGTCACCAAGGCAACTTAGATTGCGAACCCCATAAGTGGCCCATTCAAAAAAGCAATAAAGAATGGACGAAGGTATAGGCATGAAGGTGTGTAATATTAATGAAATGGCTCCGACGGCTCATTTCTCGACACAAGCTCAGCAAGGAGGAACGCACGGCATCACGTGCACTCCGCCGGAGACAGAGGGTGTCCCGAATGCGTGGGGGGCGATGGATGACGGACGGGGTGACGTGACGGTTTGGGGTTTTGATGGGAGTGCCGTGGGCTTTCCGGGAGTTCGTGCCGCGGGGAAACATGGCCGGGGCGCGTATGCTCACTTCATTACGCGCGTCAGGGGAGGGGAACAAATGAGCATCGCGACCCGAAACGAATCGTAAGAGGAGGATGGATGGATGGGTAGTGTGGGTTATCTCCCCGTGGTCGCACGTGGGGGTGAAGTGGGAGGGGAGCCCTCGGGATGGATCCTCGCGGCTCCATCATAATAACATATCGGAGTGCGTTTATGGAGAAGAAGACGTATTAGTGGACGGATCTTGATGAAGAAGTCGGCATATTGGAGAACGAAGGGAGGAGAGGCCTCGAGGTGTGTTCGTCCATTTAATTTTTTTCCGGGAGGGTCCTCTCACACTCCGGGCGGATCGGTGATGGAGAGAGGAAGACCTTTCGGGAAAAAATGCATAGTACGAGTAAAGGTTTCCATTCGCCAAAAAATTCAACCGCGTTTTTTAAGCCTAAGGCAGGAGTGAGGGGGTGAGGTGACTTATCGATTTTTCACGCTCACCCATCATTTGTTCGCCAGCGAAAACACGTTTTTGTGGGACAAATTCGATTCTGTCCTTTACGTGGACCCCACACAAACACTCACGCGAGGAATCTTAAAAGGCGATGCCAATGACGAGGAGAGATGTATGAAATGGAAATAAGTAATTTGCCGATCGGGTGAGTGGGTCTCCGGGGGCGCCCGGGGGATGGACGAGGACCGAGCCGCGGGCGGGGAGATTAAGGATGGGTGACAGTAGCATCTGAATGTACATAATACCCTGCGAGCCACCGGGAAGGTGTGTGGCAGGGGTACATCAACACCAGACATGCACAGCACACGAAGAGACAAAGTCGCGCGCCATGCATGAGGCAATACTAAACGAAGAAAAAGAGATTTCGACATGCAATCGATCAGTCACCATTTATCGGATTAGAAAAAAATGCACATGAGAATACCATCATTTTTAACAAAATCATGCAGCCTATGTTAGTCATCAAATATATATCTACTAGGTGTATATTTTAAAAAAGGCCTAACCAGATTGCCTTTTTCTTTAACATTTCATCACATCTCCCCAATATTCTTCCAATAAATCCTGGAATCCTCCGACAAATTCTCCATGTATGTTTCACCAAGGAGAGGTGGTGAGTGAAGGTAACGCTTAGGTATCTAACCGAGTCCATATTTATAATTTCGGTGTTCGTGATAGATTAAGCGTTTGGAAGGCATTTGCTATTAATTCAACAATGCATCATACTAATTGCCAAGTGTAACATTAACGTTTCATAACATTTAAGTTATCAGCAAAATATACTTTCACTTCTGAACTGGATATGTTTCTGTAAACCGTAACATCGACGGAAAATACACGTATCTCACTATTAACCACGGAGTTAGCGCTTGGATTCAAATCGGTCGCTATGTCCGAGACGACCGAAGGCATTAAATAGTCTGTCTAAAGTAAGGTGCATGGTAAAGGAATCTTATCTTCAGTCAGTGGAATACTATTAGAAATACAACAAACAATAAAGCAGAAGTCTGCAGACAGCAGCCTGATCTACAGAAGGCCTCCGAGAAGTCCGAAAGGTCAAACAATCTAAAATGTGAGTGTCCTTTTAAGTGTTATCTCCTTTATTTTGTGTTCTGCTGTGTCGTCCAAATGTTATATGAAGGAACAGTTCCTTCCTTCTCACCCATAAAGGTGGCTTGACCACCGAAAATTCAAAACCTAGTGAGTTTCTTACCTTTTTTTTGGATTTTTTTGTCTTTTTCCACTGGTGCTATCCTCATATGCATAATTATTCACGTCCGTGAGGCTTTCAAAAAGTGTTATACATATATATGTATATATATATATATATTATAAATATATATATATATATATATATATATATATATATATATATATATATATATATATATATATATATATATATATGTATAACACTTTTTGAAAGTCTCACGGACGTTAATAATGTATAACACTTAGCACTAGTGGACACAGACAAAAACACAGTTCTGAGCCTCTTCTGTCCCTCAGTCAGTTCTGTCCCTCTCTTCCTTGATAAAGGTGGCAACGACCACCGAAAATTCGAAAAATTGTGAGTCTCTTTTTTTGTGTGTTTCTGTGTTTTTGTCTGTGTCCACTAGTGCTAAGTGTTATACATTATATATATATATATATATATATATATATATATATATATATATTGTGTTCGTCCTTTATATGTGTTCCTATCCCTTTTCCTTATATCTGTTTCTGTATATATGAGTATTTATTCGCCGTTTGGCGGGATTTCGTGTTTGAATGTGTATTTGGCCAATGTGGCTCATCTCTTTCTTCTGGCTATGCGTGCCACGAAACGCACTGTTCCTTTCCTGTATGATGTTGTATGAATTCTAAACCACTCTCCTTTCCTCTTGTGTATTGTCTATTTCTCCTTTGGTGGGTGAAACAGTCCCCTGACGCCATCTCTTTGCTAAAGAATCGGGGCGCTTGGCGACATATTAGACCCACGGATCTCAGGGTAAATTACGTTTCCTCGATAGCTGCCTTGATAGCAGGACGTGCCTGTGTTCACCGAGTGTCTAAAATCGCCGGCGTCCGAGGCTTCGGTCGCCGGGGTTTGGAGAGCGGCACTGCCGGACTCTCTCGGAAATCGAGGTTCCGATCGTGTTTTGTTTCGAGCGGCGGTTGACCGCCTAGTTCATCAAGAAGCGCGCAGTTTGACTCTCGACTTCTTCCGCCGGGAAGGGCGTACTTTTGTTTTGTTTAGTGGATCAAGACTGACCTTGACTCCTGGTGTAGAGCTTAGGCTCCTTTCGTTTGCTACCGCCGGGTGCGTGTGGCGGGGAGGGAGCGTTCGTGAGTGTTTTATTTCCCTTTAAAGTGCTCGTTTTTTTTGTTGCGCTTTCCTTCTTCATGCTAGTGCGCTGAATTTGATTTCTTCAAATGGCTGTGCGCCGTTTAAACACGCTCGCCTTGCAAGTTGACGAGAAGGCGAAGCCCCCTACCCCGTTGGAGGTCCACCTCTTCACGTTAGAGTCGCTGGGCCTCACACCCGAAGAGATAGTGGCGATCCAATTTGGATACAATCGCCATTTGATATTCCTGAAGTTGGCAACCGAAGCTACAATGACTAGGATTTTAGACAATACTCCGCGGAAACTACCGTTTCCGTCTTTAAGTGACCAGAGGACGACAATAACAATTGACGAGACTTCCGGCAGCCCGTGTAATGTCAGGGTTCTTTGTCTCCCCGTGGAGACCCCATTGGAAGACATAACAGGCGAGCTCCAACGCTTGGTTAAATACATCGCTCGTGGGAGAACAGGTGGGAGGGAGAAAATATGGCGCGGGTGCTTACTGGCACCAGGGTTGTGCGGATGACGGTCGAGAGAAATATCCCCTCGTACCTCCACATCGGCGGCAACCGGGCCATCATCATCTATGAGGGTCAGCGCCGCACTTGCGCCCGCTGTAATCAAGAAGGCCACGAGCGCAAGACCTGCCCTCGGAACCAGGTAGGTAAGAGCTATGTGGAGGCAATGACGATGCCCTCCAACCCTAACGCCGCCGTGGAGATGGACGAGCCCGAAGTGGCTGTGGAGGAGAGAGCGCGGTCGCTTCTACTCATCGATGGTGCGGTCCCGGCTGCTCCCGTCGGTCCCCCGCATCTCCCTTCAATTGGAGGGAAATGTCAGCGGGAGCGAAAATCGTCAACGGAGGAAAGGGAACCGAAAAAGAAGAGGACAGACAAACCCAAGCTCCTGGTCTCGAATACCGTTCTACAAATGGTTCACATACCTACCACCTCCCCTAATATCACACGACCTCCAGCCCCCGTCACCGTGAGCTCGTCAAATGAGGAGGGATGGTCTTTCGCCCCCCCTCCCCCCGCTCACGCCAACGACGCCCTCGCTACGCAATCCTTGCATCACGGGTTTCAAACACCCCAAGAACCTCTGGTGACAGGTGAGGAGGATGCATCTGATTGCGATGTTTTCCAGTCCCCAACAGCTCATCCCTCGACCCCTTTATCATTGCCTGTAAAGGAAGCGTCACCGACCCCGGAAGTCGACCCGCATACAAGTTTCCCAAAGTCAAAAATCCCACATACCCCATCTTCTTTCCCCATTAAGGACAGTCAATGTGTCGACGATCTTCCCAGCGCTTCTCAAGATACGGACCACAAGCAACTATCTCCCCTGATTTTTCCCGACCACAACCCTTCCGCAGATGAGCCCCAGCCCGCCACTCCGACCCTCCCCGAGGGTGCGTCCTGCCCCTTGGCGGCCCCCAGCGGTGCTCCTTCGAAGAAGGCCCCCTGTGGAACGCTGCCGAGTTACCCGGTCTTCGTGGAGACCACGGCTGGCTCTTCCTCTTCGGACGAGGCCGGGGGGGAGGGATGTGGCGAAATGCCGCGTCCTCGCTCGTCGACGCGTTGGACGAGGCGTCCCGGGAAACGGCGAAGCACTCGTCGCCCGGGGTCGAGTCGCGACCGGAGCGACGCTAGCCACGATCAGAACTCTGGGAAGTGATGTCCGGTAGCCACCCGGTGCCGGACACACTTCGTCCATCGTTGAAGAGTTTTTTTTTTTTGCTGAATGACTGATTGAATCGATAATTTCAACCCTGCCATTGATAATTTCTTACAATACATAATTTTCCATTGCTAGCTAAAATCTCCCTCCTAATATCTGTGGACCTTGTCTTCCTTTCTTTTTTTTCTTTCTAAACGTTAATGGTCAAATTCACGAGTATGCGTCTGTATGCATATGCTTATGTATGTGCGTGTGGATATGCATGTGTGCGTATGTATGTACAAGTGGATATGTATGTGGTATATGTATCATATATGTATCCATGTATACACTTATACTAAAGAAAAACATGATGTACCCATAATCTGTGACCTGATATTATGCATAATGCTAACAAACTCTGTAATATTCTGAACCGAATAAAATAATTTATATCATAGCTCAAGTGGTTAAGAGCATCCGCCCGGCAAGTGGAAAGATCCGAGGTTCGAGTCCCGGTCAAGGAAATATTTTTACTCTTGTGATCCGTTTGATTCCGCCTTCCCCACCTTTATTGTGTTCGTCCTTTATATGTGTTCCTATCCCTTTTCCTTATATCTGTTTCTGTATATATGAGTATTTATTCGCCGTTTGGCGGGATTTCGTGTTTGAATGTGTGTATATATATATATATATATATATATATATATATATATATATATATATATGCATATGTATATATTATAAGAAAAACTAATTTGCATTTTTCCACAGATTCATTTGTAATGTACGTACGTGTTTCAGTTCATCGAGCCATCTTCAGGTACAAGATTCAGCTTGTGAGACATCATATTTATACCTGTTTGAGGAAGGGGAGGGGGAAGGAAAGAGTGAGGAGTAAGGTAGGCGGGGACAAAGAGGGGAAACATGGAAAACCCAAAGAAATAAAGAAACTAAAGAAATGGAGAGGTAAAAAGAGGAGGGGGGCGATCTGCACTAGTGGTCATTATTTGAGAGGACGGTGGTACGTAGCTGGTATCTTGGTGGCAGGAAGGAGGGAAGAATAAAGAAGGGCTGAGTTAAAGTTAATTTTCGGGTGTTCGGCATTTAAAAGATTGAGTAAACCGTCTTGTTTTCCTTCCAGCTCCCAGCCCAGCAGCAGATGGTGTCGTCCACAGAGCGATACCAGTGTCGCAGCGGCCGCTTGGCGACATAAGGAGCGTCGAGAAGTAGGATAATTAGGAAAGAATTAGGCGGAAATTTCCGGGAACATTAAATATATATATATTCTCCCCAAAACAAGGCACATTTTACAAATTAAGATATCACTGATTTTCTACAATGAGATAGAAGGAGAGAGAGAGCCGGCACCGGGATGCAACCACTCTGAGAAGATGGCACGAATGGGTGACAGCGGAACGGTGGCAGAAGCGGGAACGGCGAACGTTACCCCAATCGTCAGCCGCGGAAAGGAGCAGGACCGGAGGGGAGGACGAGGAAGCGAGAAACGTGGGCACGGCGAACGTTACCCTGGCGGAGCCTTCGTCTCTCGAGGACGGATTGGGAGGGGGGGGGGGGGGGGTCCGATCGTCTAGCCCAAGTCACGGCGAGCGTAACGAGCCTCGTGCGTAACGGCCCACGCGGTCACGACATGCGAGGCCCAACTGACCCTGATGCCTTGCCGAATTTGCTCCCGCTCCTGGGCATGACCCTTGTCCTCTGACTGGCGCCGCCAGGAGTCATAATCAGTGAAGCAAGGCTTCACTGGCCTACGTCACTGGCCCTCGGTACTCATATCGGAAACTAGTCATGCCCCCGCGGAGTCATGCCCGGTATCTAGTTTCCACGAATAAGATGGTGTGTAAGGCGCTCATCGTTCGGCGGATGGTTGACACGAGGGTGGGGTGAATGCATGCCCTCGACATCACCCCCGCGGCAAAATATTGCTCGGGGGAAATTTATGTGGCACAGGCTCTCTCTTGTCCTCATCCAAAAAAAATACATGTAGCAAAGAAGTTTTGGCTATAGTTAACAGAAACACAGAAAAATAAATATTCCGACTCTAGGAAAATATAGTAATAGCTTTTAGTGTCACACAAAAATACGATATATCAAAATTCTCAGAGAATTTGGCTATAGTTTTGGAAACAGTGGCACATGTGATTTAATTTGTATGATGTTGACAGCACTATTTTGAATGTCTGCCCTATCGTATGGCATGGATTCGGTTGGTATCACTTTAGTATCACACACAGGTAGTTGCTGTTTTTGTTTTTCTTTCCATTGGTTTAGGAATACTCGTGTGGTATGTTAACGAAAACAGCATCACCCCTATATAAAGTTAAACATATGTAATAAAAAACCATAACCACAGTAATAAACCCGAGGGTCGGTTTGGCAGGTGATGGTAGAGTTTACCCACTACTACGCACGACGGCGTGTGAAATTCACACATCAGGGTAGGGGGGCCAGTTCCTCTCCCTGTCCCGGTTATGGTCTCCCAGGAAGATCTGGTAAACGAAAAAGCATATAGCTTGGGTGGAGCTGCAGGTACCCAGAGACTTGCCTAAGAATCGAACCCGGGACCCTCGGGTCAGTACCCCAACGCTCTACCACTGGATTACTACGACCCACACACTCACACACACACACAAACACACACACACATAAATATATGATTAATGTTATGAAATATTCTAATAGAAGGAAAATAAAACTATTTAAATTTCAATAAATTCATATGGAAATATCAAAACACTCAGCTTGTACTCCAGAGTAATATTCAACTAATATTTTTTAATTTTATATCAATTATTACAATCGACGTAGTATAAAAAACCTCAAATAGTTATCATAATTCGTCTTGAAACTTTTTTACCCTGCTTGAACTGTAGAGGTAAAATATTTCTTTTAAAAGTGACAAGTCGTTTGGAGAGAAATTTTCGAAAACAATTGATAGTATAATGTATAGTAAGTATGTCATAGATTATTTTCATTAAAATTACCCCCTTGCTATTCTTGATGAGTGAAAATATTGAATAATGCGTCAAATGTGGAACGTTTTAGCGTGGTAAAAGTCCCAAATCTCTCCGAGAAATTGAGTAAGTATGTAACTCAAAAGTAGTAAGACCCATTCACATAGCTTTTCGTCTCGACCTTAAAGGCTATGTGCTACCTTTGTTTAAGTACACATCTGTTCAGTAAAGGGCACTTCTCTCACGTCAAAGCGGCATAAAATCAAGGGAGACGTTGGCAAAATTCATACAAATTGAAAGTCATAAAAGTGAGACATGAAGAGCGCCGGAAACGTGACGTCATAAGACCCATGACACGTGATTTTTTTACCCCGGCGTGTCAAGAAAAATTTGTCTTTTGTTCGCGGACCCATTCCTCCTCCACCTCCCTCCCTCCATCCAAAATGCAAAACGAGAGGGGAAAAAGCGAGAGGGGAAGGGGGAGGAGGGGAGGGTGTCGAAAAAATAAAATACTTCCTTTCCAACGGAGACGATGGACCTCCCAAACCGTGTAAGATGGCGTATCATCGATTACATGCTCCCGAAGAGTGTGTGTGTGCTATCCACCCTTCCCCACCCTCTTCCACCTCGAGGAAGCCTTCGCTCCTCTCCCCCCTTGAACTCCCCCCAGCCCTAGACCCCATCATCCATCCTTTTCGGGCGGGACCCACCTATGTAAGGTTTTCATGAAATTTCGACATCAAATGATGTGTACGCGTCGAGGGGCGGCCGCCAGGAAGTGTAGGCGCATGTGAGGGAGGGATGTCGCACTTCCAGGTTACAGGTGTCAATTTTAGTTCCAATTTATGATCAATAACATTAAGGAAACAGATGCCATTCAACAGCCAATGCATACCCAAAAGATTCAAGTTTAATTCCGCTTACATGTATTCATACTTCTGCACCTCATTCTTTTCGAAATTTAACAAATTATGTCGGATTTCGCGTGGTGGATTTTTTTTCGCCATGTAAAAAATAATAACATCCTTGACAATTAAATTTCTATTCCTCTAATTTCGTTCGCGCAAATTTCGAAAATTTATGAACTGAAATTCTGATGACCAATGATAGTAATTCGGACGGGAAATTAAAAGTACCCGCTTCTTTTGGTATTACATTGTCCTCAAATTTCCGTTGAAAAATATTAGTACTTATTGTAAAAACCTGTTGGAAGAAGGGTGTGCGCCCATTCGGTGGAGAAAGCAGTGTTTCGTTGTCGATACGACATTTATGCTCTCTCTTGTTGCCCACACCAAATCCTGATTTGGAGAGCAGGGCCGCGGATGGACGATTCTTATTATTATTATCTGTAGTCTATCGTTAAGGGTGGGTTTAGGCTAGCTTTGAATAGACTTGAACCACGCGACGTTTCTTAGCTCTATCCAACCAGACAAAACCTGGCACCCCACACGACCCTAAAATTTCACATACTTTCTAATTCCCAAAATTCAGACAACTGCGTTTTGCGCAGTGACCCTTCCCTAAAGCCTAACCCTCTTGCCTAACACCCTGCACCCTCCCACAACCCTCAAATGACACTGCCAATCGAAATGCATCGCATCAAACTTTCCTGCCCCCTTTGGATTTCTACCGAAAACCCTCTCTAACCCTTGTTATTCTATGATCTATTTGAGCCATTAAATTAAAAATATATTTATGCTGTATAATATAAACTTGTTTGAAACTAAAAAGGATCAAAGTAAATTTTAATGGCGGATAACATAAAGATTAATTAATGTTAACTGTTACATATGTATGTATGTCGTGGTAATCTAGGGGTACTGACCGGAGGGTCCCAGGATCGATTCCCAGGCAAGTCTCTGGGTACCTGCAGCTCCACCCAAGGTATGTGATTTTTCGGTTACTAGATCTTCCTGGGAAACCATAACCGGTACAGGAATAGGAACTGGCCCTCCTACCCTGATGTATGAATTTCACACGCCGTCGGGCTTAGTACTGGGTGAACTCTACCATCACCTACCAAACCGAACTTCGGGTTGATTACTGTGTTTATGGTTTTTTTATAACATAAGTTTAATTTTTATATAGGCATGCATACGACCATAGTCTATGAATAATTTGGGCGGAGAGACCCATGAATAATCAAGGTCCACCAAGTGTGGCTCGAAGGGTCAATGCATGAAACACGATAATTAATTTACGTCAGACTATCAGAGCTAAAAGTACGTACAATCATTAATGACAAATCATTCCGTTGTAAAACATGTCGCTGAAGATTATCGGGTGCATTCAACCAAACACGGACCACTAAACTAAACGTATCATCACAGCATGTAAACAAATACTATAAATGCATCCTCACTTGGAGCTCTCAGGAACTCTGTCATGAATTCATTGGGCATGTTTCCAAATGTGCCCATAACATATCGTACAACTTATTTCACTAGTCCTGCTCCATATTTTTTCCTTCTCCCTCCTCATCTGGAGCGATAAATACACTCTCCTTTATATACTTCCAACCCAGTCTTTCTTCATCATCCGGAACCACGTTTCGAAGACCTCTCTTCTCCCAATTGCTCAACGATTCTAAATTTCTTACACCCACCCACGCTCCCCCACCCACTATCCCAGATGCGCATTATTATTCCCCGAATACACAAAGGTCTCAATTTCACCCGGATGAAGTCATTTTTTCGCCCTTCACCGCACCATCCCCGCGGCCTAATCAGCCGGCCCTTTATCACCGAGACACCCATTATGGCCGCGCGTGACGGGGAAGGGGGGGGCGGAGGCTCCAAAACATCCCCGCTCCCTTCCCTCCCACGCGGAGGGCGAGGCGGCGTCAATGAGGTATTCGCCGCACGTGCAGGCGAGATGGGTCCTCGGGAAGTCGATCTCCCGGCCATCTCCCGCTCGCAGTGATTCCCACTGATGAATTGGCTTCCATACGAGCCGGGCGAGATCAATGTCTCCATCAAGGGGGGTCCCCCTCTCCTCCCCACCCCCCTCCCTACGAAGGCGTCGTCCCTCCCTCCCCCTCAACACAACAGAGCTACGATCCGGGGAGGGTGGGGCGGGCAAAGAAATATTAAAAGACCAAATCCCTTGAACTTCTTGCCGGGGGTGGGCGGCGAGATGGGGAGTTTATCAATTTACGGCGTCAAATCCCCCCGTCCGCTAAGGATCGATATTTCTTCTCAATCCCACCATTTAATGGTGATGGGATCGATTTATCAATTTTTCAAATGCATAAAATTCTTTAGACTTTCGAGGAGATGGACTGCGTCCCTGTGTGGCGGAGCATGGCTAGTCACCCTAGAAAACAGTCGATTCGGACGACAACGCTGACAAATGCGTGGATAAAAAGCGCACGCGGCGTTGGTATTTCTCATACCTAAATGCCAATGTCAACTCTCAATGTACTGGAAACATATGAACAGAGTCGTCGCCTTAGAAGAGGATACATTGGTTGCCGACCAGTCTTTTCGAGAAAGCGGCTGATTCCTCTCCTGATAATGATTTCGGATTCAGAACGCCAAAAAATACTTAGAAATAAACATATTTAAATAGCAATTCGTTGTATTTGGAATGGATACAGTATGTTTGATCCAAATTTCCGTTAGAAGCAGTTTGGTAGAGTGTTGTTTCAAAATGTGGGAACTGGGGTTCAAAGCCCGATTGCGGAAATTTTTTCATCATGTTTTAATGATCGTCGGTGCGCCTTCAAGTACAGTCGTATTCAGTCCCTATTTTGAGTGGTAATAATTTTTGAGTAATCAGCGTGATTACAAGTCGATCATGTAAGATCAAACCGTGAATCATTCATGGCATGCCATTGGTGGATAATCGGCATTTCGAGGGTGCCTTTTATGGTCGTTACAGGGGTGACAATGATCAAGTTTTATCAATAACTGGCATCTTGTTTGACTACTAACAGTAACTGCATAAACTAAAAAACTATCCATGCCAGAATTATAGGTATAGTGATGTATAGTGCACGAGTTATCCAATTTAATGAAGTACATCCCCTTTGCAAGACGGAACCTGTAAAACGAGGTCGACATGTTTTCACTGTAGCTCTTTTTTTTAGTAATCTTTAGTAACCAGGAATCCACCGCTAAGGTGTGTGGCAGGGAGTGAATACACACCAAACTAATTTTGACCAGAATATTTTTTTCCTTCTCGTACGGACGGACAACTTTATTCTTATCCCTTATCGTTTGTGGGAAAATTACATCTTAAATCTATCTTTTCTACGCTTAATCTCTTTTTATTGCCATGATCTCACCTACCGTAGCACCACAAGGGTAATAATACATTTTCAACATCACTGCGAAAGAGACGTCCTTCCAATTAATGCAAAAGCTTCAATCTGTAATTAAAACCTTCGCTCCGCGAGTTATTCCCAGCCTAGCTTTTCTAATATTTTGGATGCGCTACTAATTTTATCAAACCAACGGTTTACAAATCTAGCTCCTCTACGCTGCACGTGATCTAAATTCAGAAATTAATTCAACTTCGTGAGGATCCCATATATTTGCAGCACATTCTAAATGTGGCCTAACGAGCGAAAGATAACATTTCTCTTTGGCCTTTTCATCACATTTTCTCGGTACCATTTAAATAAATCCTAATTTTTTAGCTTGCCCATATATTCTTCGTCTGTGTTTCAGGAGAGGTAGTGAGTGAGGGTAACGCCTAAGTATATAATCGAGTTTAAACTGTCCATTTCGGTGTTCCCGATGCAATAGGCGTTAGAGAAGTAATGTTACATTATTCTTCTATTATTCTGCCAACAAAATCTGAGGCTCATACCGATAAATGTAAAAATAAAATTTTTAACACAGAAATAATTTTCAGCGCGCCTGTTCCAGGCGCAGTGTTGTTCGACCTTTCGGCATGTCATACAATCGTTGACCTTCACTTTTTACAATGATTTTTTTCTAGGTTCTTATATTTTTGCAGAGATTAGCATAGTTACATGGAATTAGGTGACAACTTTAATGTTTTTATGTTTGCTCACAGAATAACTTCACACAAGCTGAATGATAACTCGGGTACCAGATCTTCCTCGGAAATCATTCGCGGTACAGGGAAAGGAACTGCCCTCCTTATTACCCAGATGACTTGTTAATTTCACTCTTCGGCGAGCTTAGAATTGGGTGACCCCTACTATCAAACCGATATCGGTTGATTACTGTGTTTCTGGTTTTTATTGTTTTAATTTGGGGAACGATTAATAAATACCCCCGCCAGTGTTTGCCCGGTATTCACTTTGACATAGTCATTGATATTCCCCTTTATTGACACGGATCAATGAGGAGCTGACCACCATTAGACAATGGATTTTTCCGTACTCGAATGAAAAAGGGAAGGAGGTTAAGCAGGAAGAGAACAAACGAGAACCTTATAACTCTCATAAAGCTACCTGAAGCGACCCCTTAAGATTGCATGGTGCTAGGACAGGTTCACTACTTGAAAGTCCATATTTCATCAGAGGAAGAAGCGATATTGGTACACAAATAAATAAGTACTGTAATTGTCATTGATTTTAAATCTGACAATGAAGAATCTAGAGTGCTTTACTGCGAATTCGACACAATTTCCCGAATATTCGTAGATTTGGAATTCAGGACAATATACTTAGGTGGCCTCACCTTGCCCTCACTGTCCTCATTTTGGCAAAAAATAAGGAAATCGAGGGCAGGTAGCAAAGAGTTGTCATGATTCCTATTTTGGGGATAAAGAACCGGCGAAAAAGTAAGCATGATAAAGAACATATCGTGCGTCCTTGCAAATTCATTAATTGTTGCCACCCCAGATGTTATACGGTAGTGTTCTTGGGCCATTACTCTTCCTACTTCACGTAAACGATCTACCAAACAATACTACCTTGATCAAAAAGTTCCCGGAATAACCACCGTGTGGCGCTCCCATCGTTCCGATTTGAGTTCTGTTTTTGTGTTAAATTGGTACATCTGTTGTTGATATTCCCTTTAAATCTTAGTGTCATAACTTGACATTTGCAAAAGTTACGTAGCCAAGAGTACATCTATCTCTGTGTGTGTTGGCGATTTTTTACAATTGCAGAAATGGATTTAAATTTGCAACAACGAACTTGTATTAAATTTTGCGTAAAAAACGGATTTAGTGGCGCACGGACGTTGGAAATGTTGGAAAAGTTTTTCGGCAACGATTCTCTAAAAAAAACGGTCGTTTACCAGTGGCACGAGCGGTTCAGAAGTGGTCGTGAGTCAATCGAAGATGATGAACGCAGTGGCAGACCATCGACATCGAAAGTCGGTGAAAAAATTGATAAAGTAAAAGAAATGTTGGTCAATAACCGCAAATTAACCATCAGAGAAATAGCGGAGGACTTGAACATTGCCTATGGATCCGCCCAAGACATTGTGGTTAATGATTTGGGTTTCCGTCGTGTAGCAGCAAAGTTGGTTCCAAAAGACCTCAATTTCATGCAAAAAAGAGACCGTGTTGACGTCGCAAAAGACATGATTTGCGAGGCTGAATCCGATCCCACATTCATCAAAAGGATCATTACTGGAGACGAGACGTGGGTTTATGAGTACGACACGCAATCCAGACATCAGGCAAGTGAATGGCGTTCACCAAATGAGCCGAGACCAAAAAAACCACGTCGTTTTCAGTCAAAAAAGAAGGCAATGCTGACGGTTTTCATGGATTACAACGGTGTAGTGCATCATGAATTTTTGCCAGAAGGCCAGACAGTAAACAAAGAGTATTATTTGGGCGTTATGAGACGTTTGCGTGAAGCAATTCGCCGAAAGAGACCAGAAATGTGGGCAGAAAACTCGTGGATTTTGCACCATGATAACGCACCGTCGCACAGTGCTATCATTATTCGTAATTTTTTGACGAAAAATGCAACAAATACCATCCAACAGCCACCGAATTCACCTGATTTGGCTCCCTGTGACTTCTTTCTGTTCAATCGAGTTAAAAAACCATTACGGGGAACGCGTTTTAGCAGCCGAGAGGAAGTAATGGAAAAATCGCAGGAAGCACTGATGGACATACCGAAAACCGAATATAAAAAATGTTTCGAGGATTGGATCAAGCGCTGGCATAAGTGTGTTGCAGTCGATGGGGATTACTTTGAAGGGGACAATATAGATTTAGATGAATAAACTTGTATTTTTAATTTTCTGAATAAATTCCGGGAAATTTTTGATCAAGGTAGTATATGCACATTCCCAAATTAGACTCTTTGCTAATGATTGCATTATATACAGACGGGTAGAGCATGTGAATGACCGCGTAGTACTACAAAATGACATCGATCGCCTTGGCGACTGGGTTACAAATAATATTTTTTTTTAAGTTCTTCAAACGAAAAGAATCCAGAAAAGGGTATTTACACCCTCTTTGGAGAAAGAATTCCATGTAGCAGCCATTGCCAATATTTTGGCATTTACTTAACTAGGGATCTTGGGTGGGGAGTTCAAGTAGTTAATATGGCACGATATACAATACGGCTGCTTGATACACTTAGTTCAGCGCGTCTGCCACTCGTCAAAAACCCGCTGGAAGTCAGTTTCCGGAATACTGTTGAGAGCCTTTGTCGTCACCGCTTGAACCGCCTCGATGGAGTCCAACCGATATCCTTTGAACTCCTTTTGCGCTATCCTTTGAGGTAATAACGTAGTCGAGAAAAATCTTCATCTTCCTGGAGCAGTCTAAAATTACTTGCGAAATTTCTACCCGCGACAGTTTTTGTTCCTCGCTCAAGGCTTTCGGCACCAGCTTCGCGCACACTTTCCTCATCGCAAGATCCTCTCTTAAAATGGTGTGGACGCTTCCGACTGAAAGGCCGGTCTCCTCACTGATAAGGTCGATAGTTAAACGACTGTCAGAGCCCAATACGTTTTTCACTTTGGACACCTGAGCATCGGTTCAAGCAGTCGTCGGGCGTCCGACGTAGTGCTCATCTTCGACGAGCTCCCGGCCTTCCTTAAATATTTTGTGCCACTCAAAAACTCTTGTGCGGCTTAAGGCATCATCCCCATAAGCATGTTTAATGAGTTCAAGGGTCTCCGACGCAGATTTCCCGAGTTTAATGCAAAACTTCGCAGCGTTGCGTTGCTCGACGGTGCGCTCCATGCTGGCTCGACGACACTACAAACAATCACACGTCACAAAAATCTCACATCTCCTGTCGCAACGCGTGCCCGGAGGTGACTGAACTAAAGTACGCCTGAATGGTGGGGGACCCCTCCACCAAGCCGACTGGTCGGACCCCCATCCACCGCTCCGCTGAGGCTAGAGCGAACCAGTCACGATACTTATTGTATGGACCCTGTATGTATGTATATGCTCGTATTCATGTATTAGGGTATTCCGACACATTTTCTGAATATGAAATCTGAAAACTGGCCAAATAGTACCACTTACCATACAGTGCCACGACATGACGTGGCGGAGGATGTTCCGCCAATAGGATATGGTAGTAAATGGTGTATCTTGCACTTGAGTTATTTTATCATTTTTCTCTTGTTATTTCTAAGTGTTAAGTTTAATATTCTCTACTAATTTGGTTACGAA
This sequence comes from Hetaerina americana, assembly GCF_022747635.1. NCBI lineage: Eukaryota > Metazoa > Arthropoda > Insecta > Odonata > Calopterygidae > Hetaerina > Hetaerina americana. The sequence goes on along the minus strand of NW_027287427.1, from coordinate 85,779,893 downwards.
TATGTCTGAGGTAGATAGAGTTAACTTTTCTTTACGGCATCACAGACCCATGTTTCGGGGTAGTGGCTAGAATTACTCCATCTGATTAAGATTTAAACAGGTGATATTTGTGAATTATAATTATTGTAGCTAACGGAGACATGGTTTCTACATCATATATCTCGAAAAGACTTCGGAATAGTTTGGGAAATTAACGGCCCACCCCCTACATGAAAATTACTAATGTTACTCTGCAGATATCCTCTTACTCATCTTACGTGGTTAATCTTTGTCATACGAATGGCTAGTGAGAAACAAAGCGCGAGTACAACGAAAATACAAGCGAATAGCAGTTTCGTATTAAACAAAATAAAGCAAAAAAGTAAAATCGCCAGTCGTGGAGGACTGACCGCCGTTCGAACACGTTGGGAAACACACACAACAGCAAGTATATCTCACGGACGGTAAGAAAAGCGAAATCATGACCACGCCTTTGGTCGCTCAAATGGCCAGAATTTTCAGCGTCGCAGGGATTTTTTTTATAACGAATCAAATTAAGGCTCCATCATTCGGAAACGCCTTCATAAATACGCCCCCGAGTAAAGATAGGCTGTGTTCTACAAAAGCTCTTATGTCAAACGAACCAGGGGGAAGTGCGACCGTGAGCTTGAAATAAAAAAAAGAAAGAAAGAGCGGGAGAGAGTTTTCAGACGAGCGTATTTCATCGATTGACGGCCAACACGATAAACCTCTCCCGCTCGACTAATCCCATCTCCCGAGAATGAGAAGGAGAGAGAGAGAGATTGAGACGTGAATGAGGAGAAATAAGAGGGAATAAACAAACGAATTCCGGACGATTTCCCCTTCCTTCGCTTCGATGGAGGAGGAAAAGGTTTAAAAAATAAAATAAGACGTAGCGCATACAAGTTTCCTGGGCTCATTGTGTAACAATCAATTTCCCGAAAGGACGTGTAGACTTTCCCGAAGGTGTCCAAACTATCGTCTCCGAGTCCAAAGCTTATTAGTTGGTGCCATTAAAATACCTCTCGGTAGCGTTGCGTGGGGATAAACTTTACGATCTTGGAGGAAGGAGAGAAAGTAAGTGAGTCCGTTCGTGTGTGTGTGTGTGTGTGTGTGCTTGAGAGAGAGTTCGTGTGTTTGTAAGTGGTCCGGGAATTGGAATCGCTCCTCTTTTTTTCCTCCTCTATCTCCGGGGCGAGATTTCTTCGCGAAGAGGGCTCATTACGGCGGCCCGCGAAATCCACCAATCGCCCGATCCCTCCCTCCCATGCCATGCGTGGGCCGCAGGGGGGGGGGTGGAGGATGGGGCAGGGTGGAGGAAAGGTCCCCATCCCACCATCCCTTTCCACTCTCCCCTCCCGACCCCCCCCATTACTCCGCGGGTCGATTCCCTCCCTCCAATTCCCCTTAAAACGCCTCCCAAACCCCACACCACTGCGCTTCCGACAGTGTTGCCACTTCATAGATTTCGATTCCGACTGCGGATTAATTGTCGGCCACCAGGAGGGGTGTGACGATTTCGTCTCGAGGTGCCATCATCACACACGACACGCAGGCAAATGAATATAACCGCGCGTTCATTTCTTCTGAATGCGATGCCAGAGGCACCGCTGAAACGTAATACATAGTTCAACAGAATTGACCGGTGACGGCAAGTGACTAACACATCATCCAGTGCTCGTGTTTATATGCTGCTCAGCGTTTTAATAATCCCTACTTCCACGGTGAAAATGTTGTTGAGAAGAGTGGGAGGTAATTCATGAAAACATTAATACTCTTCTTTCGTAAACCTAACCTATTGGAGGCGAGCTATAAAAAAGCTCGATAACCAATTGAATAGATCTCGCATAATCCATCCCTCAAATTAAGTCAAAATATGCAAATATTCCAAACGTTAGAATTGTAATATTGACCCATGGCACCATCCACTAACGCTTTCTCGGATGTCTTACCAAATACTTAATGGGGTTAATCCACTTGATGAGGGTAGAGAAAAAAAACTTTGCCACGCCACATAAAAAGGTCCATAACATTACGCGACCATGGTTTTAACGTTGTGCATCATCACCTGATGATGACGCGCAGTGACCAGGGTCATTGAAATCATGGTCGTATAGTATGATAATTTTCCCTACCCTCATCGTGAAGGAATTCCACCCAGTTAAGCCTGAAACTGTTATGTTGATCCACTTTCTTGGGATGCCCACAACCAGTCTTTTCAAATTCATGGATTTAAGAACTTTTATTTCAAAAGAACTTCTTTGATTCATTTTATAAGACCATCTTAGATATTGTCGTTTACGTTAAAAAATAACCCGCTTCGGTCTGTTAGGTAAGAAAAGAGAGTGGGTTCCGCCTAACTTAGACAAATAGCTCATTCCCACATATTTAGCGCTCATGGGATGATTTTTATTGTTTCAAACGTCTTCTGCAAAAGCACATCGATTAACAGGACTTTCATGATTCCCTTTATGAAAATCATAGTCAAACATGATTGTATACCAAATCAGTTGGTATTCTCGCTCATACTTTATCCTTCCAGGGTCTGGAATTACATACATGTAATTCAGATAAAAATTATGTCTGCCACTATTAACAACAGTCTAAAGAGTAAACTTTCCATTAAAGCCTGCTCCTTTGTATTTTTATGAGTTAAGGGGGGCCTACTCCACGTTATCCTTCAACGCGGAGAATAAAAATCGATGGGTATGGATACAAGTACATGTAATAAGGCTGGTAACCTAACATCTTCTGCCACACTCGTGCCGATTCGATTTGCAAAACAAAGGAGGTTGATATTCCATTTATATATATATATATATATATATATATATATATATATATATATATATATATATGTATATGTATATATATATATATATATATATATATATATATATATATATATATATATACGTATATAAACACATAAATGTAGTGTGTTTAGCTCCTTGAATCAAAACATCCATGTCTTCGCTTCAGTATTACAATACTTCTGATCCGGCACGATTTCATAATACACAATTAATATGTTTAGTGAGCATAATTAATTGAAATCACCTTACGTGATTGTTTCCTCTTAATGGTGTCTACATTTTCGATTATTTCAAAAGTATGAGTTTTTAAAATTACATGGAAAAATGCTGCGGGATATTGCACTGTAATTACGTATAAACATAGCTTGAGCATAATAGTTTTTTACACTTGACTTCTCACTAAATAGGATTGCGATTTAAAGATATCCATTCAATTTTTCACTGAGCTAATTATTTATTGCCAGTATGTTTCGCTTTCAATTTATACACATATAGGTCCAATATATGAAAACTTGGGGGTCTATTGAAATTCGAAGGAGTATTAGTAAATACATTTCAAACTAAACATGCCAATTTAACGCCACCGCAAAAATCCATCCATATTCATTATCCTATTAATAGAGTGGTAATAATGGTTTAAGAGTTTTAGAACTACATAGAATTAAAAATGTGGTATTTTCGATTAAACAAACTGCTTATCAGCATGACAAGGAAGAATGATAAGAATATACCTTTTCTCTCCGTTACACGAATCTCAATAGTGAAAAAGAGTAAGGTGACCTTCAAAGAGAAGTGAACACGTGCGTTTCACCTAAAGGCGTGATGTAAAACACTCCAGTTGGTACCCGATGCCAATGTCTTCTCTTTCAATGAGAGTACAGTTATAATAGCGCTATAACTATAAAGTGATTCATTGGTTTCCGATCGGTATTAGTGTAGCTTGCTTTCTCAAAAATATTTCCTATATTAATCACCTGAAGTTATATATATATATATATATATATATATATATATATATATATATATATATATATATATTTATGTGGATGAAGGTGGTGTTGACCGGCAGTGGGATGTTGAAGACTGTGATAGAGGGTAGAATGTTGGGCAAAAGAGGAAAGGGAAGGAACAGGATAGGGATGTTGGACGGGATGAAGGGAGGAAGAAAGTACTCAGAGATGAAGAGGGACCTAATATAGAGTAGGATGATGGATTTTGTGTTTTGTTAGGAGTAATAAAATATTTGTTTGGTAGTTGTGTCCATCCAAACACCTACCTTATCCGGTAGATTACCTTAATAATAATAATAATAATAATATATATATATATATATATATATATATATAATTGGGTAATCTACCGGTTAAGGTAGGTTTTTGGATGGACACACCTACCAAACATTAGTTACCTAATTATATATATATGTATATATATATATATATATATATATATATATATATATATATATAATTAGGTAATCTACCGGTTAAGGTAGGTTTTTGGATGGACACAACTACCAAACAAATATTTTATTACTCCTAACAAAACACAAAATCCATCATCCTACTCTATATCAGGTCCCTCTTCATCTCTGAGTACTTTCTTCCTCCCTTCATCCCGTCCAACATCCCTATCCTGCTCCTTCCCTTTCCTCGTTTGCCTAATATTCTCCCCTTTATTATAGTCTTCGATATCCCACTGCCGATCAATAACTTCATCCCACTGCCGATCAATACCTTCATCCACTTTTCCTGCTTCCATAGGATTTCTCCCAATAAACCCCTCTATTTGGCCACCATACCAAGTACTTCCTCATTTGTTTTCTTCTTGGTCCATTTCACCTTCTCTATTCTAGAAAATTAGAGTGAGATTAAAGAAAAAACAGATTGGAGATAATATTTTTTCGCAAAAGTAAGGAATCCAAATAACTATATCCACGGTGGGGGATAAAATATTTTCCTTTTTTTAAATTGTAACTAGCTCAGTACTTTATCTCATTTTAACTTAGTTTTCTAATCATTCTGGAACCATATATATGCATGTATATATATATATATATATATATATATATATATATATATATATATATATATATATATATATACTATATTTCTATATATATATATGTTTATAATCATGGCAAATATTTTGTACCTTTGTACCCCGTACACATAATAATAGCTTAAAGTTAATTATATGTGTAATTCATACCTTACACTCTTACAAAAAATCCAGGTGAAATTTTTTTTACTGATAAATGGGTGACAAATATCGGTGTATCGGTGTTTGAAAAAATAAAACAGGATTGCGGGGTTCATCAATAGTGAATAATACTTAATCTATCGATTTATGGAAGATTTAATACGGATGTTACTAGGAACTATTGTACACCGCTAAACGATTGTCTTCCCAGTCTTAGCTTTCATGCCTTAATTATTGTCTTCTCCACACTACTACCATTATTCATACCATCCAAAATGTATATCCCCTGCCCGTCTCTCCACCCAACCCTTTCCCTTGATCGTGGCTTTCAACCTATCACTATTTATTAATGTAGGGCTCATCCATTCGTTTTTTAGGCGTTCTTCGGATTTCTTCCGTCAACTTTCTCCCATTATCCGCCATAGTTAGTATATGAAACTTCATATCCATCCCTTTCCTCTCGCCAACACATCCTCCCAACTCTAGTCCACACCCACTGATCAGTATCTTTCATTAAGAATGGATCCCTTGGCTTGTACTCTTTGAATTTGACAGGATAGTATTATTATACCAATGCTGTGTAGAAAGTAAATTGCGTTTGCATGTAGCGTGCAAAGTATGGGGGGTGCCGAATATTTGCTGCATTGGCATACACACTAGGGCGGTATGCCTCTAGCTGCAGTGTTTGGGAGGCCACGCCGCTTGTCGTTTGTCTACGATAGCGAGTCAAAATGAAACAAATACAATTGGTAATCCCTCCAAATGTAAAATCCGTTTGGTGATAATGTTTTTACTGGCAAGAAACTTCAAAGCTGCTGACATTCTTCAGGTCATATGATCTCTGCACCGACTTAGCGATGAGTGGCAGTGTTGTGTGTCAGTGGTTTTGTTAGTTTAAGAGTGAACGGACAAATGTCCATGATGTTCAAGAACTGGCCATCCGTCAGTTCATCTATCACGAGGCTAGGCCGACCACTGCGGTCCCCGTCGTGAATATTGGTGCTGTGGCCATTTTCAAACGCACCTCTGCCTCACTCCGCCTTCACTCATTATTTCGTCTTTGTACACTTCACAAATTCGCCAACGGATTTCAATTGGCAGGTGGTTTTTCCAGTAAAAACCTAATCAGAGATCGCACGTCAAAAGTCGCGGAATTTTATATTTCAGCGCATATTTCAACAGTTTGCAGTGAGCAAAGTAGAAAAACCAGAGTCTGCACACTACAAGAGCATGATGCTAGACACCAAGATGGTGGCTCTAGCCCTACCCACCGCCACGCACGCAGAAACGTTAGTTACCCCCTTTACAACCCTCGTATATAGTATTCTATAATTGATACGTACATAGTTTCGGATAAATGCTGTGCAATCCTATAACTACGAGGGTCATCCGGAAAGTAGTACCCGTTCGTGCCGCATGAAGTGCTGACGACGCGAGTAGCCGCTGGACGAGGTCAGATAGCTTCAGTGGCTTGTCTGCCTTCTCTGAGCCAAGTTGCGTGACGCTAGCATTGCCTGTGTTGTTTCTGTGATTGTTTACAATGTTTAAAAAAATTGAGAACGCCGCCAGTTGTGAAGTGAGGGCAGTGATTAAATTCCTCAATGCAAGAAACGTTCGCCCATGTGATATTCATCGCCAATTAAAGGAGGTGTATGGAGACAATGTAATGGACGAGTCGTCTGTTCGGCGGTGGTGTCGCAACTTCAACATGGGGAGGGGGAACACACACGACGATGAGCGTTCGGAGAGACCGTCTGTCATTACAGACCAACTGGTGAGCTCAGTTGACGAATTCGTGAGGAACGATCGGCGCGTCACAATTGATGACATCTGTGAGCATTTTCCCAATGTTTCTCGAACAATTGTTCATGAAATTGTTAAACACCATCTGCATTATGCAAAAATTTGTGCAAGATGGGTCCCTCGCGTATCTCAATGAGCTGGCGGCGAAGGACTATGCAGCAGGAATACAGAAACTTGTCACACGTTATGACAAATGCCTTAATTTGCTTGGAGATTATGTTGAGAAGTAGTTTAAAGTATCCTCTTTCAAATAAAATTTTTTATGTTTGTTAATATTTACTTTTGTGTCTTTATTTCACGAACGGGTACTACTTTCCGGATGACCCTCGTACATATCCTAATACCATTCATGTCCATCTAAAAATACACCGGAACTTTCAAATATTTGGCAAAAGCATTTGCAAAATTATCAGTTTCATGGTCTAACCGCAAGCATCTCGTATTTTTTGCAACGTTTTCATATATGTTTCTACGGTCAGCGTTTTCAGACGATGATGGAAACTTGTAAAAAAGTTGGCTTTAAGTAAAGCCATTTTTATCATTTTCAATGTAGAAAGCTTCAATTCCTTCTGAATGTTACACAGACTCCCCACCTATCAAAAGGCGAATTGGAAACATTGATTACGGGACTCACGAATCGCTTACACCTATTATTTTCGATATTTATGCAATTGCAATTTTATTCAACTTTCCGGGTAATTAAACATTCAACGTCATCATGCGTCCTAACAAGTCAACGGACGAAGTTCGAGAAGAGGAATGGACGAGCTAATTTTTAAGCGGACTGAAGATTAGTTCAATTAAAAAAAAAGTAATTATAAAATAATTTTTCAACATATTTTAACAATATGTCTGGGTTAATTAATTGCTAGGTATATTTCCGGTATAACTAAAATCACTAAATAATTACCTTCCTAGTAATAAATGTGCCATACCTATGAATTATTAAGATGATAATAATATGTAAAAAGTAAATACCTACGGAACGCTGCGCGAACAATATGTGGAGCGGTAAGCTTAAAGGTACAAGTAATACTATAACCTGTATAAATAATTGCTATAAATGGTCAAACATTATCAATATAGCATAGCTATAGATGTGTAGTTCTGAAGGATAATAAAGGGGGGAGTAGTTAAGGAGAGCAAAAACTAGGTAGCGCAAACAGTATCGGCAGGCAGCGTGGTGCCGGTGTCTCCCGCTGACGTCTGAGGTGCAGAGATCTCGGACAAAGAGACAGAGACGTGTTTCCTGAAACACATCGCAGTTCAAATTATATCGCGATATTTTTTCCCCGCAATTTACGACGAATCAGACTTGGACGGGTGATCCTGGCGAGCTCTTTCCATCCAGATGGGATCAGCAACTAGACGAGAGAGATCCTTGCTTATTTCCGCCGAGCGGTGACGTCACTACTTGAATTTCATTGCACTTGGAGCTCTTCCATGCTATGATGGTAAGACGAAAAAACTTGAATATCCGAGACATGGACATCCACGATGTGTGAACCATTTTACAGCATGTTCCCTTGACTGTTTGCATCGAGGAAAGAGGAAGACATCTTAAAATGTGGGTTTTCAGGACGTGGCGCCACGTTTTGACACATTTGGGGCCTTCCTTGTGTCTCTTCAAAAGGAGGAGGGGTATCCGACGGCTTAAAACTAATTCGAGTCGACAGCGCCGCTCCCCTCCATAGCCCGCTCCCGTTCCCGCACCTCTCCCACGTCTACGCGCCGGCCCATCGCCGCCGCCCGCCCGCCCGCTCGGCCGACCCAGCGGCCTCCCGTCCCATCGCCCGCCGACGAATTCCCCGCTCTCCCCCATAACTCCCTCCCAAACTCCTTCCGCCTCCGCTCCCGTCCCTCACCCCCACCTGAAGCCCCAAAACGCTAATTTATATTTCTCTACGCATTTTTCTTCCCATGCCTTCGAAAGCTCTTGACGGGGCGCGATGGTTTTCTACTTCTTCATCACCTTTGAGTACGAGCAGCGCTTTAATTAGGAAGTTCCTTCCATCCCGTCCCCCATACTCGCACTCACGACACCTCTCCGGCCAGTCCCCCACGTCTTCCCGAAGCGAGGAGTGGGAGGCGAGCGGGAAAGTGACAAAGTGCCCTCTGCCTCCTTCCCACCCCCTCCCCCTTCCCGATCGAATCAATACGTAAGGGAGAAGGGGTACCCGGGGAGCGGAAGGGAAATGAGTTAGATAAAGGAAGACTTGGACGGATGGCGTCTTCAGAGCGAAGGGGAAAGAGGAGAGGGACAGGTAAACTCGGACGACTACTAGGTAAATATTAGTTTAATAGCATCTTTGGTTAGAACTCTAACTTCCCAAAAGAGCGTGGAGAGAGAGAGAGGGAGGGAGAAATAAAGAATGAAAAAAGGTGACCAATAACATTGTAAATATCTACAGGGAATAAGTGCTTGCGATTATATTACAATTCATATAGCCAAAAGCAAGTCCCTACGGCAAAACTTTCTTTCACTGAGCTCGGAGATAAGTAAATATTTTTAGATTCCAATAGATTCGGGTCACCATAAAGCGGGAGAATCTCTCAACAGATTCATGGGAAAGCGGTAGAATTCTGACTGTTTCGAACTATGGAATATCGGAGCCACATCCTCGTATTTCCCGGTTTTTCTCCATCCCTTGACTTTGCTCAATTTGAGTAATATTCCCCCAGTATTTAGGCCGTTTTTGAATGTGTGAGTGATTGTTTTCCTGAGTACTTGTGAGAGTGTCTGCTCTGTGTTTCTCCCTGGCGCGGCATTAATCCCCTAAACAGTCACGGATAGTGTATGTATACCTGTTCACAAACCCAGGCATCCTTAGCGGGGTTCCATTAACCCTGTGACGGATCCCATGTTGGGCTGTGTCTGTGGTTGGTCACTGGCGACGAAGTAATATTCCCGTAAATTACCACAGAAGGCTATTCTGATGGAGTGGTTGCGGTTAGTCACTGTCGTGGTATTTATTCTCTCGCAAATCAATGCAGCAAATTTTAGTTTTCCTTTTGTGCAAGTGCTGCTAATTTATAACGGCCGTAGGAGATTTTCTTTACAGTTTTTAATGTTTCGAAAAGTGAAAATTTGACTTTTGATGAGCATTTTACCTGGCAGATATTGAGAAAATTTTCAGCAGGGTGCCGATTACTTCATTTGGACGCTGGTAAGTCAAAGAATGGAGAGACTCACCGCATTGATTATGGTTAACGAGAAAGATTTCGCGTTCTTGGATGTACTACCACTTCAAATATCTTTGAAATATTTACAAATAGTATGTCATCATAAAATTCCTGAATTTGGTTTCTCCTGTGAGAAATAAATTTATTAAGCAAAATTTCTACAAATTAACATTTTTGCCGATACATTATTGAAAAGATAATGATAAATTGTTGCACTAAAGTAGATTTATTATTATTGCCGATTGAATGTCCACGAATAATGGTAAAAACACGATACAGTATCAATACTGAGGTCATTTATAAAATGATAATGATACTGTCGAAATAGCGAATTATATTTTAGCTTCTGCTTCAGAAACGCACAAAATTTGAGAGAACCGTTCAGGTCAGAGGTATCACTGTAAGCCAATGTCCGCCCTCCCTTTGCAGCTCTTTCTCTATCATCCTTACCTATCACAGAGTTCAAAATATCACTGACCGCCAATTATCTCGCTCCCACAATTTTTCTTACATCTTCACATTTTGCCTAACAGCTTTCTCTCTTCTCTGTACTCAATTTAAATCACCCGGCCGTCTTACTTTCTCAATGTTTCTCTTTCTCATTTTTTCTCCATACTCACATCTCAGAATCTTAGGGTCCAATTAAAAACCTTACTTCAGAGAACAGGATCCATTCTACCAAAATCCCTACATTAGGATATTTCAAAAATCAAAATATGTAACCATAGCTATAAACACAGTAATCAATCATCAGGTCGGTTTGGTTGGTGATGGTAGATTTCACCCATTCCTAAGTCTGACGGCGTGTGAAATTCACACATTTGGGTAGGGGGGCCAGTTCCTTTCCCTGTGCCGGTTATGGTTTCCCAGGAAGATCTGGTACCCGAAATCTCACACAGCTTGGGTGAAGCTGAAGATGCCCAGAGACTTGCCCGCGAATCGAACCCGGGAACTTCCGGTCAGTAGTCCAACTCTCTACCCCCTGGACTACCGCGACCCACCATCTAAATATATAAGACCGTAATTGTCCCAGATATTCAGAAAAGTAAACAATTGATTACTATTAATATGGACGAGAATGCTTGTAGTTTCGTCTTTTACAGGAAGTATTCTCCAAGTTTTAATTTCATACAAAGACGTAATTTTATCGGGGTAATTTTATAATTGCAAGAATTCTAAGTCTATAACGAACACCAATACAGGAAAATCAAAGAAAATTTAGGATGCCTGGACACAAATACGCAGTTGTAAGTTACGGTAGTTAATCACAACAAAGTCTACTCAGAACTTCAATACGCCAAAAGAATATGTATTTAGGAATTGATAGACCTGGAAGGAATATGATGAACGAAGGCCCTTCTTTCCACATATAATTTTTTTCCACATACCTGTAGACGCTTTTCCACGTAGAATTGTTTTTATTACCTAGGGGGTGTTAACGACCTAGGGGTCGTTAAGCGTAACATCTTCAGGTTACGCTGTAACGATGCCTAGGTCGTAATAAAAAAAATCTATGTTATAAAGCAGTGTCTTCGTTCATAATGAAAGATTTCCACCATATTACGCCTGAAACTGTGTAATTTCTGGAAGCAATTGTTTATATTAGTTCATAATATGTATTCGAACGTAAAGATTAAACAGTTTCTCTAGTATCAGAAGAATATTTCCACCGCGTAATTAAGGTCTGCGGTAATTTGACAAAAGAACAGAGTGTCACGGAAATATTGGATGTACTGAAATGAGAGAGTTTGAAAAATAGAAGAAAAAGGAGTAGTTTAGGCGCGAAGCATAGAATCGTTAAAAATGACGAATCGTGGGAAGATTTGTGGAAAGAGATATAAAAACCAAGCTTTAAGGGTAAAAACGACCACAGTTTTAAAATAAAAATAAGAACGCAAAAACAAATAAGAAATTATATTCTTTCTTAAACAGAACTATTGTTTAATGGAACCAGCTGCCTGGAGCTTTGTTTGAGCCCTTTCCATCAAATTTTAGGAGATTTAAGAATAAGTGCAAAGCGGTCACTGGGTGATAAACCTTATTGGTCAGGGATTATTATACTAATGATCTTATTAAAATATTGTCCTGTACGTGATATGGGCTGCGTGGAAATTCATATTGCAAAGGTGTGTGTTAACGGTGCGTGATTCTGATCGGAATATGAACTTGAAGAGGGCGTGATTATGGACGGAGTGTGGCGATGGACGGTGTGTGTACTCGTGTGGTGTGTACCTAGCCCTTGGGTGATGGTAAAGGTGCGGTTGGCGATATTGAAGTGTCTTTGTATATAAGAGCATTTTGTCTCATATCGGTTCGTCTTGTGTATGTACGTACATATGTGCATTGTAAGAGTGGGCGTTGACTACATTTGACCTTTGCCACCAGGATAACTGCCTAATTTCAACGGGGTTTATATAATAATAATAAAATGGCCATTGATCCGAGTTTTAATGCTTCTGATGCTAAAACTGTGGGTGACTCGAATAAGTCCAGAGAAGCAGACGCAATCGAGGGGAGGTGAGATTGACAGTTCATGAGGCATGTTCAACGTAGCCCCGCAATAGACCCGTAAAGAATTCAAAACGAACGAACGCCGAGAAGTTGGAATCCAGCGGAGGAATGTGGGTTGCGCGAATCCGTGATGAGTACTGAGGAAAACACGGGCAGGTGGAGGAGGGGGGCAAAATGCTCCTGGAGGACAAGGGGATGGATTGGAGAGACTCTAAGGACTGATCGGGAGAGATAAAAGACACTCGAGCGAATGCTATTATCTTTCAATTTACGGAACACGCCTTCGATTTCTCCGGGCGGGACTCGTCCGGCGCTGCTACCGGAGGGCCGGGCCGGAGTGCTTCCCCGGTGCGCAGTGAATGGAGCCAGGATCACGGGAGAAGGAATGAGAGGAGGAGAAAACGTCATCCAATAAAATTGGTTTCCCCTCTCCACCACCCTTCTCTCTCTCGCCCCGCCAACACCTTCACCCCACCTCCCGCCCATTTAGCGGGATGAGGAATAACAATTGCGCGCCCACCGCGTAATCAAGTACACTCTTTACTGCTTCGCCCCGATAGTAAATTAATTTCGAAAAAAAGCGGAAAATGTGGCGGACGTTTTATCAATTTCATCGTCGAATGGAATTCCATGGGGGCGGAGGGGGTTTTCGCGTGGCCCATCCCACTCGGACGGGTTCCGAAAATAGCCTGACGACGTAACGCGGGCGAGCGGCCCGTTTTTTGAAGTGCCCCTGGGGTTTCTTAACCTTTTCCGAACCCTTATGAAAGGTGTTGTCCCTTCCCACAACTCTCCCTTTCACACTGACCTGTTTACATTAACTATGGCAGTTGAGAATAATTCGATCGTGGCAATTATCGGCCCATCTGGCGAGGGGCGGGAGGGAGGCAGGGTTCTTGTGACAGGGGTGGCTCAATACAGCGATACCACGCCCTATGTGCGAGGGCTGCCCAGAGAGTAACCTCCGTTTTCGTGTAGCGAGAGTGGTGGTGGGAGCCGAGAAGTCAGTACTCCTTAAGCTGCAGTAGTTGACAGGAGGCGTCGTTTGTTCACCATAGCAAGACAAAATGAACACTACAATTGAAAGTCCCGCCGAATGGTAAGTCCGTTCAGTGATAAGGTTTTTACTGATAAAAACATCAAACTTACTGACATTCATCGGGAAATTTGTGCTCGGTAAGGAAGAAATGTGATGAGTGACAAGAGTTGTGTGCGTCAGTGTTGTCGTACGTTAAAGAGTGAACACAAATGTCCATGATGATGATAGAAGTGGGCACCCGTCTGTGGTAAACAATGAACTGCCAAACAAAATTGACGAACAATTCGTCAAAACCAGCATTTACGATATCTGAAATCTTTAAAGAGTTTTCCATGTATATCTACAACTCTGTTGCATAGAAACACAACTGAAAAGTAAGGCTACTATATACACATGCTGTGCTCGTCTCGACGAGGACCTTCAAGATGCAATAATCAGTTGGCTGTGATCTCTGGCGGAAGGAATTGTATGCTGAAGAAATTTCAGAACTAGTTCAAAGATATGGCTAATGTTTGAATTTTTGGCGAATATGTCTAAAATAGTAGATATATGTAGTTTTGACATGACATTAATAAATTTTCTGTATCTATTTCCGTGTATTTGTTATTGCCTGTGTGGTGGCCTAACATCCCCCGCAACACCCCCTAGCGGCGGCTTGCGGGGAATTATATAGATATATAACCGAGGTGACTCTCTGGACAGCCATCTTATTTGACCAATGGGCATAAAATATTTTAGCCAAATACAAACATTGATTTCCCTTAAGTATAATCATTAAATAAACTTTATGAATTCAAACAGAGGTTTACTTGGACGTTTGGGAAAGAGAAAGAATATTTAAGGCACCGTGCAAGCATGTGTTTAAAAGATATACATTAAGCCCTTAAAATAAACGCATGAAATTACATTTGCGGATAACAATGCCGAGCTATTCTCAAAATTAGCTCTCGAAGAATATACTTAAATATTACGAATAATCATATTGTGACAATTAATTTAAATGACTGCGTCCTTGGACTTCAAAAGAATTTTTTTCTCCGTATGGGGGCCTATGTGCCTCGTTTTGAGTCCACTTCCAACTTGAAATCATATGCTTTGGTCATAAATTTCTAATCCTTATCAGTAGTAAGATACTTTTTTCTTCAGCCAAGGTTCATAAACTAAGGCATACCTTCACCTAATCTGGAATATCAGTCCCAGATTAATTTTACCTCACTCTCGAAGTTCTGAGCTCCGTCTCAATGCCTTCGGGAGATATTTGCAAGCGCAACCCAAGTGGGATGGAATGCACTGCAAAGGACATAGACATACCATGCAGTTTCTGAATTCACTGCTAACATTTCTTAATTTCTCAATCGAAATCAAGACGACTTCGCGTCTCCTTGGGCCCTCGAATACAAGACCTGATCCGATTTAGAGTAGTGACTTACGATTTAAGATCCAATATACTTCCTTTTGTTACACTTTTATTCCTATATTGACTCTTAAAATCCTCGCCAAATGTCTATCTTGATATTTAGAGAATAATCAATGGAAAAAATACCATTCAGTTCTAATGACCGCCCAAGTGACATGGAACGGACAGCTACCCAGGTTCAACGAATTTCAGACGTGCTATTTGACGGTTAATGCTTTGGATAGTAACATAATGGCTCTCAGTATCAATGATGGGGACCAATTTGATTTTTCACCTGCGGAAAACATTAAAGGGCCTTCTTAATCATAGCTACGAATTAATATGGTTAACCACTCGTTTGCGTTACGATGGAAAGCGTATATATCACATATATCTGCATAATATATTTGAATTATAATGGGATATTTCATCGTACCACGAATTAAACCATACGTCTTTTGCAATGGAGACGGTATGCATATGCATATGCGTTGTAAAACACACATGTAGTGCGTGTATACGCAATAATAATAAAATTGACGTAATTGAAAATAATGAATGTCTTTAAAAGGTTCGATACCAATGAAATGTTTCTGATATGAGTAAGCTGTGAAATTCAAGAGAGAAAACGGAATAGCCGTAGCGGCTTAATTGAAAGCTGGATTCTATTGATGTGCGCGCATGCCATTTTTAGTAAACAGCCGCTCGACGAAATTGTTAATAAGAGCTCCCCGATCATTATGAAGACAAGACGATCCCTGGAACGAGTGTTTGCGGAATGCGAACGCTCCCGACATCCCAAAGAGAGCCCGCACAAATGCACTGCCGCTTATAACTATACATGGTCTGTGTAGAAAGTATCGGGAAAGGTTTCAGAAAAATACATTTATTTCAGATATTGCTACAATGCCTCAAAAATCTTCAAAGTACATCCCTTGAGCATCAATACACTTTTGTCAACGGCTTTTCCACGACTGGAAGGCTCCCTTGTTGACGGATTCCTGAAAGTCCTTAAAGGTACGCGTGCGAGCTTCTTTGACGGCACTTAGGGTCCCTATGAGGGACTAATTCCCTTTTGGGAATAGAAAATTTTCTGCTGGTGCTAAGGAGGGACTAAAAGGGGTTTGGGGAATCGTCGTGATGCCACTGTTGAAGGTCTCCTCAAGCATACAGTCGACTCTGCTCTTGGTCGTCCGTCAAGACCTTCGGGACGAGTTTAGAGTATTCCGCATCGCCAAATTTGCAGTGATATTGGTGTACACGTACTTTTGATGCAAACCTTGTATAGGCGAACGCGCGCACAAACACACACGCACAGACGCACACACACACACAAACACACATGCGTGATGGCATCTCGCAGAAGCAAGTCGCACGCGTTTCGCACGCGATCGCCACTTCGTTGTCATCCTGGGAATGTTCGGAAGGGGGAAGGGCGAAGGGAGTTTGGGAACGGGAGAGAGGGAGAGAAATGTACCTTCGCTCCGTCTCCCGTCAGCGCCCCTCAACGCAGCGAATGGAATCAGGCCGAGGGAAATGCTGAAGGGAGAAGGCAATTTATGTTCCCGTGAATAAGTATAAACTCATTTTCGCTCGCGCATAAACAAGCGTTTTTATTCGCTCTGGAGGAGCACAGGAGGACTTTTCAAAATCACGGGGAGGGGACGGAGGCGCGGTTAAACGGCAAGATGGGCGGCAAATCCAATCCAGGCGCCGACCTCTCTCTCTCTCCCCGGGGACTCACGAATGAAGTTGTCACTCCGGGCGTGCTCCCATGTTCCACCCATTCCCATTCAAATTTACACTCTTTCTCTTTTTGCATCTCTCTCTCTCTCACACCTTCTCACGGGTTTGTCGCCTCTCCATTTTTTTGTTTTCACTCCTTAAAAAAACTGTCCGCCTCCCACCCGTCTCCTACCCCCCCCCCCCACACATCGACCCACTCCTCCTGCGACCGCTGCCCACTCCTCCGTGAAACCGGAACACGTGCGTGCAATTACCATTTGCCCACACCCGCATCCATTTCATATTTTCCCGCTCGATTCGATTCTACATGAGCGTGACCAACGCGAGTAAAATACTCCCTCCTCGTCGTCAGTCGAATTCACCCCGGGTTGTCATTCGTGCCTCCCGATTCACCGTGGATTGGGACACCGAGTCATACTAGCGATAGGAGCGAACTTGCACCTGCTGTGCAATTTTAAAACCCAGTATCTTCAGTAGTTTCTTATTATATCGACAATGAGCCTTATTCGATTCTCGAATGTAATTTTGCCTTTTACAGGCTCAGCAACATCAAGCAAACTTACATTCCTGTTTTGCTGGCAAAATAATGAGTTGGTTCTTTAGACCATTTTAGTTAATTAAATGAAAAACACAATGCATATTTCCACTGTAATTTATTTTCGTTCTACTAATTTCAACGCTTAGGCGTCATCATCAGGTACAAATTAATCAAGTCGCGGGCCATTTATATATCATTCATGTGGGGAGTTGGTGAGAGAGGGGGGAAGGAGGGGAAACGGGGAAGTAGGGAAACAATTGAATACCATTTTAGTTTTCTGTTTCTATCTGATTGTGTCAACTCATCAGGATCATTGATGGCTTCACTTGTTTCATTTACTATTGCTCCAAAAATGCGTAAATTTAAATTATTATATCATGCACTCCTCTCACGGGACATGCAAGCTCCCAAAAAAAATATTTTGTCAAGTTCACGAACTACTTTTTCAGTGCATTCTTCAGGACGATAATCAGGTTCATAGTAATTTTGCTCTGTTTTGTGTCATCTAATGCTTCTGTAGTACTTAAATTGTACCTAGTTTTATTTTTAAGCTCTCGTGAACCACCCCACCCCCACTGTGTGTCCCCCAGACACACAGTGGGGGTGAGGGTAGTTGACGAGCCAATGCCACCATTTAACGACGAGTGATTTTTCATCGGAATAAAGAAGCGGGAAAACTGAATTCATAGTTAATTGCAAGGCCGCACACTCAAAACGATCAATCGCCATGCCTACGCTCGTACGAGTCTTTAAGATACATCTCTTCTTACACTTTAACTACAATCTGTACTTCGGTGTGTCTTCTCACAGATTTTATTTCTCATGAACTTCCTGTGTTCTTTGGTATAGGAGTTTTCATCATAATAATTGGCTTTTAACCAAAATTTTTACCAGTAGTTCGTTTTTTCGTATTGAGTGGTTGCCAAAGATATAAGACCTTTAAGGGTAGGTCCCAAAAGTAAGCAGTCATTTTCCATCGTCTTTTTTGACTAAAAATGACCTGTCTTGTTATTGTGGAAGCCTGTCGTGTAAGTGGTTGTAGTTAATTTTTATTCCCTTTTTCCCTTAGCAAATAATTAATTAATTAGCTGAACTAACCCATCTTTTGAATTAAGTCTTCCTCCGACATGTATACAAATTTGCGCGTTATTTGACAGTTTTTACTGAAAATTTTTCCCATTTCTCTACCTCTCCTAAATATTAGTTTATCACCTACCCTTCCCTCCTGGTTCTTGCACCCCCTGCCACACACCACAACGAAAACGTTTTCCAACGAATATATTTTTAATGACGAAATGGATCTAAGTAAAAAATAACCGTCGTACATGCCAAAGAAAGTTGAAGCGGATTTGACGAATGCAATAATGCTTAGTTTTCAGAAATATGCCATTATATTTAAGTTTTGGTGCGAGGAAAACTGCCTAGAATTCAAATTTTTCGTGCTGTATGATTATGGCAGCATTTTCTACTCCTCAGCATATGATAAATCGCTGTCCCCATCATATTGCACCGATATTATTTTCTGGATAGAAGAGAGGTTGTCTATATGTCATCTAGTCAGACAATTTGTCAGAAAATTAGCCAGAAAATATTCAGCTTCGTGAGGATACGAAAGTATTAGATTTTGAATGTAAAACGGATTCCGTCAAAAAGAAATTCGAATAACGGAACCTACTACAATTGATAGATGGGGCAGATCTAATAAGAGACGGACAATCGGAAGGCTAGGGAAAATAATAAACTGCATTATAATAAATTAATAAAAATAAAATAATACGATAAAAATCTAAAAACGGATGAAACTCCGTACTCAATGTCATACTTTGTCTGAAATGATAAAGTAGCCAAGCGGCATGAAAGTACCACTAATCCCGAGACGATTTCGCCGTGAGCTATTCCTATGCACATTTCTATGTCAACCGCATGGTTTGCGCGGTAGAACTCTCAAAGAAACCTTAGGTGCTACCTAAAATACAAACACCTATTTCCCCGGCGAGATGGTCCCACAAGGAACGCATGAATCTCAGAAGCAATGCGTTTTGACAAAAGCTCTCTCTAACTGAAGACGAAACATTCGTAAAATCCGTCAGACAAGGGTAATTTACGTGACATGATATTAAAAAAGTCCCAGAAAGGAATGATTTCAACGGTTATTCAAACATTGTCCCCAACTATAACGCCCGTTCCCTAGCCAAAGAGCATTCGTGGCGGGGGATTACGACAGTTTACTCAAGAAGATAATTATATCTTGGCACACACAAAGTAACCAATGGGAGTGAGCGTTCGCGTTCAAATTCAGTTAGAAAAAGCGTAACGGAGAGAAAAGTACAAAGTTTTAATCATCCAATCAACATTGGGGAATTTATAATGACGTCTGCGAGTTCTTTAGGAAATATTTTATGCTCTTGCTTCCTAATACGAGTATATTTATTATTTAAAGTATAAAGATGCCAAGACTACTGAATTTTACTTCGCCTAAAATTGCATAAGGAAGGGAATGGAAGATTAGAATCCATTGGTAACTTAGCGTCTTATTACTAAATGAAACTTCATGATTCCTATTCTAAATCCACCCTCCAACAGGTGTATGGTAACGAATGAATGATACCAGTGCAATCATAAAAGAAATTTTCTTAAGTCCTTTCTTGCTCTACTTCAGTTATTATGCATAAAAAGTAACGCACATGGAAAACTTACACCCTTAATCATGAATAGCCCCTTTTCAATCATAAGGTTTCCGTTTCAATCATAACCTTTCTGAATATTTGGCATGTTCGAAGGAAAATGAAGATACTACTCATCATCACCGTTCCCCTACTCTACAAATTCAAAATGTTACGACATTGAACTACTGTAATCCTGAAAAAGTGGAGTTTTGTCTTCCTTTGCCAGAAATTACACATAAAAATAAAAATTTCCAACAAAATAATCTAATTAGCTATAAATAATTGAAATAAAGGGCTAATGTACATAATAATATCCAACTTCTGCTTAAAAACCTAACCATTTTGAAATGTTCGTCTTCATCTCACGGAGAAAAGCAAATAACTGTGCAGATAACAATTTATGGGTTTAATTTAAATATACCGTGTAAATTCAAAATATATTAATACTTACACCGTTGCGTTCCATTTGAGCATTAGGAAAATATTTAAGAAAAGTGTAGTCATAATTCCGACAGTACATAGTACTCGAGTTTGTTATTTAATTGTGATGAAAATGTAGCAGTATAACGGAAGACCGTGACAAAGCATAACGATCCGGGTCAATGAACATTATAAATGTTTCTAGTTAGTTAAATAGTATCACTCACTGTTTGTCAATTACCTATTTAAACAAGATCTCCAGATTCCAAGGAACTGCGAGAGATGCCGCAGCAGTAACTTTTAACGGAGTTCATCCGCTAATATTAATTTCAATGCAATAATTTCAAAGTGTAAAAATCATTTTCCTTGATCGGGATGAGCAAATTATTGCCGAAAGTTGTAAACTTTGAGAGCAACAAAGCGGGATTTATCCTTGGAGTTAACGAAGGAATCGAAGGGGAACAGGGAAAGTGCTGCGCTCAAATGACAACACATCGCTGGTCAATGGTCAAGTTCTTCGCTCATCATCGCATTTTTTCAATCTCCTTTTTCAAGTCGCCAATGTGCAACTTCAACTTTCCCTTACGGAATTGCCCGCCATCCAAGGTCTTCCAAGGCCTCAGAAAAGCTTATGCCATAGAAAATCACAAATTTAAACCACAACAACAAGACTGTGTGATTAGGTATATAATTCGGTTGATTCTTTTTGCAGAAATTACCACATTTAATACATCTAATAGTGTAAACGGTCAATTAAAGTTATAATTTCAAATTTTGTTTTACTTTTCAAAATCATACCACCTCTTTGTTGGTCCTAGTTATCCCATGTGACAATTTGGAATGGATGCATCCATTTTTCAATCAGACATGTATTAGAGGTGGAGGAGGACTATTTCAAATGAATGTAAAAAAAATTAGGACATCCTCCCGCAGTTCTAAATCTAAAAGGGGCCAGGAAGTCTCATTAAACATTCCCAATACATGCTTTTGTTGGTAGTACATTCTTCACTGGGAGTGAAGAATTTCGTTCGGCTGGATTTAATACACCGCCGGATGACGTGCAAAGTACGAGTATGAATGTGTGTGGGAATTGTTTCTTAATTCTATAAAATAAGCAAGATATCTGCTTTATATCTGATATAAATTTACTCTGCAAATAAATTGATCTTCAAGTACAGAATGCCGTGAGTCTATCAATGTTGCTTTTTTGTTTCAGGAAGCCGTAGATTGAAGTAACTCGCAGTATGGAGAAGATAGAGGCTCTCAGTGTGGTTAAGTTCCTTCATTTGAAAGATTACGGTGCCCGGAAAATCCACGAAGAAATGATGGATGTTAATGGAAATGATATCCCGTGATATGATACAGTTGTGAAGTGGAAAAGGAATTTTCAAACTGGCCACATGTCCCTCACAGACGATCCGAGAAGTGGAAGACCATCACTCACGGACGATGCTGCTGCCACAGTGAAGAAAGTGAAGAGGACTTAATCCGATTAGACCGAAGAGCAGCCATCCAAATGATCATGAATGAGTCAGATCCACGGCAAGTGTGAAGAAAATCATTCCTCGACTACTGAATCCTCTTCAGAAGCAAACACGGGGCCACCTGCAATCGCGACCAGCAATCAAAGCGATGTGGCTTTGAAATTTAGCCACATCCGCTCTATTCTCCTGATCTCGTCCCAAGTGACCTTTTTCTTATTCCAAGAACTCAAGGAAATATTGTAGTGTAGGAGATTTGGCACCAAAAATCATAATATGAGGTAGAACAATAGTTTTCCACGTAATCTGCTGAATTCTACAATGACATCCTTCAAAATGTCAAGAAACACCAGGAGAAATGTATAATTCTAAATGGTGATTACGGAGAGAAAACTAGAGAATAACAAATAAATATTAACTTTCTACCCAGATTATTTTTATTAATGCTGGTAATTAAAAGTTTACGATTCCCCCTAATAATGCAATCACTTCCGATTTTAACGAAAACATAACGAGGCGCCACAAGGCGGCATAAGTGGAAAGAGACAATTGATGTGTTAAGATGTGTTTTTGAAAAATAGGCCCAACCCCGCAGCCCTTCCTCAGTTAACCTCATTTCAGATGAATGTGTTAGTTTGACCACATCAACTCTAATTGACGCACTTCGGTATTTCCTATATTTTCTGATTGACGGAGGGGTTGCCCAAAGGGCTGTGGAGTCTTTTCTGGGGCATTATTATAAACAATGTTGAATGTTTGCTCTCAAATTTTCCTGATTTATTTTTCTACTAACTGATAGGCAAAGTTTCTGCAGGCGCGAATATAGCTTCAGCATGCGTAATAATATTTATTACGCATGCTGATCCGGAGCAGAAGCCCCGCACTTAATTGGGCTGTCGGGAGTGAAGGGGGAGCGAGCAACCGAGCGCCCATCCTTCGATCGTCCGAATAGTGAAATAATAGGAGAGCATTTAAACTTTTGAAGAGCTAAATGCATCTTCAACTTCTATTTAACTGTCCCAGAAAATTAACTGGCTCCTAAATTTTCCATAGATGTACGTGGAAGGGAAAGACAGGGAGCAGCAAGCAAAGTGTGAATATGTGATTTAGAAAGGCCCATCAAATGCAACCAGTCGATTTTTGAAGAGATAGTCATTCATCCATCGCTTCTTTCACCCTCTTGTCATTGAAACTCCCAATAAACGAGGATCTCAGTCACAGGAGTTCACTTGGCCCTTGTCCAAATCTTTAGAAAGATTTATCCCTTAGCTTCAAAACAATTTACGAGGGTAGGCTGAAAACTAATGCACGAATGCTTGTAGACCACAAACAAAAAAAACAAATTGCAAGATCGGGCAAAAAGTACATTAAAGTACACTTCTTAATTCCCAAAATCATAAGTTTATTTTTCAACGTAGTCACCGTTAAGGCTAAAACATTTCTCCCAACGTGTAACAAGTTTTTTTAATTCCGTCACTGAAAAACTCTTCCGACTTTTCTCGATTCCAGGACTTGACAGCTGCCTTCACCTCATCGTCCGAGGTGTAATGATTACCCTTGATGTGTCTCTTGAGTTGAGGAAAAAAAATGAAAATAGCAGAGCGCATAATCGGCTGAATAAAGAGGGTGTGGAATCGGTTCTAATCTCAGGTTCCGCAGAGCCTCTCCAGTTGCGCACGAGGTGTGCGGACAAGCGTTGTCATGTTGCGAGATTATTGGCGCCAGGCTGACTTTAACACGATAAACTCGACCAATATGGTTTGCGATACGCTTTCCACTTATTCGTCCATCATTTTGAATCAAATCGAGTTTGCAATGTTTATCGTCTGTGGCAGTGATCGACGTCCGCTGCGTGTTTCATAAAAAATATGCCTTTTCCAAGCTTGCAACCACGAAATTTTACTACCTATCGATTTACAGTGGACCTATCAACAGCATCGTCACCATAAACAGCCTTTAAACGACGATGAATCTAAGTAGGATTCACTTTTACAGCAGTCAAAAATTTGGTAACAGCACGCTGTTGGACTCACGTTGACATAGCACTAGAACACGTCTCTTCCGTACGTACTTCCGCTTCTCAATATACCCTGGGACAACCTCAAACCTGAGCATGCGCATTGAGGGGGAATGTAACTTCCCCAAATGCTCCCAGGAGTACTTTTGAAGGTCATTTTGTCTGTGGTCTACAAGCATGTGTGCATTAGATTTCAGCCAACCCTCGTGCCATGTATAATTATGAACATAATATAACTTTATATCACACTTTGAATTTTTCCATCAAAAGAGACGACGGGAGTGGGCGTATCGCACTATGCAGAGGATGCAGCTCTTCCACGCACCATTGTGACAGAGCGGGGGTGGTGGGAGGAAAAGCATGAGAAGGGCGTATCGCATGGACCCTTGGAGGGACACGAAAATGTCTACCACTGCATTTCACAACTATTATGTCGTTATTTAATCTCATAATAACGGCAGTTAATCTCTCCTTTTATGGTATCCTGGTGTCCACACTTGGTGGATGCCGAACAGAGGGAAAGTGGTCTCATACATTTAGAAAGGCGATTGCCAGAATGAAAATTATGCTTTGTATATTAAGTTAAAAATAGTATTTATTCAAGAAAAGAAGATAGAGGGTGAGAAAGAGCTATCTGTAAATTGAATCCAACTACTTTTCCCTCTCTTCGCAGCAGCGTTAGTAGTGAGAACAATATGAAAAGAACCAGCATTACATTGGGGCCGTTTTCCCAAAAAAAAAGTGATTCACTTTCCTCTCTCTTAGAGAAAAAAGAACAACGACAAATGAGTTGCAAGAATTAAATAAATGTAATTTATGTCCCTCGATTTCCATTTCATGCGTTCCTTTATTATGATAATTTTGTTAAGTGCGCGCCAATTTAGTTAAAGGAAATTGTCATCTCGAGAATCATGTAGTTCATGATGATATCTTAAATATAGAGTATATTTATTTAGATCTCAAGTTTTACACATAATGCAAATCCAAGCAAAACTACGGAAATTCCATTCCAATTTTAAAATATAGAACATTCCCTAATACGAAAACATGATGATTACTCAGACTAGCGTGGTTAAAATAAAAATACCTTCTCCTTTTTGATATTTCCCTCGTTGTACGGCACACCTGGAGAGTCGGATTTAGGTGTGCCCGGGTGTGAAAAATTGGCGCTGTGATATCTCCGATTCGTGACTTCCGTCCTCCGAGAGGCGTCTTCTGTTTTTACTGTCGTACCAGCAAACGGCTTTCAAGTTGAGAATTAAACGGAGCGATCCTTTGGACTTGATACCACTCGAAGGTCGTGAATGACCACACGAGCCTCCAACACACGACCACGTGGAGGATTGTCTGTCCTGGATTGGCAAAGCACTAATCTAATCTCTACGAAATATTTCATTGCGGTGAGTGGCGTAAGCAAGCAATGCACAATTCTCTGACCTGGGCCTAAAGCAAACCTTGGGTCATAAGCCGTATCACCACAAATTTTAATTCAACTGCAAAATAATTCTATCGCCTAATGTTTCCGGCTACCCTGCGAAACTAACGCGGTCACCGATTACATAAACCGTCTTGGATGCTAAAACGAAGGAATCTAAAGAAGATTCGGATATCTAAAAATGCTTCAGCAATTATTTATCGTAGGCGAGGCATAAACATTTGCTGAGAGCATACCCGGTTGCAATTCAAAACTGAAGGTACCGTTTCCAATTAGACCTTATAAATGTAATCAATGATTGCCAAAATCTGAAATAGAGAGATCTATTCAGAAATAAAGAGGGACGTTTATTTTATATACATAAATAGTCTCTGTTGAGTTTTACGCTCATCTTTTTCCCCAATACCAGAAATTGCTTAACTATCAAATAGAGTGTAACTATATAACGCATAATTTTTGGCGCCAAGAGTATTTCTGTAAGTTCGCATCAGGACATTTCGTAGACCTCCTAAGTAGTTAATACAAAATACAATAGAATGACTATCCTGATTGAAAACAATATATCTTTCGGCATTTAGCATGATTCAACGAGCACATTATTAAACAATTTATTTTTAAATTATTATTTGGAATAGAAAGCGTCCATATATGATAAGAAAAATCATTGCTATTGGTGGAAAATATTTTCAATATCTCCGAATCGATGCCTATAATGAACTCACACGAATTGGAAAGAAGATACCTACTGTTCCGATGAGGTTTTTTTTATTTAGACGTGTGGTTTATTTCCAAGAGGCATACCATTTTTGCTTAATATGCCTTTATGCCGTAGGTTGATGCAAACAAAGAGAAAAATTTTACCTTTGAGAGCAACTTGCGCGATCAAATACTTTGCTTTTTGCATATCTAGCTGGATAACTTATTCAAAATATTTCAATTGCCTTGTCTAATTGAAGATTCATTCTTCCTACACACTTTTAAGAAACCAAATGCTTCCAAGATGTAGGTAAAACCAAAATACAGAACCTTATTCAATTTCATCTTCTTCTCAAAGTGCTTTGCTATGTCTCCCCAACGCTGGCTATCACTGCGGCCGATTCCCTAATACTTTCAACCAGGAAGCCTGCTTTCCTTTGATTCCTCTTCGGCCTTTCATGTTGTCTTTAAGTATCAGATGTATTATTTGATATGTTTTTCCTCTCAACACTCCTCAAATGGACAACTTGAAGTGATGTGACTTAGACGACTGATGAAATTTCTGGTGGAATCTCTCCCTAATACATATACATATATACTGCCCTAAATCAGATCATCACCGACCGAAGGGCTCTGAACACTTGTAGCATAGTTACCTACAAGTATGTCCGGTAGATCTACATCATTGTCTTTTCTAATAAATGGATTCAGAACAATGAAACAATGTTAATAGTACTGTATTGTAAAATTTGTTTTTTTATAAGTTCTTCGGAAAGATGAGCTCACCTCGCATTGCAACATTCACGATAAGAAATTAGTGAAATGACATTGCGCGGATAAATATGAAGAGTGATTCCCAATCTTTTCTTTCGATTATTCAATTCTTTCGTCTAAATGCTATTTGAACGCTATTTTACATCTACCAAACAGTACAGTTTCCAAAGTATATTCAAACTTGATAATAATTAAGAGACTAATTAATACCATTCTGTATTGGCAATTATAAAGTTTTGTGAGATTTAAAAAATATTTTTCTGTGTATTCCATAACTTTTGATCCAAGTAGCCGGATTTATATGAAAGTATTAAATGCACATAAATGAAACTTCCATTAGCAGGTCATTTAAATACGAACTTATAAACTGTGCCATTTAGTGGGTTACTACTTTCTTGTTGGAAAATTCTCTGTCCTTTCACGAAAGGAGTACCCGAATGGATCTTCATAAATGCTAGTGGATGTAGCAACATATCCATGCTCTCGAGCACAAAGCGCAACTCGGTGAGACTGAAGTGGTCCTTGGCAAACCTCTCAAAAGGCTCGTACGGAGGAAAACGTGATTTAAAAAAATAGCAGCCAGTCTCAATAAAGAGAGGTCATTTACACTTTATTTTTCGGTGACTCGACTCAGTCCTACTCTCCCTCGACCCCCCCCCCCGTAAACACACTCTATGCCTCCCTCCCACCTCTCTCTCCCGGGACGACAGCAAGGGTGGGAAAATAATATATTTATATTGCACGGCTCATTCACTAGGTGAGCAAGGCTTCTCAAAAGTTTAACAGCGTCCGATGCGGAGGGGAGATAGTCGAGAGAGGCTGTAAATAAATCGGTGAGTTAGAGCGGGCCGGAGTGTCCGGGCCCATCCAGGCCCACCCCCCACCCCACCCCGTCCATTCCACTTCCCCTTCCCCTCTTCGAACACCAGCCCGAAAGCCTCCCCTCTCCCCGCCGCCCCCTCGTTAACGCATAAGCGGATACACACACGCGAACACGTCCACTCCAACCGTTTTTATTCCCTCGCCGCAGTCATTTACAGCCACCGTTTCCTCACCTCCACCACTCGCCCCCTCACCTAATAACTAACTCCGCTGAGCAGTGAAATCAGGAAAATATGCATATCGGCCGAGAGATGCATGCCATGAAGGCGGGATGTAAAATAACGGAATTCGGCTTCTATCGCCACAATCTCAGGAGACAAATCGTAGGGACCGAATTAATTCAAGCGCATAAACTTGGTTAAGTGGTAAAAATGGTGATATGTTCGAGTTCTCTTCATTCCCGTCCCACATAAAAACTCCTCGCCAATTGTTTCCTAAATTGCACCGGGGACTTTTGGTGGATACATGGGACGCTGAGTGAGCGTGGAACCCTTGGAAGGTTTTTGAGATTTGGCTCTCGGGGAAGAATCAAGGAAGAGGATTTGAGGAGAGAATTTGACGGAAGCTGATGAGTAAAGGTGGCTTAGAGGCCGAGAGATTGAGGAGAGATATCCGAGAGGTGAGGAGAGTTGAAGGTGGAGACCAAGGATGGGCATTTGAAATTTTTGAGGAAGGAAATTATCACAATTTAAAGAAGGCATCAATCAATCAATTTCAATGAGAATCTATTCCCATCCAATGATATTCAGAAGTAGTTCTAAACAGAATTCCTTGAGAATTATTCACTCTTTGTGTGATAGGTAAGCATTTCATTTATTTGAGACCGGTCGAATTCTTAAAATTCCAATAAATACATTTACGCTGAAATTGGTATAGTAACACCAAAAATACTGGATGATAAATTCTGAATATGCAAAATTGAAATATATATATCTTATGCTACCGGAGAAACAACTGGCATCGCAAACAAAGTTCCATAATCTTATTTCAACCGACAGAAGCTAAAGCGGAGAAGAGGACCCGAAGTAGAGGAGCTGGATTATCGTTTCGGTGATTTGAAAAAGCAACGCTAAACAAGTGGACATGTGGGGACCGAACAACCACTCAAAGCTATCCACATGAAATGGCATCGATATTTGTATCAGAAAGACAACCAGAAGGTAAAATGTCGACGTAATGAAATGTAGACATCACGATGACGATCGCCCACAGAAGAGACAGAGAGAGAAAAGCGCCCCCTTCAAAATGCCTCGGCCATAGGGGATGGGCGAGGGGAGGTCTAGGCCCACCCCACCCCTTTCTACCCCCTGCTCCCCCCTGCCACCTCGCTCGAATCTACGGCCCCTCACTCACTAACTCACGCCACGCCAACGGAATCTCTGCCTCGAGTATTCACGGAAATCACATAGATTCTTGTCCGAGGTTCCACATTATTTTTTTATAGGGCCCATAAAAAAATGTAAATAACGCGCGAGATTTTTCCGGGAGGCGTATTGGGAGGGGGGATTTTGAGATAAAAGGGATATTTGGGGGGGGAGTCTGAGAGACTAACCCACAGAAGCATGGGAGCAATATTTTGGGTCCGGGCGGCGGAAGGGGGTGGGTTGAGAGAGGGTGTTAAGAGAGGCGTAGGCCTTTACGCCCCACGCCAGTGGGACGCACTCAGGGCCTAATGCAGGCCTACCCCAAATTCTCGATCTTGCCTATCCGAGCTCCCGTATTCATTTGGTCTCAGCAGCGCGTTTCCTAACCTACTGTTTTACACGAGGGCTGCCCAGAAAGTAACCTTCGTGTAACGTGAGAAGTAGTGGAGGTAGCCGAATGGTCGCTGTGTTGACGCACACAGTAGGTCAGTACGCCTCGAACTGCATTCGTTGGAAGGTCGCTTCGCTTGTCGTTTGTTAACAATAGCGAGCCAATATGGGCAATACAATTAAAATTCACGCAAGTCCGTTCAGTGATCAGGTTTTTACTGATAGAAAACTTCAAAGATATTGACATTCATTGGGAAATTTGTCCGAACTAAATGTGATGAGTGACAAGAATTGTGCTTCAGGGTTTTCGTTTTGTTTAAGAGTGAATATTCAAGTATCTATACTTGTAAATGCCCATGATGATGACATAAGTGGCCGTCCGTCTGTGGTGAACAATTAACTGCGCCTGAAAATTGACGAAAAGTTCGTGAAAAACCGGTGTTTTGAGATATCTGAAATCTTTAGAAAGTTTTACGTAGATTTCTACGACTCGGTTGCATGGAAACACGACTGAAAAGTTAGGTTACAGCATGTTTTGTGCTCGTCTCGACGAGGAACTTCAAGATGCCTCCCTCGGCTGGCTGCGATCTCAGGCGGCAGAATTTTATGCTGAAGGAATTTGTACCTAGTTGAGAGATATGACAAATGTTTAAATCTGTTGAGCGAATACATATAATAATAGTAGAAATATGTAGTTTTGAGATAAAAATAACCAATTTTCTGTATCTATTCCAGTGTTTTTTGTATAGCATTACAGAGGTTACTTTCTGGACAGCCTTTTTAAATATGGAAGAGATTCATGTCATTGTTTCAAATTTCCTTCAAATGCTCAGTCAGTCATCGATAATATGAGGAAAACGAAAGTATTAGGAAAGACAAAAAGAATTGTTAAATAGCTGCTAATAATTATGATTAGTGAACGATTTATCAGGTACATTAATTGCATTACTTTTTTAAAATTTTCATGCTTTCAAATTCACATTTACACGATGCCTCAATGGTAGAGGAGGAAATCCATCAAGACGACAATGATATCAATTTATTGCTGTTTCACATTTATATTTCAATCTTGATTCTAGTGATTGACAAACAAATTGTTTATTTATCTCTTAAGCAGTTGGTCACTCAAATTTTGTCATTATTTCATGCGGTAACAAAGGCGTCCAGGAGATAGTAATATGTACATCGTTACTTCTCGTTGTCACTCTCTATCGTAAATATTTAATATGAACGCAAAAAAAATTCTCTATATTAAATGCAATGAAGTGAATGCCTCAATTGTTAATTACTGCTCACCTTCTTTTCTTCGAAAAATATATCAACCCCAGTCGGAAAATGCTATGCGTAGATGGGCCTGATATTCTTGTGCACGGAAAAGGAGGGAGCGGACGACTTCCGAAATTTTCTGGGAAAATTAAAATCCCTACCGATGGCGCGCCGAAGTGCCATGACCGTCCATGATCAAGAGTTTCTGCGCATCGCCGGACGCACTCTGGTGATTTAGAATCACAATAAACATCCGTTTGTTCGACCATCTTCGTCAACTTTCGCATTAGTATCCTCCGAAACCGCTTACTCTCCCCTAGTGTCATCGGCTAGTCTCCGATCGCATCAGAATCAATAAAACATCCATTTTCCCTCCCTTAATTGCTCCCTTATCCCAATTCCACGCTTCAAAATGTCAAAGCGTTCTTAAAACACCCTTTAGTGATGTCTGGCATTGCTCTCACTTAGATAAAATAACCATGTCAGGAGACGCAATAGCAACCTGGACCAGATATAAACAGCGATCACCAGCTAATTGTCATGGTCAACTGATTGCATTGCAAAAATAAGCGGAAGGTACCACAAAAAACCAAATGGAACACAAAGAAAATGGAGAAAAGAAAGTATGTGAGAAGTTTACCACGGCCATCGACAACAAAATAGGAGGAATAAAAGGAAATTCCATAACGGGACGATAGAAGGAAATATATAATTTAACAGCCAAAGTGGCAGAAGGAAGGAAATCAATGTCGACATAAAGCAAGGAAACAGCGAAACAGCTTATACTTACACTGGTAAAGAGAGTATTCGAATAAATAAAAACAGCATTCCAAACTCTCTGAGATACAACTAGCAATGTATAATAGAATATTGCGAAGAGATGGAAGGGATGGATGCATATGGGATGATGGATAATACTCCGCCAAGGGCTGAAATCACTTGAACCTAACGTAATTAAAGAAGGTATATTGGCAGGAAAAGAGAAAGGGGAGATGTTAATACTGAAAACGAATACCACAGAGCCGTGAAAGACTTAAATAATAACAATTCTTCTGGAGTTGACATAATAAACGGAGGAAAATCTAGACACAGGGTCAAAGGGAGGAATACCCACTTTGGAATATTGGACTACATGGCTGATAACTACTACAGAAAAAATTACCAGAGAACTTCGAGATGGGTTTGTTAAATGCATTACTGAATATTTCAAATGCAAATAAATGCGAACAACTCATTACATCATGCTTGATGCCTCTAAAATATTGCAATGCCATAAATAATAGAAATACTTAAGCAAAGAAAAATTATCCAAAAAATACAATAAAATTACATTAAAATTTCGGAGCCAGGAAAAGCCGAATAAGAAGAGTTGAGGCCGAATAATCAGGTTGAGGGCACATATCGAAACAATTATACACGTAAACAAACCTTAATGTATGGCATTCGTGGATTTGGAAAAGACCATCGACAAAGTCGAAAGGAACAATATACTCAAGAAACTAGAAGCACTAGGGTTCCAATGCAAAGTGAGGTGATGGAAAGTATCAGCCATCAAGGAAAATATAAGCCAAAATAAACGAAGAATTAAACAATAATGAAACCTCTTGCCAATAATATTCAACGCACATCTAGAAGAGGCAATAAAAGGAGTGCAAAAATTGTGTATCAAAATTGTGAAGTAGACAGGCGAGAAATTAATATCAGGGAAGGGGGGACAGTCCCTTTCCCTGTACCGACTATGGTTTCCTAGGAAGAACTGGTACCGGAAAAATCACACCGCTACTGTGAAGCTTGGTGTGCCCAGGAGTCTAACCCACACCTTCCGACCAGAAGTCCAACGCTCTACCACCTGGGCTATATTGTTTAGTGATTATGATGAATCATAAACTAAACGAAAATGAAATACTAGAACGTAATCGAGAGAAAATGAAGGCATTCATCGAAATGTCGGAGTACAGTGAATGGAGTTTTTCATCTTCCTGGGCATCATAATTAGATGGAATGGAAGATAACAAGCAAATCATAGTTTACGCTAAGAAGACGCTAAGGGCTTCGCGGAAAAGATGCTATCGCTTTGCTTAAGTAATCTAAGGTGGCAAACAAGGGAGCAGTTCGTCTTAAAGTTCGTATGGAGCTTAGAACTTAACGGATCAGCGACAGGGAGCACTGGAAAATTGACCAGCGAAGAGCAGTAGACTTCGAAACATGGTGCTGGAGGAGAATGCTTCAAATTATTTGAGCAGACAAAGTGAGGAACGTATATAAAAGAGCTGAAGATGAAAGGACCACATGTAGAACTCGGTGGCAAAGAAGAAATAAATATATTGGATCAGAAACGCCTTGAAGAAAATAGGTGTCCGAGAGTGTTCTTCCTTTGTGGAACTAAATTTAGTTGAGTTGTAAATCAGATTTGAGGCATATATTGCGTCTTCACTGAAGAACATACGATTAAAGAAGGTTCATTTTTATACACACATTACCACACACACACGCACTTCCACCACCCTTGAATTAATAACGGACGGACATGTTTATTTATTTTATTTTTATTCATAAATATCACGAAAGCCACTGACATGGTGTGCGGCAGGGAGTGAATAAACACCAGAATAATTTTACCCGAACATGACCCTACCGCGGTAGAACAATGATATTATGATCCTTAATCGTGTGTGGACTAAACGACATCTTAAATCTACCCGTCCCCACTTAACCTCTCCAATTTTATTAGCATGATCTCTCCTACCGTAGTACGATGGAGGTAATAATACATATTCAGCGTCATTGCTAAAGAGACATCTTTCCAATTTCTGCAAGAGCTTCTATCTATAATTTAACCTTTGCTCCTCGAGTGATTCCCAGCCTCGCTCCTCTAATAATTTGGATACGCTACTCAGTTTATCATAACAACGTTTTTTTCTCTCAGTGCTCGTGAAACCATTCGCGTTTAAGTGTTTTTTTTTCTACTTTTTGACTTACTTGTGTAACTTTACCCCAAGTTCGTCATACTCTTGCATCACTTAGTGGTTTTTCATCACCTGTGAACAGCAACCAAAGATTGTTCCATCGTACGAATTATTTTAAGAATGCCACGACCTACGCCGGAGTAATGGAGGGAGTGAAAGGAAATACTTTCAGAAAGATCCCAGGTCAAAGGCAGCCCAACGAATTTCTTTAAATTCCAAGCCAAAAAATCCAACCAAATGAAAACAGCCCCATTAAAAATACAAACATGTGAGAAGTGAAAACACTTTCTGACACCTCCCTAGACGACTACGTTACTGCGGTTGCTGATGCAATTGGTAACGGAAATAACATGATGCGACCAAGCTGTCAGGAGAAAGAATATGTATCTACCTGTGGAATGAAAAAATACTTGACAATTGCAATCACATTCACGCAGGTGCTGTAATCAACAACTGCGACCAAGATGGTATATCCAGCTGAAAGATTGGTGATTCCAACTATACCACCATAGCATCCAGAGCCACATTGGCAGAGAGGCAAGCCCGATCATTACCCTCACGGCGGCTATAAAGAGCTAGCCAGTCCTGGCACACATGCAATCCTAGCGCCGGCAGTTATCTATGATCCAAGGAGAGGGTGTCATCATTCCAGAATCATTATTTAGTTGAGTTAGAAACGGGAAAACACCGAATCTATTCAATTTCAGCGATCTTAAGTGCATCGCATTCGTAGGCGAAGGCCACTTAGACGACACTCTTCTTGCACAGGAAACCCGCCGGAGAAAAATTACTCCTCTCCCACGGAAAAACCCTCGGTATCGAATGCCATTGAAGATAGCATGTCCCATCAGCCGCCGAAAAAGAATGGGAAGGAACCCCCGGCCCTCACCTCACCAAAGACCAAAACTCAGAAGTCCCATCCTATCTTCGGAAAAACTCCCTCCCTACCTATTCCCCCTCCTCCCGACGAACCTTCCGTTCCCGCAAGCCTCGCTCTCTCCCCTCCCTCAATCCCCCTACCCGCTTCCCGCCATTCCGCGCCCGCACGCTCGGAAGCAAACACGTTCACAGCCTAGCGCCACGATGAAGGCGTCAAAAGTAGGCACTAAAATGATCCCTGAAAAGCGAGAGGAAAGCACGAAGAATGTGCTGCGCGGGAAAGTAGCGCAAGTAGAATAAAAGCTGCGTCCAGACGCCTTAAAAAATTAGGGAGCATGGATTAAGTGCCTAAATGTTAGGAGTCTAATGAAAAGGCAGCTTTAGTTTGGACGTTTTTCACGTGGGCGTTTTTCGGAGTGGCCAGTCAGACGATATTGGTAGTCTAGAAAGATAAATTTATTTCGAGAATCTGAAATTATATAACATTTAGTTTCCCGTTAAATGAAAATAAATAATAAGAGAATTATTGGTAAAAAGATGTTCTGAAAAATCTGAAAGATAATCACCAGCGTGCATCTTTATACTTTCAATTGAAATGAGCAGGGATATATGTCGTGGGATTTCATAGAGATTGTAAACCTCCTTCGAAGGAGCGCCTGGCTCATGAGAATCCTTGGGCGCAGGAGGGACGCGTATGGATATCCACCTGGAGTTAGAGAGGGAAAGCGGGGCGAGAGGGAAGGAAATGGAAGGGCCCCACGGAGGACGAACGGGGATGTCTCGCCCTTATTTAAGGGGGCACGCCCCCCTCGTAATAGGCCTCCCCTCTCACTGCCGCCACTGTTCGGGACCGTTCATCTTACATGTGGACCATCAAGTTGTCCATTTAAAGGATAAAATGGTTACGTACCATGCCAGCGAGCGCTGACGGCCTTGGCATATCAACGTCTCTAGCGCTCGCGATTGAAGGACATCAGAAACAAAATTATCACCGAGCCCTTTGTATAGTTTTTGAACTCTTACCCAACAGGCCTTTATGGGATGATTGATATCATGGTGTGTACGTACCCTCATTCAGAGATCACAAAACAAATATTCTCTTTAAAATCTGCAGTGTTGATAATTACTTACCGGAAAAAAGACCAACCTAATAAAAATTTTCCAAAGGAATAGTATGACCAATTTATAATGTTATTTAATTATGAATGTATTTTAATTTATTTACTAAATACTGCAGCCCTGAATCCTCATTGAAGTCAAAATTATGTGCATCGAAACTGTTGCCTTCCAAAATATTGCATCTACCTTTGTTACCACGTTTTATGACGTCAAATTCTTAACTCTCAATACTTATAGGAAAATAATTTGAAATATTTTTAAATATATCCATGCATTATATCTCTATTACAATTTTACGCCATCAACTAATTGATCGCAGGTAGAATTCTTAAAGTTTTGGCTGAGTTATTTTCCAGGGAGCCATCGACCCGTGTTGAGTTATCATTTCCCTTTTCAAATATTACTTTTCCCTTATCTACCTTGAAGCCCGACCACTATATTATTTTATATTTGATTGAAGAAATTAAATCACTATTCTCAATGAAATATTTTTACCAATACTGCACATTTTTTCAAACGAGTGATCACAAACGAGAGCTTATTTGTAAGAAAGGAAACTTCTAGCCTCATCATCAATAGATCTGTGCAATGAACATGAGAGTTTCACAGAGGATTGCATTCAAGTTTTAATATGCTGATAACATATTTCATATAAATGCAAGCAGAAGACTGAGAAAAAATCAGAGATAGTTCGCGATGATGATATGCTAAGCAAATTATACAGCGGTGTATAAATTTAAACAAATAATTTTGGACCGGGACAGTTAATAGCAACCTGTGCTAGCAGATGATCATCACCTAAATGCAAGTTACCTATGACTCAAGATATGACAGCCTATCCACATGAGATCTAGGGCAACCTTCACGATCGGTGAAAAGCCAAAAATTACACTGTCAGTCATGGGAATAAAGCTTCCACAGATGCAGCAT
Source organism: Hetaerina americana (assembly GCF_022747635.1). Taxonomy (NCBI): domain Eukaryota; kingdom Metazoa; phylum Arthropoda; class Insecta; order Odonata; family Calopterygidae; genus Hetaerina; species Hetaerina americana. The sequence goes on along the minus strand of NW_027287427.1, from coordinate 85,743,374 downwards.
ACACTTATTTCAAACCAAGGACATGCACCTTCTAATACCTTCTCCGTTGACTCGGAAATTGAATGATGCGGATATTCAAACTACGAGGGTGGGCTGAAAACTAATGCACACATGCATGTAGAGCGCGAACAAGAGCAAATAGCAAGATCGGGTAAATAGTACAGTAAAGTACAATTCTTAATTCCTAAAATCATATGCTTATTTTTCAACATAGTCACCGTTAAGGCTAACACATTTCTCCCAAAGTATAACAAGTTTTTTCATTCCGTCACTGAAAAACTCTTACGACTTTTCTCGAATCCAGGACTTGCAGCTGCCTTCACCTCATCGTCCGAGGTTTAATGATTACCCTTGACTTGAGGAAAAAATATAAATCGCAAGGCGCAAGATCGGGAGAATAAAAAGGGTGTGGAGTCGATTCAAATTTCAGGTTTCGCTGAGCCTCTCCAGTTGCGCGCCGCGAGGTGTGTGGACGAGCGTTGTCATGTTGCAAGATTATTGGCGCCAGGCTGCCTTTAACGTTCCTTGAATATTCCAATATGGCTTGCAATATGCTCTTCAGTGAATCTCCAGTCATTTTGAATCAAATATTCGACGAGTTTGCGATGTTTATAGTCTGTGGCAGTGATCGAACGTCATCTGCGTGTTTCACCAACAATTATGGCTTTTCCAGACTCGCAACCACGAAATTTTATCACACATCGATTTTCAGTAGACCTATCCACTGCATTGGCAAAATAAACAGCCTTTAAACGGTGATGAATTTCAGTAGGAGTCACTTTTTCAGCAGTTGAAAATTCGATAACAGCACGCTGTTTAACTCGCGTTGACATAACACTAGAATACGTCTGCATACTTCCGCTTCTCAAAATATACTGGATAAATGAAACGACCTCAAACCTGCGCATGCGTGTTAAGGGGGAATGATACTTCAACAATGCACCAGGAGTGCTTCTGAAGGTCATTTTGTTGGTGGTCTACAAGAATGTGCGCATTATTTTTCAGCCAACCCTCGTACTTTGAGCGTGCCGTAATATTAGTCTCAAAATTTCCAAGAAAATGACGTCATTTGTAAGAGAGGTTGCGCTTTATGAGTGTCAAAGGTATAACACCAACTGCTCTCCCTCCTCTTAAAATATATAAATGAGATTATCATTCATAAGCCTACGCTTACCAACCTCAAGTCGTTTAGGCAGCTGAAAAATACCTTTTTTGATCAAGGGTGATGAACATTCTATTGCAGATTTTTCGAGATATACGACGTAAATCTCAAAAGTACCCGACCCAACAACGAAAACACCAAGAGTCAGGAAAAAATTGTATTTATTTTTCAACGTTATCATTTTTCAGATCTATACAATTTTCCCAGCGATGTTCAATAAGTTCGATACCCTTTTGATAGTAAGAACTGTCTTACTCCTCAAAATAGCCATTAACTGCCGGCATCACTTCTTCACGGTTGGAGAATCTTTGATCAACGAGCCAGTTTTTCAAGTTTTCAAACTGAAAATAACCCCAGAAGACTAAATCTGGCGAATAGGGTGCATGAGGTTGCAATTACAACTTTACTTCATGAATTTGTTTCATTGCAATAGCGAATTTTTGAGCTGGTGTATTGTCTTGATGAAACAACACTTTCTTCTTAGCCAAATGCGACCGCTTTTGCTTCATTAACTCTCTCAAACATTGCTACAAGTTCGTTTAATACTCGCCGTTGATAGCTTTTTCTTTTTCAAGATAGTCAATGAAAACTAACACACGCTCATCCCAAAAATCCGACGCCATGACCTTGCCTGCAGATGAAACGGTCTTGCCTTCTTTGGAGGCGGTTCTCCCTTTTTGATCCGATGTTTTTTATTGTTCTTTTGTCTCGGGTGTGAGTAATAGAGCCATGTATTATCCATGGATATGAAACGGGGTAAAAATTCTGCTTTGTTGGTGTAAACTTTGCTAAATACTCAATTGAAACATCTTCACGACACTGGTTTTGCTCGAGTGTAAGCAAACGCGGCACCCATCTTGCACACAGATTTCTAATGTCCAAATGTTCAGTTAATATGCGATGTACCGCACTTTTTGAAATAGCTACTATGCCTGTTATCTCGCGAACTTTCAGTTGACGATCATCCAGTGTCACTTTGTGAATTTTTTTCACCGTTTCTGGAGTCATCACCTCATATGGTCGACCAATGCGATGCTCGTCTTGACAGCTCGTGCGGCCTCGTTTAAACTTTGCTACACAATATTTTACTGTTGTAAAGAAAGAAGCAGACTCATCCAGTTAAGTTCTATATTGGTTGGGCTAAGGCCTTTGAAATAAAAGTATTGTATCGCATAAAGATGACCAATTTTATCAATTTTCACAAATTCCCTGAAAACGTTCACTATTGATGGCTGCCAAACAAATACTAAAGAACGTAGCGTCTTCAAACTTGAAACATATGATTTATAAATTGCGTACTTTTTAATGCGGTGATATTTTCCAAACATCTACCGCCATCTCTAGGCCAGGCCGGGTACTTCTGGGACCACCCTCGTACCACATATATTCGAGACGAGGGTGTGTCGACATCACGACACTACGTGGCAACGAGGTCATAACAAGAACGTTGAAATTACTTTTTTGCCGATATAACGGTGTCGACGTATCGTAGTTGTGGAAAGCATTGACAATTTTGACTAAACTGTGCAGCTGAAGATACTGTACAGCTGTTCAGACCTTACTGGGTGGAAGATAAAGATCACGCAAGGAAAGAGATAAAAAGAAACCCTGACAAACGAGGATAATTACAAACAGCTTAATTGACAAAATCAAATTATGCCAAAGCAAATGAAAAGAATACATTAATAGAAAGAAAAGAAATAATATATCATATCAAAACAAATGGAAGAAGCCCAATCGGATGATGAAAGAAAAGGTGGAGGGATAAATAAATAAAAATCGATATTGGAACAGTTTAAAGTATGAAAGGAAAAAGGAAATGTAACCAAACCATTCGGGTGATACGCTGAATGTAAATTTTGGAGAAAAACAGGATCTGTCCCAAATGTAAGTAGAATGATTTTTTTGCGATATAATTGGGCATTAAACTCCGAAAATTGGGTTCGGGGAACATGACCACGGTTAAGGATGCTTATGGAGACGAAGAAATGTCCCAAGTGATGGTTTGACGCTTGCACAGGATGTGGTGAAAACGTGCGAAACGTGAGACACTGCTCATTTCTGATTGAACCCTAAGTTTGAGGATGTTATCATAAGAGTGTAATATTCAGACAAATGCAGTGCATTGCATTGTTATAGAAGATTTAGGCATGAGAAATGTGTGCCAAGAAGGTCCCCAAGGTGCTGTCAGAAAACTCCTTGTATGACAATCTTGCCTTGGACCCCTTGGACTACGGTGAAAGGGATCCAAATTTTTTAGACTAGTTGTTTACTGGTGACGAGGCATGGGTCTGTGAGTAGAACCCAAGTATAAACCCTTTGAGTACCATTTTGGACCACTGGATTATGTCAATGAGGCCATGACGACATGCCTGAGGTCCGGTTAATACCTTACAGAAAGCATACCAAAACTGGCGGAGGCACTGGTATAGGTGTGTCAATACATATCGTAAGGGTGCTCTTTTAAAGAATTTTAGCAAATTGTACTTTGGTCTGCAATATTTAATTTCCCAGATATAATTTTAACTATTTTTGGGACAGACTTTGTATGGCTACCAACCATTTTGAGGCAATGGAAAGGCTCACCTTTTAAAAAATGAACTTGTGCCCATAAATGATACGAATGAATATCATCGCCATTCCTATATATTGTCTTCATCTAGGATATACATATCTACACATACAATAGTCAGTCGACGCAGGTAGGAATCGGAATGCCCCTGAAGAGTGTTCGCCACCACCGGAGATTGAACTCGGGTCCCCGACGAGGGAAGGCAGTGCCCTAACCACGTACCGCGAGTCTCAATTTGAAATCCCTGCGCTCAGGAGTGGTTTCGCTCGAGGGTGCATTAGACCCTGCGGCGCCCTAATTCTCCTCTCGCACGGCTCTCACTTCGTCCAAGAGACTCTAAGATGAATTCGGATATTCAAGTCAATTTGTTTGCGGCTTCTAGATTTTTTCCTCTATCGACTTATACGTGAAATATGGTCAGGGATCACTACGACGTGCCACAAGAGGTCTCCAAATGAAGGCATTTTCTCCTTCGGCCTCAACAATGCTTCCCTCTCCACAAAATGCCTTCTTCCATGCCCATTAACCTCCCTCATGAATAACACAGAAGAGGAGAAGATTACAGGCGGGAGAAGGCGAAAGCAGAAGAGAAATGGGGGACACCTCGGGGCCGCACCCTTCTCCCATTGACCCTCAAGGGCCGAAAGGGCGGGGGCGGCGGTGACGGAGGAGGGGAGGAAGGGATCGGCACCGTTGGGACTTGTGCCTCGGGGGCGCGGGCCATGAATGGCGCATCCGTCGGGCCTCGAGGCACAAGGGGGCTCGATAACGCCCTCGCGTCCAAACACGGGCGCAACAGGTGATGGGTCAGTTGGGCGCGCATGGCGGGGATGCCGGCGGGGAGGAAGGGGAGGACCCGCCCGGGAAAGCATGTTAACCCCTAGGGCAGATACGGGGTCCACGGTTCTGTGGATTCTGTTGCGGCACATGCTGACAGCACTGGGAACAACTAAGGTAGAATATTTTAGGTACATGGTGGAAACTTGCCATGGTCCCTCCCGCTCAGTTGATCAATAGCCTAATGGCCACTCGGCTCCGAACAATCCCAATGAGGGCGCACATCTGAAGGGGACTGAGAGAAAAGACAGCGATACACAAGTTGTGTATCAAAAGCATCGGGAAAAGGTTCGGAAAACTAGATTTATTTCAGATCCAGCTCATATGCCTCAAAATTCTTCAAAGTACATCCATTGAGCGTCGACACAATTTTTCCAGCCGCTTTTCCACGACTCGAGGGCTCCCTGGTTGGCGGATTCCGGAAGGTGCTTAAGGGTACGCGTGTAAGATTCATGTACCGCACTTAGGGTTCCAAGGTGGTGTCTTTTGAGGGAGGATATCACTTTCGAGGCATAGGATAGTGTGCTGGTGCCACGTCGTCACTTTAAGGAGGTTGGGGAATCGTCGCGATGTCGTACAGAAGGTCTTTGCAAGCAGACACTCGACTCTGCTCTTAGTAATAATTTAGAATAGCTATTTTCAGGTCGGTGAAACGGTAATCCACAGTTATCCATTCTTATTGAAATCTAGGCACTCACAGCCCAATCAAAGATAAAGCTATTAAAATACTAAGATAGTACACCAAAGTAGAACTAGTGACAAAGAAATAGTTCTTCACATTAGCATCTTATTTCTTATTATGCATAGTCAATTGATCACAGCTAGATTTTTCTTGCTGGAGACAACGGAAACCGTTTCAAACTTTTACATATTTTTGCATACATTTTCATAGTTTCTACTTCGACCAATCTGTGCCGGTAGTATATGATGATTTTCGCGGGAGGGAGTATCGTGCTGGCAGCGCCGTTGCTGGGGAATCAAATGGTCAAATTCGACATAATATGTAATGCTAATATTCCAGGGGAAAACATTCTCAGGAAATAAGATGATGTTATACGAGTAGAAGGCTTTAGGCTGGATCAGGCCAGTTGTGCGCGCAGAAAAGACAAAAGCGCAACGAAAAGCGGTGTGTCTCCCTTCCCCTTCCCATCCCCTTCCCTTCCCATCCCCTCCCTTCCCCTTCCCCTTCCCCTTCCCCTCCCCTTCCCTTTCCCTTTCCCTTCCCGCCGAACTTGTTCGTGCATGTTTTTTTCGGATTTCTTGCGTTCCCTTCCCTCTCCCTTTCCGACTTTCGGGGGGTTTTGGAATGAAAAAATGGCGACTTGAAAAGGTCGGTTTATTTATATTAAAGTTAATTATATATAAATATTTCTATATAGGTTTGCACTAGCGGAGTCTGTATAATTGCGACTTTAAAAGTGTGGCATACTTATATATTATTCTCGCATCCATGGCAGTGCTTTTTCAATGGTGGTGGTCCGTCGATATGTGTCCGCCCTTTATTGTAGTGTTGGTAACACAAATCGAACTCGGTACCATGGCCTCCTCTTGGCAGCCTCGACAGCAAGACATGCACCTGGCTGGGTCGGTACATTTCTAGAAAAGCCAGAGGCAGGTGTGCGACGTGTTCGTCGGAGAGTATATTAATTTCGCCCTTCGCGACAATGCATGCCCTGATGGAGTCGTTGACTCTCTCCATAATATGACTGCTCGCATCCATGGCTGTGAGCTCAATGCTCAAGTGTTCATTTGAGATGAGTATCACGCGACGCGCGGGGAGAGGGGAAAAAAGGAAACCGGAAAGGGGAGGCAGGAAACTTGCTAACCGCACTTGCCTGAAACTCTTGATGCGAACACTTTAAGGAGGCTAACTTTCATCATTGCTTGCATTTCATATTTTCGAGAGAAATAATTTTACAATTGGAGGTGAAGGAAAATGAATTAGGAAAAAGAACAAAATTGTTTAAAACCAATTTATTTTATATAAACAATTTAAAGAATATACATTACAAAAATAATGATCAATTTAAACAAACACTATAGGTGAAAACATTAATGATATTAATTAATAAAACTCCATTTATATTAAAACAGAATAATTAACAACACTGAACACCAGCCTTTCCGATGCTTGTTGTAACACGCAAGGGATGCTTATTTAAACTGGAACGGGAGATCAGGATTAAGAAATAAAACACATTATCACACTTTTTTCATTTTTATTTTATCTTTTTTTATGTACAAAATAGTTATGTCACTTTGGGGAGGGGCGCTCTGCGATTCCAAGCCGCAAATGAAATAAAGAAAAAAAGGAAAAAAACATCTTTTACAAACAATGAATTGAAAAAGTTACATATAATTTGAAATATAATTTGAATTTTACATATAATTACAATCAATGAATTGAAAAGGTTACATATAATTTGAAACTAGTGATAGTGAAATGTAGATAGGATAGTATTACTTATATATCACTATATATGGTCTGTTTGTTTTGGAAATTTACATCGATTTAAAAACAGCCAAAATTGAAAGAAGAAAAATGCCATGTAAATAATTACTCGATCAATGAAATGGTCAATACAAGACTGAAGTAAAAAGATAGTACATACCAGGAGAGGATAACACACCGGGTTCCGTCCCAGGTAAGGCTCCATTTTACCTCATTGTTATTATAGGTTGTAATGTCGCCTTCATTTTCAAAAATGGTTGTATATCTTTTGGGAAGCCAAATCTTCCGTTTGGCTTCTCCTTCATATTTAATCAATCCCACCAACCCCTCCCCGTACCTCCCATTAACCTTTTCCATGCTCAAGATGAGATATTTTCTATTTAGGTCTAATTCTTCTTTTTTTAAAAATGCGGGGCTGTTTTTGTTTACTCCCACCAACAGGCTGTTCAACTTGTCCATCTGAAAGGAATGAAGTAATTAGTATATATTGTTACATCGGCAAATTGTATTAATAATGAAAAATGTGGAAGGATACCTTACCTTTCAATTGGGGGATTTTTTTAAAAATCGGCGTGACCTGTTCGAAGGAGGAAGATAAAAATTAATGAAAGAAATATGAATAATAAGTAATAATTTTCTAAGGCACGTCATCTTACCTTTCCCTTGTCTTGATTTACTTCGAATGGCGTTCAGGGCGACACCCTCTGGATATATACGCGGAAAAGAGCGGATGTTTTCATGAGAGAACCGGATGGATTATATGGAAAATATTGCCAATGTGTCTAGTTTAAGGTTCGTTACAGAAGAAAAATATTTTTTTTAAACGTAACGAAAATATTTTTTACCAAGTGGGAAGGTCTCTCTCTCTCTCCCTCGACGGAAACGTGATGACATAACTCGACGGAAACGTGATGACAAAGCGAATTTGTTTTTCCAAGCGGACGAGCGCTAGCAATTCATTTCATAGCATTGACGCGAAAGAAATGGACGCCCCCCAAATTGTGTTCGATCTTTACGATAGGGAAACATTTGGTTATAAATTGAATCAACGAAAATGGTGGGACAAATTGAAGTTAAGATGGTTTTGTCTTGACGCTAGACTTCCGTTGGTATGCGTTAACCATATACGGGCCGAACGGCTAAGAGAATGGGCAGAAAAAGAGGAGGATAGGAAGGATAGACTGGAGGCGAGAATAAGGAAAGCAAAAGAAAGTAGCGCGGTCGCGGCATTCCAATGCTAGAGGTGGAAGGATAAGCTTGTGTTCGCTTGCGCTGTTGCATAAATGGAATAAATTAACATAATAAAATTTGTTTCACGCAGAGAAATAACTGGGCAAAAATATAATTCGAAGCTAAACGTAATTTGGTTAAAGAATCGAATGAATGAAATTGTTGAAGATACCGATGCGAACTGTTGCATTAAACATAAACTTGTGAAGCAGTTATACCTAAACTTAATTCGAATGCATGAAAAACCTAGCAAACTAATGTCCGAATGTAAATTATATTACAATCCAAATTTCAGTAATAATTTCGAGGCATTAGCAGGAAATAAATGTCGAAAGTTGCAGCAAAGAAAAAATAATTTACTATGTTACGAATCCATGCCACCTTCCCCAGAATGAATATTGAATAAACTTAATAATCACAACCGTTAAACATACACGATTATAGTCGATAATGCGACCTCGAAATGGTCGCCTCTTAACTAATCCAGTACATTATGAAAATATATATGCAGACCTTCACGCTGTAATAGTTTTTCTGAAAAAAAATTAAAAAAAATTCATCTTCTCAAACGCGCGCGCGCATCTCACGCGAGTTTTTTTATAGAGCCACAGCGACCGCAGCGATACTTTTCGTTTTCTCGCGCGCGCGATACACATTGCATCGGCACTTCAGAGAGAGAGACAGGCAGGAGCAGTTTGTGTGAGTTGAGTGTTACAGAAAACGACGCATTTATTTCTGCAGAGAGAATGTGTCCGATAGATAAATTATTCGCAGCAAAATCAATTTTTGACGTTGAGGAAGAGGCTAGTGATGTGGAAGAGGTTAGTGATGTGGAAGATATTAGTGATGAGGCGGAGATTAGCGATGAGGGGGAGATTAGCGATGAGGGCGACAGTGAAGTTATGGACGAAGGTAATCATTTTAACACAATTCGAGTCACGGTCCGTTATGAGGATAGCGATGAAGATGCAGATATGCACGAAGTTAATTTTCCTTGTATGAACGTCCATGATCAAGCATCGCCATATTATACGCATGTGGAAATTAATGTTCCCCTACACTTACCTCCCTTGTCGGACTTTTATATACTTTTAACATATGCCAGTTTACCGGGAATGATTCTTGACAATGTGAATAGTTTTGTATGCACCCTGGAAAGTTTGGAATTTGACGGTATCCATTTGGTGGGGAGAAAATGGTCATTGGTATGGGCTGTACGTGATTACGAGACTGCTCATTGCCTTTTAAACATGGCATCGAATAAATTACGACACGATGAGGCAGACGTAATTGGTTGGGTGACGTCTGAGATTCCTACCTCATGATAAATAAAAAAAGCATACATATATATATAAAATCGAAAAAAAACCGATGCATAGTAAATAATGTGGTCTCGAAAAATGACCACCCTTAAAAAACCCCAGTGTGCATCATGCAATAATAAAAAATAGGCCTATGCGTTATAATAAAATTTTTCTAGAAAAAAATAAAAACTGCAATGCTAAAATTTTAGCCTTCTTAAACGCGTACATCCCCCCAAGCGAGAGGAGTCCTCGCCGCGTTCTCCATATCTTATCTCCCTCGTGGTTTCCGGCTCTGCGCTCCCGCCGCTGTCTGTTCACGGAAAAATATTTTCCTTTCCGACTCCTCCCGTCTTTTGCTGCCGTAAGTAGTGCGAAGCCGAACTAAAATATATATAGTTTCCGATACGCCCCCATCAGTCGTTTGCTAGCATTCCACGTCCCGGGAGTAGTGGGGGTGTTTGTGAAGCAATGGAGCAACAACTTTGTGACGTGTGCTACAAATATTATCAAAATTTGCAAAGCCACCAAATTTCCGATGTGCACCGAAGGCATGAATTACGACAATTTGGCGGTGAAAATCGACCATTAATCGAACTACAGTCGGCTGCGCAGAATCGATTGAAAACATATTGGGTGAGTAGAATCGAAGAAATATCCGATGTTGTAACATTTTTGGGAGCAATCAAAAGCACAATAAGGGATAAAATAACCGAACAACTTCGAAGTAATCCATTGAAAATTAATGTAATTTTAAAATGCCGATTTGTTAATGATGAGCAATTCGATGATCGATGTTTCAAAACTAAGAACGTTAGAGTGTTTCAGGCCGACGATGTCGATGAGATATTAGATTTATTGTATTCGAAACTATTAAAAGAAAAAAGCGAGCATAGCGCGAAAGGGAGTGGATGGATTTTATCAATGGTTGAAGGGTTAGAACTCCGAATAAATAGATACACCCCTTTGGGGGGTCTACATATATTGAACTTCCGAAAAAAATTAAAAACACCAGGGCTGTAATTAACGTAAAAAATACCGATTTGTTTTGTTTTAAATATGCAATTTGGTCGAAGAACATATGCCTACATCCGGAAAGAGTTTCCAAATATAATACCGAAGCGTTCAGAACCGGTTACGATTGGGATTGTATAAGCTATCCAGTAGAAATCCGAGCAATTACAAAATTCCAATCCAACAATATTTCGATTAATGTTTTCGGTTTGGATGAAAAGCAAAATGTATATCCGTTGAAAGTAGTCGAGCGAGAGTTTCTAGACCACAGAGATTTGCTATTTTTGACCGAAAACGAAAAAAGTCATTTCTGCTGGATTAAGAACTTTAACCGACTAGTGAAACATCAAGTGACGAAACATACGGGATCCTGTTATGTATGCAAAAGATGTTTTAAACGTTGTCAATCCAAAAAATCTTTCGATGCTCACAAGGAAGATTGCAACCGAAATTCGCCATCGAAAATAATCCTTCCAAACGATGACGAGGCTTTTTTAAAGTTTAAGAATTACTCGCATACAACTCGAGTTCCATTCGTAGTTTACGCCGACTTTGAGTGTTTGCTACCGCGCGTTTTATCTTGTCAGCCGTTGAATGAGCATTCGTACACGCAAATGCGACAACATCACGAAGCGATGTCATTTTGCATGCTTATGGTTTCCAGTACGGGGGAATTTTTCGAGCCCGTTCTTTACCGCGGGAAAGATGCGATCCAGGTCTTTTTGGAAAAACTCAAAGATATGGCGCTTTTTGCACGAGTCAAATACCGAAATGTAGTACCGATGCAAGCAATGAGCGAAGATGAGTTGATTGCATTCGACACATGCTCTATTTGCCATATATGCGGCCTCGAGTTGGGCGCGGACCGTGTCAGAGATCACGATCACCTCTCCGGCAAATTTCGAGGTGCAGCCCATTATGCGTGCAATATAAATTATCAGAAACCGAGATTCCTCCCAGTTTTCTGTCATAACCTGTCAAATTATGACGCGCATCTCATCGTGCCGCATCTCGGCTCGGATGATTTCAGAATAACATTCATACCGAACAATGAGGAAAAATACATTTCATTTTCGAAATATGTAGATTCAAGATTCTCATACCGATTTATCGACACCTTTCGATTTATGAGCACATCACTTTCGAAATTGGTCGATATTCTTCCAGCCGAAAAATTTAGGCAAACCGCGCGCATCTTCCGAGATAAACTAGAATTCGTCACACGAAAAGGCGTTTTCCCGTATGAATATGTAGATTCATGGGAAAAACTCAACGAAACATGCTTGCCACCGATTGAACATTTTTATAGCACAAACACGGAAGATACAAGTACCGAAGACGATTATGCATTTGCTCGAAAGGTGTGGGACGAATTTGATTGCAATACCCTGGGAGTCTATTCCGATCTTTACTTAAAAACCGATGTTCTTTTACTATCCGATGTTTTCGAAAACTTCAGAGATTCTATGATATCGATCTATGGGCTGGACCCCGCATGGTATTTCACTATGCCGGGCCTTTCTTTCGATGCTATGCTTAAGCAAACCGGAGTCAAACTCTAATTGTTAACCGATTATGATATGATTCTTATGTTCGAAAAAGGCATTCGAGGAGGCATAAGCCAATGTATTAAACGGTATGCCGAAGCTAATAACGAATATATGAATCAATTCGATCCCGAAAAGGAGTCGAAATATCTAGGATATATCGACTGTACAAATTTATACGGATTATCGTTATCGGAATCACTTCCGATCGGAGGCTTCAAATGGGTTGATGTGAGGGAAGCGGTGGACGTTATGACAATCCCCGACGACTCTCCCAAAGGCTATCTTTTGGAAGTCGATCTGAAATATCCAACCGAACTTCACGATTCACACTCCGATTTACCATTTTGTTGCGAGCATAAGGCCCCGCCAGGGAGTAAACACCCAAAATTATTAACGACGCTTGACGATAAGGAGCATTATGTTGTTCACTACCGAGCATTGAAACAGGCGATAGCTGCCGGTTTACGAGTTACGAAAATACACAAAATAATCGAATTCGAGCAATCCCGATGGATGAAACCATACGTCGATTCCAATACGAAAAGGCGTAAATTAGCAAATTCCGATTTCGATAAGAAACTGATGAAATATGCGACAAACAGCGTATTCGGGAAAACATGTGAGAACGTACGAAATCGGAAAAATATCGAACTTGTCAACAATGAAAAGCGATTAGACAAACTGATTTCGAGTTCTATGTTTCTCGATCGAACGATCTTTGCAGAAAATCTCATAGCCGTTCACCTGAGAAAAACATCAATCAAGATGAACAAGCCGCTTTATATTGGGCAAACCGTTTTAGATAATTCAAAAGTATTCATGTACGATTTCTTCTACAAGCACATGAAAAGAAAAAATGTAAACTTGTGTTACATGGATACCGACAGCTTCATAATGGAAATGCCGATAAATTTTTACGAAGATATTAAACGGAACATCTCTCTTTACGATACATCCAATTATCCTCCCGACCATCCTTGCTATTCAAAAGCTAACGAGAAAGTAATCGGTAAAATGAAGGACAAGTGTGCTGGGAAGATTATGACGCATTTTATCGGATTACGAAGCAAATTATATGCCTACCGTGTGCAGGGAGGATGTGTGAGGAAACGTGCAAAAGGCGTAAAAAGAGCAACGCTCAGCAAAACGATCACATTCGAAGACTATGTTACCTGCTTACGTGAAAATTCTACGGCATTCAGATCGATGTTTCTGATTAGATCGAAGGAGCATAAGCTGACCACCGTAAAAATAAATAAAATTGCATTGAGTTCCAATGACGATAAACGTTATGTTTGCGAAGACGGAATCAATACATTAGCTTGGGGGCATTATAAAATAAATGCGTTTTCCGATACGTGAGTTGCCAATTGTTAACATCGGTTGCAATGGGTGGATTTAATATATAAATAACGTTTTTCCGAGTCGTACTCAGTCACTATTCGCAATTGGTAAATGAAACATCGCGGGATTCGCGAAGCTTTTGAGCATAATCATGAGATTAATATTTTTGGTCTTGTTTCTCACCGAGCTGGGGTTGAGCATTTCCGGTATCATACCAGACAACAACCGCACGTATTGCATATCGAGTTATCTGCAACAATATGGCTACCTGAATGTGAGCGAGAATGGACTTGCCAACGTAAAACCGGCGGAAATAACAGAATCACTAAGAAGGTTTCAAGAATATTATAATATCAGCGATGCGGGTGGGCGGATGGATGAAGAGACTGTGGATTTTATGAAAAACCCCCGGTGTGGCGTAGCGGATGATTTTGCATTCTCAATAACCCCGTACAAGTGGCGTAAGAATGTTATCAATTGGCATTACATCTTCGTAAATGAAACCTACATTGCATTGGCAAAGAAAGCATTCGAGACATGGGCCGAGGTAACGAATGTTACATTCGAGCAAAATTCTAGAGCACCCGATATCATTATCAGAAATGCTGCCCTTATTCATAAAAATGTTGGTCCGGGTTTCTGCGCCATGAGTTTTGATGGAAATGGCGGTCAATTAGCCCACGCAGATTATCCGAAGGCTAACGGCGAGTCAGTAGAAATTCACATTGACCAGGACGAGGATTGGTATTTAGGATTTGATAGGGCCGAACTAAAATACAGCCTTCTCGCAACACTTATCCACGAAATTGGTCATGCTTTGGGAATCGCGCACTCCAATTATAAAAATGCTATCATGTACGCAATATACAACGCATCCGATTATAGATGGCCTTACACGAAGATGACATTCAAGCGATACAGTACATTTATGGCAGACCTGCAGAAAAGAAAGAAAACGAAGGAGGGGGGAGTGGTGGAGGCGAGGTGGAGGATGGGAATATGGGGCGAGAAAGAAATGACCCCCCTCCCATGTTGTGCGAATTAAAAAAAATAGATAAATATCTTATACTAAATCACTTGTTATACATATTTCACGGTCAGTATTTTTGGTTCATGGATATGGAAAATGCGGTCAATTCGGTTATATTTGGCCCCCAACGGATTACCGATTGGCTTCCCTTTCTTCCGGGTAAAAATATTACGGCAATTTATCAAAGACCGAGCGGGGAAATTGTAATTTTCATTAAGGAAATGATTTATATGATTCAATACCCGAGTATGCAATTGGTAGAGGGTTACCCTTTGGCTGCGTCATCCGTAGGACTGCCGCGTAATGCTAATATTCAAGCAGCTGTGAACACATATACAGGGATGACGTTAATATTTCACAGTAAAGATTTTATCATTGAAATGGATGAATGCCATTTTAGACCTAAAACTCAATATCGCTATCAAAAGATGTTTCCGCAAATACCATCAGACATCGATTCTGTGTTTAGATACACTAATGGAATCTTGTACTTTTTTCGCGACGATAACGTCTATGAGTACAGCGAGTTCAACAACACTCTAGTGAGAGCAGGTAAAAATAACCTAGGACTATTCGGAATAGCATGCCCCAAGAATTATTCACCAGTGTTAACAAAGATCGCGAAAGAGTTGAAGGTGCTCGCGACGCGTATGCATGACATGCTCGAAATATGAAGATAAAAGCACAAACTGAAGAGAGGAGTGTTCATTTTTCTATTCGCATCTCGCGAGTTGTTTTCGATTATGATCAAGTGGAAGCATCCTTTTACGTGTGTGGTGGCCGGCCCTTCGAGCAGCGGAAAAACAGAATTTGTCTTAAAGTTTCTCAGAAATTTAACGTCAATGGTGGATGGGAAGATAGATAAATTCATATGGTGCTGTAGCTACGGAAGTGTACCTAATGCAATCGAGACTTATAAGGTTCAGTTCTTATTCAGTCTTCCCGAAAGCTTTGCAAATCCTAAGAAGGTACCAACTCTGTACATCATAGATGACTTGATGCATGACTCCTTCAGTGATCACAGAGTAAGCGAACTTTTTACGAAAGATTCGCATCATTCAAATATCTCCGTAATTCTTATTAGCCAGAATGTTTTTTATCAGTCGCGTTTTTCACGTACCATTTCACTAAACGCAAAATACATTGTATGTTTTAGAAATCTCCGTGATCGGTCGCAAGTTAGACATTTGGCCTGCCAGGTTTATCCTGAAAATCCCGCAGCGCTCACCGAGGTATATAGGGAGGCGACTTCGAAGCCATTCACTTACTTGGTACTTGACTTTGCTCAAGAAACGGACGACTGCTTGAGGTTCAGAACGAACATATTTCCCGACGAAATCGGTGAAATTTTCGTCCCACCAAATTTACTAAACCGCCTTCAAAGTTAACCCAAGATGAAGAAAATGAAATTAGCCAGATTAAAGCGAAATGTTAACATTTTAAAAAAGATAAAGAAGGCCTCGGCTACGAAGAGAAGATCCATCATTAAGACGGCAGGTTCGGATGTCATTAAATCTTTGAGCGAATGTTGTCGAAACGTATTAAACGGTAATTGTAAGATTAGTCCGAGGTTGAGAAAAAAATTGCTCAGATACAAAAAAGCAATCAGAGAGATAGGTTGCTATAGAGCACCCCTGAAAAGAAAACGCGTTTTACTTAGTCAACAAGGAGGATTTTTGTCAGCTCTTCTTGGTGCGATACTCCCACTAATCAGCGGCGGAATAGCTAGTTTGATAAAAAAATAATGAGTTTCAAAAAGTTCGTGTTAGTGGATCCCGCAGCCACCGCCACCACCACCACCACACATGAAAAGGGGCGGAATATTAAGAACGAAATGACAGAGTTGGATAAACAAATGCAAGGAATTCTTAAGCGGATTGATTTGAACGATTCGCAAAAATGGCATTATTACCGAAAAGTATTAGATTCATACTTAGACGCAGTAGCCGAAAATAGCGAATATAATGTATTATCACACCCCGCCGTTGACCATCAACTCAAGTCAACACGCCGCAAAGGAGGAAAAATTACTAAGCCGTCCGAGCCTGATCATTATTTCATTTCTGGAGAAAACAATGAAATAGCTCTGGACGAAAAACTTAGAGAGATTTTAAATCGAAAGGACCTCCCCGACCGGCAAAAATGGATTTTATATAGAAGAATATTAAATTCGTGTATAGAAAACGTATTTAAAAAAATAAGCAGTTCATTCCAGCGTCAATATATGATGATGATGGTCATTCCGACGAGGCGGTGCCAAGGAGTGGCATAATAAATTCTGGAAAGGAATTATTGCAAGCAGACGCTAAGTTTGGGAAATGGGAGGAAAACCAAGGGAAAGGAATAGGGAGGATGGAGAGCCTGCTGGACGACTTGGAGCAGCAAATGCGAGAAGGAGAAACAGCGGCGGCGGCGGGGAACGTGCCAATAAAGGAAGAGCAGGAGAAAAGAATGAGCGAGGAGGAGGAGGAGACAGTTTTACCAAGAAGAGGAAGACGAAAACGAACGAAAAGGCCACCATACACTCCACCGTCAAACGACGGCAAGAGGAAGGGAAAAGTCTCTCAAAAAGGAGGCAAGATTCGAGCTTGGAAATCTCATCCTTGAATAAAATTTACTACGACCCATCACATCCGGCCAGTTTTTCGACTAGGAACGCATTGTGGGAGGCTCTCGGAAGAAAATTTTCAAAGAATGCCATTCAAAAATGGCTGGATTCGCAGGAAACATATTCATTACACAAACCTATCAGAAAGAAGATTTCGCGAAATTATTACGATGCGTCTTACATTGATGAAACTTGGCAGTGTGACCTCAACGACATGAGAAGTTTGATGAAGTTTAACGAAGGCTATCGGTATCTCTTGACGATCATCGACTTATTTTCTAAATATGCTTGGGCCGTACCTTTGAGGAACAAGAAGGCTGAAGATGTCATCCAAGCTTTTCACGCTATTCTCAAGAAAAGACGGCCGTTGAAGGTGCAAAGCGACAAGGGAACCGAATTTGCCAACGAAAAATTCAAGTCATATCTCGGGAGAAGAGGAATAAAATTCTATACTACCAACCAACCTGGAGTCAAAGCAGCTGTTGTGGAGAGATTCAACAGGACGTTGAAAGATAGAATGTACAAATATTTTACAAAGTACAACACATACAATTACGTGAAAGTGCTCTCGAAACTGCTCCAAAGCTATAACAATCGAGTGCATTCTAGTATCGGAATTCCACCTTCGAAGGTTAATGTTTCAAATGCTTTTCAGGTTGCACAGAAGCTAGCCCAATCAAGACGTTTGAGAAACAGAATGGGCAAGAAAGCAGCATTTGAAGTGGGTGATCACGTTCGAATCAGCAAAGAAAGGACACCATTCGCAAAAGGATACACCCCCAATTACTCCACTGAAGTTTTCAGAATTAAGGCTTTAGTACAAGGCTTGAAGGTGCCGACCTATCAACTGGAAGATTTAAACGGGGAAGATATAAAAGGAACATTTTACGGAGAGGAGTTGGTTCGAGTACGGTTGAGTGATAACACCGAATTTCAGATCGATAAAATACTCAAGCGTAGGGGTAAGGGAAAAAAGTTGGAGTTTTTCGTTAAATGGAGAGGTTATGGTAACGATTTTAATAGTTGGGTGCCGGCGTCTGCCGTGAAAAGATTGCAAGATGTTGGATAATTTTCACATAACGCTTCTCAGCGATAGTTCTGGTAATTTTTTTCCTGATAATACCATCGCACACTTTCGTACGAGGCTCCCTCATCGGATTTTACTGGGCAATGGAGAGTGGACCGTGGGGTTGGTGGAGATTTTGATACCGGAGGCATATGAAACACCCGTGGAAGATGTATCGGTGAGAGTCCTCCCGAATCACGTGCTGAAATTGGATCAACATTACGGCTCGCTGAAAGAATTGATTCATGCGATGCGAGATTCTGTGCCTGCAGACAGCCAGGCGGAATACAACGTCGAAATTGCTAAAACCATTGACGGTTTGACTTCTGATCCACCTATGACGACGACCATGGATGATATTACAGTTGGTAATAGCAAAGGTGATAAGGGTGCAAATGAGGAGGAGGAAGCAGACGTGGGAGTGGAGAAGAAAGCTACTTCGGATTGGCGTGGTTATACAGATAGGCATATGATAACAAAAGAACAATATAGCGCCCTTAAAAGAGTGGTAAACTGGTCTAATAAAAGATCCGCTCGTCCTGCTGAAGATGTGAGCCATTCCGGGACCCTCTTCGTGTACACCGATTTGATAAAACGACAATATATTGGTGATAAGTTGGCGAGATGCATGAGAGTTATCAGTACAGGGAGCGGAAGACATCAAATATTTCAAAATCCATATTATTTACCCATCGAACGAAGGGAATTCGATAGCATTGAGATATTTCTCACAGATAAAATGGGTAAGCCATTTCCATTTATTGATGGTTTGAATCCGGCTGCGGTGATACTACACTTTAAATTGAAGTGATATCATTAATTTTCATTAGTGTGCATCAAGATGGCGAATTATACGAATCGCTATATAAGATATTACGTTTCGAGGAGTCAAAGAGGCGGCGATGTCGGATCCGTTTATCGTGCGTGCCATTTCAAACAGAGAGGAAAGGGGCTTGGGTCTTTTTTCAGCGGATTGTGGAGATACGTCAAACCATTTTTTAATTCCGGGTTGAGAGCAGTCGGCGAGGAAGCGGTGAAGGCCGGGGTAGGGGCACTTTCCGACGTCGGCTCGAAGTCGGGGAGGGAAATATTACGAACGCGTTTAGGAGAGGCAGGAAGCAGCCTTAAGAGGAGAGCCGAAGCAAAGTTGGAAAGAATGGCGGGCGCAGGCTTGCGTATTGCAAAGCGACCGCGCATTGCTTCAAATAATGTGAGGATACCTGCCGACGCTGTCATCAACATGAATGACATATCCTCACCTCCCACGAGAAAGAGAAGAAAAGTTGATAGGAAAACAAAGTTGAACCGCAAGAAAAAGACGCACCGCAAGAAAAAGAATGTCGTTACGAAGAAGAAGAAAAAGGGGAAAGGGAAGCAGCGTGGTGGTGGAAGGGACATTTTCTCATAAAACCGTGATTTAACGCAAAAGATAAACAGTCTTTCTAGAGCTTGGGTGTGGACTACATCATCAAACGAAATGGAGCAAGTCATTCCTTCGTGTTTGGACCTGTTCAAACAGCTTCCTATGCAAACCAGTATTCTCGGCCACAGGACGGTAGCGTACAAACCAATTACCGCAATTGATACATATTCGGAATTGAAATTTTTAATCAAAGGCAATGGAGATAGGTATCTCGATTTAAGCAGCATATGTCTCAATGTTAAATTAAGACTAGTTAAAACTGATGAAAAGTCTTACGCGAGTGTTGACCCAAATCAACCTGGGGTCGTGAACAACATCTTACATTCCATGTTCGAAAATTGCAACGTGTCCTTGAACGGGAAAAGGGTGACCACCTCGGAATACTATGGATACAGAAGTTACATTGAAAAGCTCCTGAACTATGGTGAAGACGCTGCTCGTACGCACATGATTTGCGATGGATGGGCACTCGATGAAGGCGACGATTTGGACAAAATTGAATTGCCGAACAGAGGTTTCGTAAAACGTCAGACTTGGTTGAAGGATAGTGCCTTGCTAGAATTAGAAGGGAAACTCCACGCGGATGTGCTGCATCAAGACAGATTGTTGATCAATAATGTAGACGTTGATATAGATTTATCATTCGCCAAGCCTGATTTCTTTTTGATGGAAAAAGAGGGGGGAGATTCCATTTTGAAAATTGAAGAAGCTACACTATATGCCACGCATTACGATCTAGATCCTTCCCTTCTCGTGGCTCACGCTACTGTTTTATCCAGTGGAATGCCGATAACGTTACCCTATAAGCGAGTCGAAATTAAAACATTTACTATCCCAGCAAATAGCAGCATGTTTAGCAATGATAACCTAATATTAGGACGAATTCCAAACACGCTAGTCGCCGTTCTGTTAGATAGCAATTCATTTCTCGGTAAAAGGAATAAAAATCCTTTCAACTTTCATCATTATAGCATGTATGCCTGCTCGGTCTATGTGGACGATCAAGAATACCCTTGCGGAGGGTACGAAACTGATTTTGATACCACTTCCAAAAAGTTTTGTACCGGAGCATACCGTCAGCTGTACCGAGCCCTGAGGCTTCATCATAGTGACGGTGGAAATCAAGTGACCAAGGAGATGTTCGAGCATGGGTATTTCATTATGGCGTGGAATCTCACTCGCGACGGTTCGGGGCACGAGACTCACATTTCCCCAACTCGTACGGGAAATTTACGCTTGCAAGCCAAATTCAAGAACCCCATACAAAACGCCGTGACCGTCCTCGTTTATGCCGAGTATGATTCGGAGATTTTAATTAATAACAATAGGGAAGTAAGTTTACTTTTGTCATAAGGTTCACAACATGCAAACTCACGAGATTGACAGAGTTCTTAGGCAAAATCCGCTAACACGAGACTCATTTCGCGGAGTTTTCGCCTCTGACATTTTACCGAAATATAATGTTAAACCTGGCGTGTATATAATTAATTTTGACCCATCAAGCAAACCGGGGATTCATTGGGTTGCAGTGCACGTCATCGATTCGCAACATGCGGAATATTTCGATTCGTATGCGATTCAACCTTTCGTTCCCGATATATTAATCTTTCTTTCAAGATTTTCGTCCTTACGAACGAATACTACACGTCTTCAGAATTTCAAGTCTGATTTGTGTGGGGAGTACTGCTGCTTGTACACACTATTCAAATCCACCAAACGCTCTCTTTCGCAGTTCATTGGGGTTTTCTCACACCCTCACATAAATGATTGCAAAGTCGCTATATTGTTTGCAAAGTTTTTCGGTAAAGTCAGATGCAAACGCAAGTGCCATCCAAAATCGCAAGTATGTTGCTCGTTAGCTCAGACTTCGGCTTGGCGGCAGAGACTGAGACATATAGTTGCACGAGCTAATAAAATAATCATTAACCCGTCTGCTGGCAAACGGAGAGCACCATGCCGCATTACGAGAAAAGGAATAAAAGGAAAAATAAAAGACATCCGGGAGTAGGCGATACATTTCTAGACATATACGCGAAGGAAATTACTAAATTAATGAACACGTTGGAATATATAAACGATACCATTTCCATAAACAAGGAAACGCGACATCCGCAAGTACCCGATCAATTTCTAGACGAATTCGAGGGGGAAATTACTAGTATAATAACCAACTTGGATGATATTTACGATATCATTTCCGTAAAAAATCAACTATGCCTTCAAAGAAAATTGAAAAACATTCGAAACGTTACACAAAATAATATCCCAGACGAACACGTAACCGGATTGGTTAGAGATAATGAAAAAAGACCGGATGCAAAGAAGATAAGAAGTCCGGAAATAAGCATATAAAGAAATACGAAGCGCCAAACAAATTTTAAGTCAATCATCATGCAGTCGTCAGATAATCAGCAGCACCCGGAGCAGCAACAGTCTCCTCATGAGCAGCAGCATCCACATCCACAGCAGTGCGAACAACTCATGCCGTCACCGGATCATCAACAACAACAGCAGCCGGTGCATCAGATACAGCCTCCTGCCGAGGAGCAGCAGAGTGCTTCTGACCCTCGCATCAAGCGAAAGATCAAGACAGGAGGAGCGGAAGGGAAAGAAAATATACAGCCCAAGAGAGCGGTGAAGAAAAGTAAAACATACGAACATTGCAGTTTAGCTGCGTTCGACATTTTGGAGAGGGAAATAGAGGAAGCTATCCTTGGGGCATTACACCCAGATAAGCCCGACGCGGTACCTGTTTCCCCACCACCACCTCCTCCTCCTCCTCAACCATCATCCACGACCTCTTGTGTCGATGAGAAACATCTATCTGCCATTAAACATTTATACTATTGTGGTGCCATCCTAAGCGCAAGCAAGAAAATTCACATTGCGTGGCAGCTGAGGCAGAGTGACGGTGGGCGGGCTTACGTGAGATTGTTAAATATACCAGACGACTGTGACGAGTTGAGCGGGCTGGACTTATTCGATTGTGACCTTTGCGCCCTACGCAACTGTGAAAAGATCATTACTGGCTTCTTAAGCAGATCGAAGGGAAAGCCGAAAACAATCCGCCCACTTACGAATTTCTCCGTCGAGTTTGGCACGCATAACGGTGGTAAAGTTGTAGCGTTTGTTCGTAAATCGGGAGCTGCTCTCCTCGATCAACGTTGGGGTAAAACTGTTTTGCTAAACTTATCGGAATGGCTAGTTTTCAAAAATTCTAAATGTACTCATAGATGCTATCCTAGTTGCCAATCATTGGAGCCCGAAGCTGGACCAATTCTTCACGCCCATTCGGGATGCCGTAAGCACGGTGGGAGGGCAACACATGAGAATAACCTTTGGCATGAGGTCGACCGCCAGTCTAAACGTACCCTTCCCGTTCGACCCATGCCGAGCACAAGGATGAGTAAAGTAATTGTGGACTTCCAGGCAGGAGTTGATGGAAAGGTTTTGGTGATCAGAGAATTGGCTATGGAGGATCTGGAATCCGAGTGGCGAAGGTCGTGGCTTTTCCAGTTTCCACCCGGCATCCCAATTCCCGCGATGGAAACGAACCAGTGGCTCACTAGAAATTGGCACGGGTTAGATTATGATTCGGGCGATGTACCTTACGACGAATTGAACACTATTCTGAAAAAGGAAACCGAGCCATTTCAATATGTTTTTGCAAAAGGGTTGGAAAAATGTAAATTTTTGTCGGGAATCATTGATCGTCCAGTAATAGAACTGGCAAAGTATTTTAATGTCCCAAAATTGTGCACGCTCCCACCCACTTCAACAAAATGCGATTTTCACAAAACGGAGAAATTAGTATGTGCGGTGAAAAATTGTTCAAAATTAAAAGCTTGGATACATAATAATGTGCAGCATGATAAATTTAATTCATTTTTAAAATTTATTTAATTATTCTGCTTTGAATTCCAATTGTAATGTTATAGTGTTTGTTCTAATTGATCATATTCCTATTGTAATGTTTATTTTTTATTATTTATATATAGAATAAATTGGTTGTAAAAAAATTTGTTCTTTTTTCCTAATTCATTTTCCTTCACCTTCCATTGCATAATTATTTATCTAATAATGCTACTACTATAATAGCAATGATAAAATTTTAGCATTCTTAAAAGTATGCATCTCAGAAGAGTTTCAGGCAAGTGCGGTTAGCAAGTTTCCTGCCTCCCCTTTCCGGTTTCCTTTTTTCCCCTCTCCCCGCGCGTCGCGTGATACTCATCTCAAATGAACACTTGAGCATTGAGCTCACAGCCATGGATGCGAGCAGTCATATTATGGAGAGAGTCAACGACTCCATCAGGGCATGCATTGTCGCGAAGGGCGAAATTAATATACTCTCCGACGAACACGTCGCACACCTGCCTCTGGCTTTTCTAGAAATGTACCGACCCAGCCAGGTGCATGTCTTGCTGTCGAGGCTGCCAAGAGGAGGCCATGGTACCGAGTTCGATTTGTGTTACCAACACTACAATAAAGGGCGGACACATATCGACGGACCACCACCATTGAAAAAGCACTGCCATGGATGCGAGAATAATATATAAGTATGCCACACTTTTAAAGTCGCAATTATACAGACTCCGCTAGTGCAAACCTATATAGAAATATTTATATATAATTAACTTTAATATAAATAAACCGACCTTTTCAAGTCGCCATTTTTTCATTCCAAAACCCCCCGAAAGTCGGAAAGGGAGAGGGAAGGGAACGCAAGAAATCCGAAAAAAACATGCACGAACAAGTTCGGCGGGAAGGGAAAGGGGAGGGGAAGGGGAGGGGAAGGGGAAGGGGAAGGGGAAGGGAGGGGATGGGAAGGGAAGGGGATGGGAAGGGGAAGGGAGAGACACACCGCTTTTCGTTGCGCTTTTGTCTTTTCTGCGCGCACAACTGGCCTGATCCAGCCTAAAGCCTTCTACTTATACGTTTAGTATATTAATTCTAGATTTTAAAAGACCTTCGAAAAAGTTCTTCATAGTAAGTACATATATGGAGAATCATCCGCTACAGTAAACGTCTCATCGGGTGTCCCACAAGAAAGCGTTATCGGTCTGTTACTGTACCTTTTAGACATTAATGGCATGAGTTTTCAAGTTTCAAATAAACATTTTCTTTTTGCTGACAATGAAGTGGTATACGGGGACATATCTAGTCATGAGGATGTGGAATCATCATCTAAAGGCTCAAATGCGATCCAAAAGTGGTACGCGACATGGGAGCTAGATTTAAATTTGAATACATGTGTTTCGATAAATTTTTGGAGGAAGAGTACTTCACGAGAAAAAATTTACATCATATGGAAAACTAATAACAAAAACTTAGAATTGGTTAAATATTTGGGTGTTTCGATAACTAAGGGCATATCCTGGGGAAAGCATATCGTAAAATTTACGGAATAGCAAATAAAATTTTAGGATTCATAAAAAAGGATTCGTGAGATATATAATGAGAGGGTAAAAGAGCTTTGGTATTTTACGATAGTTAGTTCCCATCTTGAGTATGCCGAAGGTCTATGAGATCCTCTCTAGTTTGGCGTGATTTTGGAACTAGATCCTGTGCAACCTAGAGCAGCTAGGTTTGCCAAAAGTTGTAATGAACAACGTAGTAGTGTCACAACACTATTAGAAGAATTAGGATGGGAGCCACAAGTTGACCTTAGGTTGAAATACAGGTTAAATTAACCGTAAATTTGAGGCAGGCCTCTTATCCGAGGATGTTAAAGGCATATTACGGGCATCGACTTTCTATGGTAGGTCAGATCGCGTACGCAAAATCCGGGAGGTAGACAGTGGCACAGATAGGTGTAAAATGCAATTTTTCCGTCGCACAATTAGATATCAAAATAGCCATGATTGCACTAGCGAAGGGAATTATTAATTTAGGTAGTATAACTATTAATTGGAAGTATAAGTATTGTTACTGTGGCGGAAAATACCACAGTTTATTCGAAAGGGGTGATGTTGGCCTGCCTTAAATTTAAAAAAAAATTGCTCATTTATCATATTTTATTGTTTATTAATTATTTATATTTATTGATATTTATAATTTTCATCATTTATTTTTATTCGTTTTAATATTTTACGGATTAAGGTAGGGTTTGTACGAACAAGAACTGATCAACGAAAACTTTCTTTACTTTTACGAAAAAGATACAACCCGACATCCGACACCCGTATATCAAACGGTACTCCGATTCCCCACACATTCTACCATCCATCATTTCGTCCACCAAGGCCATTCTTTTCCATCCCCTGCCTAGCTTGCCTGACATCCGCCCCTCTATCGAAGTCTGCAATATCCCATCGCCAATCAACATAATCAGAATCCACCCTTCGAGTTTCTCCGAAAACTTCACTCTTCTCTTCCCCACGATTCCTATTACTTGTTCGTTTGCTTTCCTTTCGGCCCATTTCTCCGTCCCATTCTTACCCTCATCAAAAAGCCTCTAATGCACATTAATCGCCTTCTTTCACTGACCATGTTTATGCGCCGTAAAAACCCATGTGACGAAACAAAGTTTTAACGAGCCTTCCTTAAACATTGGAGGAAACTATTTTATGTACTCTTTCAAACAACTCAACGGTCCAGTCATTAATTGCTCCTTCTGGTGAAAACTTCTTTAAAAAACGTCATTTTTCTCTTAATGCCCCGACCACTTTGGCCGTTTTTGTCCAAGACACCGTCAAGTTGGTTAATTGCTCCACTGATTGATTTTCCAGTGCACTCAGCAAAGATTATTGACTTTTGACTGAGTGGCATCCTTCTCCCGTTCCCCTCCCCACTCCTGGACATTCAGCAATTACTTCGTAACAGAACTCCATGGACGAGCCTTCCGCCACTACAAGGACCTCAGTGACTAGCCACCTTACTTCCTCTCCCACTTTCCTGTCACATATCAATGCCCACCCCTGCCCACCGCCATCCTCCAACTTCACATAAAAATGTGTGACCTGTCTCATACAGCTAGTTCCAATCAGACTACAGTGTAGCCAAACTAGTCAGGATTGAAAATCTGTTATGCAGTAACGCGAAGTCTTCTCTTTCTCTTTTGACACTTCTCTTTCATCACCCCTTGTACAATCATGTAATAAGTATTTCAATAAATATTAATGCTTACTTAGAATCAAAATAAAGATGCATTTAAAAAAACACCGTAAAGCCAAGCTCTTCTCTGCTTTGATAACTACATTCAATTGCGATATTCTCCAAAATTGCAAGCAAACGAAAAAGATATCGTAAATAGAAATGGGATAATGGTCAAGAGCCGATATATGTATGATAGTTTCATTACTTTGGGGCAATTCCCTTCATCTTAAGAGACAATCCCACTCCCAAGCAAATAATGAACTGTAGAGATGAACAGAAAAGCTATCTAATTCAGAGTAGGCCTTTGGGAGGGTAAATTATTGTGGTGTGTGTGGGTGAGGGTTGGGAAGGAATGGAATCCTCGTCGTCCGTGAATGAGGAGGCTCTTTTCGGAACAGTTCGAATCCACACAATCGAGCAATGCCTCCACCGTTTAACACCGTCGTTTGCCTCTGCTTCCCCGTTCTCCCCCCTCCACTCTTCCTCCTCCCCCTCCTCACACACAAAACCCAAGCAACCGCTCGACTCCTCACCCGTGGAAAACGGCGATCCCCACCCGCCCACGCTCCTATCCTCCCCCGCCTTCTCCATCAGAAGAGCGGAGGGACGGTTATCGACACGTTCTATGTACCACACTTTATTCCTTAAAGCATCGCACGCACATCCCCCTCTTCTCCCGCAAACCAATCCTCTCCCCTCCTTACGTGGTGATTTAGTGACACTTTTCAGTCAACAATTCTGCCTCGGATTACCCTTCCTCTTCAGCCCCCATGCATTTAGTGCCCCTGTTCCAACCCCCGTATACCCGCCTAAGCAATCATCCATCATCCGCCCTGTCTATTTTATTTACACAAGGCTTCGATTGTGCCTCATATTCATGCTTCCAATCCAAACCAATTATTTTTCTTAAATTTATTGCCAATTATTTGAGACAATCCTGCAGGATCTTCAACCTAAAATCGGTTTCCATGCAACTTCATGACCTCTCAGTCATCGCTCACTCCAACGCACATGTCCCCACACACTCCATCAATATTTTCCTCAGTTTTTTTCTGCTACTTTTACCCTCCGAATGGACATTCACCACCCGCATCTCGTATCTTACAATACTACTCTCGTGATGATTACATTAGCTCTTGCAAGTACATTGGCGACCTCATTAGCATCGCTCCTACCTCTCTCATTCCTGAACCCAAACTGACTATCTCCCAAGTAATAATTTGCTCTCCTCTCCACCATCTTATTGATAGCACTTAATACCACTTTATCAGCGTGCGATATTAATCTGTTCAATAGTCCTTAGTTATAACTCCCTTCCCCACTTTTTGCGATCGGAACTAACACTCATCTGACAAAATGGCTTTCTAATAATGCTATGAAATGACCCATAAAGAATCTTCATTCCACGCTCTCCTAAAATGTTTAGGAATGTTAGCTATACCCATGACCTTGTGTTATTTTAATTCCCCTTCCACATCGCAATTGAGTATGCCTGGGCCAAACCTACCCCCGTCAATTTCAGATTCTCTTTATACTTTTATATCCAAGTCCGCTGGCCTAATGTCTTTTCCTTTTACATCCTATATGCGTTCTTTTCTTTTTGATTGAATCCCTTCTCGTTGAATAAATAATTTTCCTGATATATCTTTGATATGAAGCACGGATTTCCCCTTCTTACTTCCTGACAGTTCTTGCATTTTTCAATGCAAATTTCTGCTATCGTCACTCAGTGTCTCACACCATGCTTCATTTGCTGTATTAATTTTCCGCTTCAGCTTATTATTTCTCTCATTGGACTATATTCTACCTAGTTGTGTGTTTATATTCTTTCAAATCCTTCTCTCATTTGTCTTCCTTATCATCTCGCACATGATCCACGGTTATCTCGTATTTTTCGTCTTTACAATTCCTTTTATTTTGATTTCCTTTTCCTATTTACCCTCAATTTTCTTACATTGCATTCGTCTTCCATTCTCACGCATAATTTTCTCGATCATTTAATTGATTCTCGTCCCTACTAATGCTTTTCCATTCAATTTAATCTAATACCTTCCCTCTTTTAGCCTATTGAGTAGCAGGTTAGAATAAATTCGTACTAAATTATGATCTGAATCCGCATCCCGGGAAACTGTGCGCATTTTTCTCGCTGTTCCTAAATCTGTGCCTGACTATGATATGGTCTAGATGATAACTTTCTAAAACCTCGGTAATTTTCCTTGATAACCTATTGTGTTTTAAACTAAGCGTTCGTTAAGATAAAAATCTGACTCAAAAAGAAATCTCCCCGTTTCCCCGTGGTCATTCCTTGTACCCAAACCGTAGTCCCCGACCTCAATACCATCCCTCCTTTCTCCAACTGGTCCATTTAAATTCCCCATCCTTATCAAATGTTTTCTTATGGAACGACACGCAAATATATTTTCTAATTGATCGTATACCTTCCACCTATCTTACTTCAATATAATCACGTGCTGCCATATAGGCCTGAGCAATGAACAAGTTAGCTGATTTCGCATTTACTTCGACTGATGATATTTCGTTGATCACGTGCTCTTTGTGTACCGCGCTCCGTTCTATCTTTGTGTTTAATGCTATTGCCACCCCTCCCGGACTCTCTTCCCCTCTACTCCATATTACTCTATATGTTACGGGACATCTTCTCTCCTTGTTGTTAACGACCAAAACCCAAATGTTAGCAGCATATCTTAGATTTTTGCAGACGTCACCGTGATTTGAAGAGGAATAAAAACACCGGCAGACCTTTCACTCACCAACAATTTAAACCAGATTCGGTGTGATGCAAAGAATTGAGATTAAAAAAGCAAAAAATGAAGTTTTGGAATGAAAGAAAAAACAAATAAGACATAAATTATAAAATATATGGAATCACTTTAGACATTTCTAATCAGGCCGAATACGTGTACGCAGGTGTTATATTTACAACCAAATCTTCCATGGGTAAACATAGAAGAACATGCAGATCATCCTTTATGAAGGTAGGTTTCATTAAACGGGCGTTAGGAAAATATATTGAAAAAGTAAAAGCGAGATGATGTTCTGTTTTAGTTAGACCAAAATTGAATACGCGGTAGGTATCTGGGATCCGCGGGAGACAAGGTTAGTTTAAGAAGAAGATAAGGTTAAAAAAATCAGCTATGCTAGCATTTACTATGGGATGAGAATAAGCGAATTAGCTCTCAAATCTTGAAGAGAGCAGGCAAGACTAAGTAGAAAGGTACTGAATACCCAAGGTTTTGCTACGCAAAGGAAATAATTGACACAGAATTACTTTGGTAGATTCGATTACCGAGATAAAATATTATTTATATATTTATCGACTTTTGGGCGAGGTTGAGACTAATACCTGTAGTTCCTTCTTACAACTAACACTTAGACATTACATACAACCAGACCCTATATGGAGGACCCTAGATGAATATCCACCTAGGCGGGAATCAATATCTACATCTACATCTACTTAATACCCCGCAAGCCGCCGCAAGGGCGTATGGCGGGGGGTGATAGGACACCACCCGTAATTTAGAAAAGAAAAAAAACCGCATGAAAAAGCCACGAATTCATGCATCCACAAAAAACATGGCATACATTCATGCAAGAACAGTTACACCCCACACACATGCAAACACTCAAACTACCAGCTAACATACCCATGCACCTACAAGTATGCCTAACATCTTTGCAGTGTTTAACTTCGCTCCGACTTGTAAATTCAATGTTTTCAATATTTCTAAAGTGACTTCGGTTTCTTACTATTATGATTTCTTATTGTTCGGGGAAAGAATGAGTATTCGTATCTATCTGTACTCCCTTATTTTATCTTTGTGGTCTGATCTACCTAAGTGGTGTAGGGCCATCATAATTCCTTCAGTGTCATAGTTAAACTCGTTTGTTCTGAACCTTTCTAATAGTCTAAGTCTCGCTTGTTCTCTCCGCACTTCAAGTGGTTCCCAGCCTAATTCCCCTATGAGACCTGTCACACTTGTGTTCTTATCATAACAATTTTTAACGAATCTAGAGGATTTTCTCTGGACTTTATCTAATTCTTTTTGCCAAATTTTCTCCCAAGGATCCCAAATACTTGCGGCATATTCCAAATGAGGTCTAACTAGAGTAAAATAACACCTCTCTTTAACTTTTTCATTACATTTCCCCACCACCCGTTTTATGAAGCCGATTAGACAGTAGAAGCCGAGTAATATGAGCCATAGGCACCGTCAGGGACAGAATCAAGTACTCGTTCTCCCCTACAAGATAAGTAATTGCATAAGAACTGAAACCCAGGAGCCCGAAAAAATTAAATTAATTTCAACACTAGAATTATATGAATTGGTCATATGCAATAATTGCATGCCGCGTATAAGCCTGTTTATGCACGAGAATTGTATATAAGCTACTTCAAGTGTTTGCATAAACTAATATTTGTACATACATGGATTTCGTGTATTCTGTAGATGGAGATGTATAGTTGGAGCTGCAATAACTCCCGCTATTCCTCTATCTAACCTATCCAGCTGTAAAATATTTGTCTTTCTTGCATTCATCTTCCTGTTTATATTTTCTAATTTCAACATCGCATTATTGTTTTAAGTCCCTTTTTAACTGTATCAATATATTGTTTCTCCTGTCCGACCGCTCTCTATTTCGCCTGGCTAGGATTTCGTGAGATGACGACCTTGAAAAGCGTTGGCTCTGCCGCTGCCAGGCGCAAGATGAGGCCCAGTGGGTTTAGGCCCTTGGTTAGCCCTAGTTTTTAACGTGACACCATCACTCAAATGGCCGTCTTAATGGGATCAGATGACTTTGCGGGCGTCTCTAAATCTCTGTAGTACCCATCATGCCGTAAAACGGACGCGTGCGTGGTTACGCGCGCGTATGCGCTAATACAGATACATACATGCATGCACATTCACCAGCATATACACACAAGTGTTCATATAAATATATATATATATATGTAAATCTTATTATTATTACAAGATAATCTCTCGGTTAAGGTAGGCTTTGGATGGACAAAACTACCAAATAAATATTTTGTGACCCCTAACAAAACAATCCTGCAACCTGCTCTACAACAGGTCCCTCTTCATCTCTGCGTACTTTCTTCCTCCCTTCATCCCGTCCAACATCCCTATCCTGTTCCTTCCCTTTCCTCGTTTGCCTAATATTCTCCTCTCTCATACAGTCTTCAACACCCCACTGCCGATCAATACGCCCTTCATCCATTTTTCCTGCCTCCATAGGATTTCTCCCAACAAACCCCTCTCTTCGCCCACCATACCAAGTACTTCCTCATTTGTTTTCCTCTCTTTCCATTGCACCTTCTCCATTCTTATCCACACCCACATTTCAAAAGCCTCCATTCTACGTCTATCCTCCTGCTTCAATGACCACGTTTCCGCACCGTACATAGCTACGCTCCATATCAAAGTTTTTACGAGTCTTTTCTTAACATCCTTACTCAACGTCCCTCTCATCAACTCCCTCCTCCTTGTGAAAGCCTCTTTGCCTAGTTCAATTCTTCTCCTTACGTCCCTAAAACTTTGACCGTGTTGGTCCAAAACACTTCCGAGATATGTAAACTTTTCTTCCTACCCTTGGTTTTGCCCTCCTATTTTAATGTTTGGCTTAGCTTTTTTCTTTCTAGAAAATCGCATAACCTTTGTTTTATTATTATTGATTCCGAGCCCATACCTGTCGCACTGCATTTCCAATCTACTCAGCAATAATTGCAACCACTTGGCTGATGACTGACCAACTAAAGCTTGGTTATTTATGTATGTATACATATCTTCTCTAAATGGGTCGCGGTAGTCCAGGGGTAGAGTGTTGGGCCCGGTTTCAATTCTTGGGCTAGCCTCTCTGGGTACCATCAGCTGAACCCAAGCTGTGTGATTTTTCGGGTACCAGATCTTCCAATGAAACTATAACCAGCACAGGGCAAGGCACTGGCCCCCCTATCCTGATGTGTGAATTTCACACGCAGTATAGGGCTTAGTACTTGGTACTTTGGGGAGGTCCTCAGTGCCTCATTATACGTAACAGAACACGTAAGTTGCTGATGACTGCGTTAATGATTTTAATTTAACTATGTACTGATAGTTCTAGTTATTCCCTATTTGATGAGAGTCACAGCAGTTACTGGGTCCAATTATCCCCATAAAATATTGATCAATTCTGCATAGACGAACCTTCCGGGAGCAATTGTCCTTACTCGTACCAGCTCAGCTCTACGTAGGTATCCTCCACCTCGACATAGAAAGGGAATATTAATGTATGAAATCCATACACAGTATTTTATATAACGAACTGATTTTTCTCCCATTCGACTTTAATATTTTACATTTCTCTATCATTGTTTCCTTTGACAAATGCGAAAACTAATAAATTTAATTTTAGCTTCTTTCTATCCTTCCAAAAAACGATCAAACACTAGAAAACTTTCTTTATTTTTCACTTAAGACAATTGAAAACAATAAAATCAAGTTTGCTCGTAAGTATAACCTGAGATTCCAGAATCATTAAAATGCACGCTATATTTTCCATAGAATGTGCAGGAAGAATTCTGAATCCTCACCGTGGATCTCTCTCTCTAGGAACGAAAGATAGGGAAAGAGGGAGAGTGATTGGTTGTGGCTGTTGATGCAAGTGCTCGCCTCCCATTCCTCTCCATCCATTCCCCCTGCCCCCCTTTTCCCCGCCCCCGCGTCCGAGGCCCCGGCTGCCGAAGGCGGGGGCGGGTGCGACATCGCCCCTTGACGAATGGCACGGACTTCTTGCGGCATTCCCGGTCGGGCCACTTCTACACATGCACGCTCCCTCTCTTCTCCTTCCCTCCACCCGCTCGCCCTCTCGTCCTACGCACGACCTCCCACTCACAGCCCTACTCACCCTCCGCGCCTCCTTGGTTCATTCTGGAAAGAGACCTCAACTCCTTCCCATCCCACAAAACCCTCTCTCTCTCTCAATCCTGTACCTGTAAATAGTGAGCGCATAAAAGGCGAGGCACTTCGAATTCGGTCCCTATCTCTCACTTCACACGACGAGTCCCTCCTCTCACCTCACTCCGAAGCAGAGCTTTTACGGGGAAGAGATTTATTGGTGAGATTTAACCCCAAAGGTTCGCCTACCTCCTCCCGCCTTCCCCTTCCCGTTCTCCGAGAGCCAAACGATCCACCACCGACCGACCCTCCCTCCCCTTCCCTCCCTCTCTTCCCTCATCTCTGCACCCTTTTCGGTGCCGTGGTGCTCCCCTTCGGAGCTGGGACGGACCGGACGGGGTGTGCGCGCGCATGGGATAAATAGCTGGTCAATTTGGAGGTCATGTGCTTCAGACGGTGTCCGAAGCAGCAATCAATTAGCGGCGATCCGTCAGAATAGAGCAGAAGGGGAAGACGCCTCATGGAGGCAGTAAGGGTGGACGGGAGGAGTCGCCAGATCACTTCACCGCCGCACTCAACACTTGGGGATATATTTGGTCCGAGTGGATTTCAGGTTATGTCGAATGTGCGTCCGGTAACTACATGTAATTAAAAGTTTCACCCTCCATATTCAAGTGAATCTGGGCTTTGAAAATTTCAACTAATTTAACTGGCTGTAAGCCCCGCAGTGATACATTCATCCAATTATTAATCAATAGATTAAAAGCTAGTAAAATTAATATAGCTTCCATACTGCGAAATATATGGACAATCAATTCAGACAGACATTCAAACCTCTTTTCCAAGCTCGCCTTTTCCATTTCCATTGGGGTCAATTAAATATTTTCAGTGTCTATTGTTATCTGAATAAATATATTTTTTTGTCTGATACCGTGCGTTTCAGGAACGGAAGAAATACACAATAGCAGATGAAATTGCACTCATTATTCTCGGAGTATCCTCGGAGATGAACCCCCCGAGTTCACCACACCTATGCCCAAGGCGGTTCTCGAACCCACGGCCGGCGGGCTATCACGTGAGCACGTTACCCAAATAACCCTTGCCGGTTTTCTTTCATGATTCCTAAGAGTCCTAGGGTTTCAGAATGTCCACAAGTTACAGTATGTAGGATGCGGAAGAATAATTTGCTGAATTGAAATAATTAGAGACCCTTCAAATCAGAAAGTTATGCAACCGCAAGTATAAGTATAAACTTACTCGTTCTCTATTTTTATTTATTTTTACGTGATAACTGGCGAATAGTGACGGTAAATGTTTAATCTAAAGAACCTCGAGGTACTGCTTCTATTACCAACTCGTCTATTCATTTGAGCGTCATACACGATATGGTTTTGAGATAATCTTTTCCGCTTAAACTCAAAATTTAGTCATACTCAGTCATAGGTCGTTCCCTGCTTTCTTAAACTTCACGTGCAAACGGCCGTCGAATTATATATACTTCCCAATCTTCTCCAGAAAACCTTCTAAATGGCATGCATATACCTATCCACGAAGGGGTCAATATGATTAAATACTAAATGCAAGCATGATCGAGGTCTCCGACTCCATAATAGCGTTGGAAGAGGTCAACTACCAGATTAACATAATATTCCTCCTCCACTGCTCGTCGAAGGGCATCATCCATTGACGATGCCCACTCGAGACATCAATTAAGAGCTCCCTCGCGCGATACGGCGCGGACGAACAGCAGGGACTTGGGGGAGAGATAAAGCGAGCGTCTTAGAATTTAATGGCGTCATTTTGTGGCACGAAGCTCCCGAGGTCCGATAATCGCTGCGCGCGGGGTCCATTCGACGGATAAAAGAAATTGAGGGTAAAGGATAAAGGGTCGCCGCTTTAAAAGCATGCATAATCGTTAGAATGATACACGATGGGATTAAGCTCAGAGAGCTACATTTTAACGCCCCCGATGAAACGGAGAGGTGTAAAACTCCAGCATGAAGCTGTCAGTCCTCCGCATCCGAGCGATAATCGTAACACAAAAGCAGTAAAACTGAGGAATAAGAAAAACTTGGTCATTGTCCTTGACTATAAAGATACCCTGCGAGACGTTCATTCTAGGGGAATGGTTTCCACGGCGTGCCAGGTATGTACGATATTTGTTCATAAATATTTTTGAATTCACGAGAGTGCATTTTTTGGTTTTGTGGAACGATATAAAACTTTAAATAAGGTTTAAGATAAGTATTTGAATTTAAAATTTTCTGTCCATGTTCCATCAACATCCTTCTTATATCATTTGAATCATTAGGAAAATTGTTAGACCAGGAAGGTATCTATCTTCCTTTGCAGTACAATATATTTCGGAGGAGTTTTAAATAAATAACTCATGTATATTTCAGGACAAATGATGGATCAGAGAGAGATAATATTCTTCTGCGTCTTTAGGAACTTCACCTAGAGTGTCAAATTATGAGGAACCTGAGGGAATTTGTATTGGGCTTAAAGATGTCAGTTGAAAGACCCTAAATTATGCAAATGGGACATTATTGCAATTTTTCATTTATATATATATATATATATATATATATATATATATATATATATATAGTATATATATATATGGGTCGTGGTAGTCCAGTAGGCAGAGCGTTGGACTGCTGACCGGAGGGTCCCAGGTTCAATTACCGAGCAAGGCACTCTGGGCACCTGCAGCTTCCCCCAAGTTATGTGACTTTTCGGGTACCAGATCTTCCTGGGAAACCATAACCGGCACAGGGAAAGGAACTGGCCCCCCTACCCTGATGTGTGAATTTTCACACGCCGTATAGGGCTTAGTACTGGGTGAACTCTACCATCACCTAAGGGTTGATTACTGTGTCTATGGTATATACCTATAAATATGTGTGTGTATATATATATATATATATATATATATATATATATATATATATATATATATATACACATATTTATAGGTATATACCTGTATATTCATACCAAACTCGGACAGCAACAAACAATATAAGAACACATAAAAAGATCGCTCACACGTTATTTCTTGATCATTTCGTCGGAATTCAGCTCCATCTTCATCGGAAGAAATAGAAATAATGATGAAGACGGAGCAGAATTCCGCCGAAATTATCAAGAATTGACGTGTGAGCGATCTTTTTATGTTTCATATATTGTTTGTTGCAGTCCAAGTTTGTTATTCAACACTTCCGTGTTATCCATTACTAAAAAAGAAAGAAAGACTCACTCGTACTTCCGTGTTACTTCGACGAAATCATCTATATAAATAAATAAATAAATATACATACATATATATATATACATATATATATATATATATATATATATATGTATATATATATATATATATATATATATATATATATATATATATATACACCTGTAGCAGTACCACGTCACAGCATAATACGCTTAAGTCTATTTGCGCAATATAAAAATATTTTATTAAACTGTATTCTCATCAGATTTTTGCTTTATTATCAAGATCACATCAAAACGCTAATAATACCAGTTGTAATTTTATTAATGATGACAAAAATGAAACAAGTATACGTGAGATGTCAGACACGACGAATTAGAAGGGAAGGAGGTTAATGAACTTTATATAAACTATTATCCACAAAAACTAGCCCTGAAGGGGTATACTCTGAAACACATCTAGGTATATTGCAAAACCCTGAACATTGTTACATAATCCATCAAAGAATTAAAACTTGTTGTCAAATCCACAGTTTTCACCATAACTTGATGTAATTTCTCCACTGTATAGATAATAGAAACAGAAAAATTCCACAATTAATATTTATTGACCACAATGTTGTGAACACTGAGTGGCATCATCAGGTGATGATGCCACACAGTGTTAAAAGCATGGTCGTCAGTGAATATACACTGTGGTCAGTGAATGTAAATTGTGGAATTGTGTTTCTACTATCTATAAAATGATGGTTAATTGCAATGTCAAATCATACGCAAATATTGGTTGGCATAAAACATGAAATGATGGCATTTCTGCCGGTAAAAATTTCTGATAATAATACATAATTGAATTTTAGGACGAAGTCTACTTGGAGGTTAGCATCAGTCAAAGAGAAGACAATATAGGTATAGTAAGGTCAAATAACTTAAGCATGTTTGTGACTGGGGATCTGGAGAATTCAAACAGATGGTTAGGTTAGAGTTGGAGGGAATAGGGATAAATAAAATGAAGTAGGCTAAGAGGAGAAAACTTTATGTGTGACGTACACAGAGTTATCAACTCAGGGAAAGATGTATTGGTCAATTCTTCATACCCATTTTCTCATTTTTATTAATGAAAATATAAATACTACAATTTGAAATATAAATGTAATGTAAACTGATGTTAATGAAATGTAAACTACATGTGCAGGTAGACCGTGCCATGCTTTCATTTTTTTTAGATCGGAGCCATTTTAGTTAAGTTTAGACTTCGTCGTCGCAGCGAGGCGTTAGAAATGGGCTCCGCCGCACACTCTTGTCTAAACTTCCTAATGAAATAATTTGCACTTTAATCAATTTTCATAGCAGGTGCTTCTCTCACTGATTGCTCTCAGATAAAATACGTCATACATATCTGTTTTGTGATCCATATCGCTGATATTGAAGTCCACACTACGGGTACAATGAAATTTTGAAACAGGGCTAGGCGTCTTTAGAAAACTTGTTTGTAGCCAATTTGACTTAGGAATTCAGCTTATAAACAATTGATTGCTTTTTGAGTGGTTCTCGCCTTAGATCCGATATCATCTTCGTCAAACCTCACGGCCTTAACTACCCGTATTTGCTACAAATCCCTCGACCCTACGCTGCGCGCGCTCTAACGCTTTGATTAAGCTTACGATAATCCGAATTACCATCTGCATAATCCCTATGACCCCAAACATTCGAGGAAATCCTACGTTTTTTCATATTATCACCGTATTTCTTCTATACCCTCTTGTTAATGCTTAAATTTCGGTCGATTTCACCGAATATTTGCCGTAAATATTTAGAGAGAGATTATATGCAAGCGCGACGCCAACGTACTTCTTAGATGCCATAATCTGTTCATAGTTTGGCAAGAAGTAGTAATGTTACAAAAAATATTCGCGGCTAAACATTTAAAATTTTTATCCTAATTCATATAAACTTCACCATTTCTAAACTGAATCTAGCTCATTAGCCTACAAATCCCTTTAGGAGTGACACTTCTCTCGTATTTATATGCTCAGTCGTCTGCAATATCTTGCAGCAATTAAACTATGATCTTCATCTTATGCCGATAAAATATAATGAATAGGAGTGGTACAGTTCCTTTTGATATAGTGCAAAGGGTTGTCACAGAGCAATAACGTTCAAATATTCAATTGCGAAATAATTATTCCGAGGTTTTATAATTGTCATGTGAAGTATAATGGTGACTTTTAGTAAATCATTTTGCTATGTTATTGTAAGCCTTTGAGTTTTACACACTTTTAGAGAGAAAGAGAGTGAGAGGAGGGAACTAATTGAAAGTGAGCACGGCTAATTCCTCCCCATCGATTACTCCGTTCAGCAATTCGAATCGGTTTTCCGATCAACCGACACTCTATACTTCGGGGCGTCAAAACTAGGATTAGAGTAAATTGTCGCCTCGACCGCTCTCCATTGGTCATCCGACGCTCCCCCGAAGCGAACGAGGCAGGCTAATGGAATCCGTAAATCATACTCTGGAGCTTGCCGCAAATGGTAAACCCACTCTTTTGCTCTCAACCCTTTCCCCGAGGCGCGCGAGAACTGCCCTGCCCGTTTGGAATAATGCAAACGGACGCCTCTCGTCCAATTACAGCGGCCGCACCGAGGCGGGGAGCGAGGGGGAGTGCTAATAACTTGACCCGCGCGGGCCGCTGTCCTCGCGCGGCGGCGGTGGCGAGCAAACGCGGATACAAATGGCCCGAGTCGGCATTATCCAGAGGCGGCGATATATCAAGAGGGTCCCGCCCGGGAAGCGAGACCACGCTACCGGTGTTAATGCGTCGGGGCCCCGAAGGGGTATTTCCGAGACATGGCGGCGGCTTCCCTTCCTTCCCTCTCCGTTCTTTTTCCTCTCGGATACATTTTTCAGTCGGAGGGGGGAGTGGGTCCCAACCCCCATGGGAGCTGCTGCCCTTCCCTCCCCCCGCGTGTTTGGGGAAGGGAGAGGATCGGGGGTGGCGGCGTGGCCGTGCACTGTCGCATGTAGCCGACCGGGGTTTGGCGGAGACGGGGCTGGGAGGGAGGGGCTTCGGCCAAGAAGAGGATCCCCGTGTCTCCACATATATATCCATTGAAGGCATCCCCTTGCTCCCTCCTCGACCGCCTCCCACCGGCCAACCCGTATTAATGCGCCAGAACACATAAATTAATACCCTCGGATGTTTCTTAAAGAAGCCGACTTTTCCGAAGCGGGTGTAAATCACAACCGCGAGCCGGTCGTGAGTGTGTGTGTGTGTAAGCACGGCACCGTGGTCTTCCTTCTCGACAGCACGCCATTTCCACCCCCTGTTCACCCCTCCCCCTCCGAGCGTGTTCTCATCGTCCGCCCCGAACTTGTGTGTCTATTTAAAATGTTAAGTGATGACTTTTTAAGCCGGCCTGAAATTGGGGAAGGGGGCGAGAGGTTGCGCGGGTCCAACCGGGCGGTAATCGTCGATTCATTCTCCTCATCCTCTGGAATGTGCTCCCACTCCCGACGAGGCTTTGGATTCGATCGCCGCGCACAAAAGGCCGTTCAGTGGGCGGCGCTAGCTCAGTACAAGACTGCAAGAATAGCGCATCACAACAACCAGACGAATCACTTACGGAAGCACCCTGTGGACACAATATCTGATAGACACTTAAGTTAGCAATTTGAAAAAAATCACATACGAAAAACAATATCTGCAACGTACTTACTTCTTCAAGATGCAACAAAATAAAATTCGAGTTATGTGGTCACTGTTCACGAAGAACTGCACATGTCGAAGTTGTCAGCAGCCTGGGTTCCACGACTATCGACTCCTTTTTGGAAGCAAACACGGCGCGACCGACAATCGATGAAATGTGGTTTTGGAATTTAGCCACATCCGCCCTATTCTCTCGATTTCCCCCTAAGCGACTTCTTTTTATTCCCTGAACTGAAAAAAAATATTACGGGATCGGAGATTTGACAACACAAAATACGTCATTCAAGTGGTGTAACGATCGTTTCCGACGCAATCTTCTGAGTTCTAGAATGACGGCCTTCAAACGTAGTATGCACGCACTTCTACGCTTCATATCAAAATACACAATAATATTTCCTTACCAATAAAATTATCTTTCCTGCAATATTTCTCTTATTTTTGCATGCCATTCTTTCGTTAAAGTATTAATTTTTCTAACATTCTTACTACTATGCCCATCTTTCTTCGAGATACTGTTCAAGCACGTGAGCAGTATTTTAATACAGTACTCAAAAATATCTTGATTATATTCTGGATGTCTTTCTGCAAAAAAATGTCATCACTGTTATAGTTTCATGTATACACCTCCTATTTCTAAGTCGAACTGCTATTTTACTTTGTAATTTGCAGTGTTACGTAATCCTCTATTAATGATTTACCAGACTAGCTACTCTCCCTGTAAAATTAAGTTTGTCGTCCTATAACTCATCCTATAGTACTGCCACAATGCTCTTTCGGGATGGGGGTCAACATTGATGCATTCTAGCCAATCTACTTCCTCGAAAACGCTATTTTTAGCTCCTACAAATCTCTCACCTCAATAAACTTAAAAAATCTGAAGTAATCCTGCTAAGAAATGATATGCATACACTCCTACAGCCACGTTAAACTTGAGTTCCCACAGCACTTCATGAATCCCTTTCCTATGCCTTTCCTCCCCAAAACCGTCATCATCTGCGTTTCTTCCCCTTCCTCCCTCTCTCTTCTATCAAGGCCGGTCCAATCTCAGTACCATACATCACTATGTTCTGTGAAACTTTTCAGGCTGAATTTTCAACTTTACCGTCTCATCCAGTATAATTGGGATTGATATTCACTTGCTACTTCCTGATATTTCCCTTTACTTTCTTGCATAGTAGTTACACATATAGCAGGTTGTGAACATATTCGAAATTATTTCTCTCTAAATCTTTGGCAATATTTTTCCACTTACTTCTCATCTACGAGGGTTGCTATTCATATTTCTAGCCAAATAATCAAAAGACAATAATTTAAAGTTGAAAATGGCTTAATTGTTTTTCGAAATATTCTCCACGATAACCAATACACTTTTGCATGCGCTCGAACCAATTTTTGTAACACTTTTTTCACTCCAATTGAGGAACCTCCAAAATATGGGATTTGGATGCATCAACGGCTTCTTCAGGAAACGTCAGACGGCGCCTAAAGCACTCTTAGTGTTGCCAAGGCTCGAAATATAAATAGCAACCCTCGCATTATTCTTATTTTCAACTCCGTAGTGGCCTCTTATTTATTTCTTAGTGTTTCCATTTTCTTTTCTTTCCTTTGCTGCTCTTTCTGTTTTGTGGGATATACACCCATGTTCCTATTAATTCCCATTCCACCATCCTCAGATATTTTAAAATGTTTCTTAGTGTACCTTATTTTTCACCTCCGGTAATGTGTCAGCATTCTACATTCGCACCTGTCCACCACTACTCAATCCTAGCAAACTTTTAATTACATTTGGCACCACTAAATCAATATTCATAATCTGGACCTGTTCACGAAAGTGTCTGAGTAGATCATAATTCGTTACTGAAGGATTTTTCAATTTTGGTTCGCTCTACATTTCGAATGAGACCTCTATTTCGCGGTGATTTATAATTGCAGATGAAATTTCATTTCAAAATTGGATTATTTTGCATGATGGCATTTGGGATACACATCGCTAAGGTGCATCTGTTGTGGGAGAATATACTTTTACACATAAATTATTTTCCCATTTAACACCTCAGTAAAGGAAGAATGTTCTTTATTCTACAGAATTTCTACTAAATCATCCAGGTTTAAAAATTGGAGGACATGAAAAAACACCCCTATTTTGAATTTTAAAAACTCTAGATAAATTTTCCGCCAATATTAGTTAATGTTTCCACCCAAAACCGAATCGAGAGGCGAAAATTTACGAGGAAATTCTGAATTTGCAAACAATTGATGGTCAATTTAACCTGAAGTGTCTTACTTCCTCATCTATGTACTCATTAGAAAGGGCTATGTACCATTTAAGTTTCTAAATTCATATTTGGCAAATAAATAAACTTCTTTGCAATAAAAATATATATATTTTCTGAATGAATGAATATATATGTATATATATATATATATATATATATATATAAATATATATATATATATATTTATATTTATATATATATATATATAAATATATATATATATATATATATATATATATATATATATTTATATATATATATATATATATATATATATATATATATATTCATTTACATGGAAATAGATATAAGGAAAAGGGATAGGAACACATATAAAGGACGAACACAGGAGAGGTGGGGAAGATGGAATCGAGCAGACCATAAGCACAAAAATATTTCCTTGACCGCGACTTAAACACCGAATCTTTCGACTTCTCGGGCTGATGTTCTAACCACTGAGCTATCGAGGAAACGCAATTTACACGGAGAAGTCTACCGGCTGACCTAAATCACTCTAAGGAAAATAATATCGCA
This sequence comes from Hetaerina americana, assembly GCF_022747635.1. Lineage (NCBI taxonomy): Eukaryota > Metazoa > Arthropoda > Insecta > Odonata > Calopterygidae > Hetaerina > Hetaerina americana. The sequence goes on along the minus strand of NW_027287427.1, from coordinate 85,700,043 downwards.
TCAAATTAAAATATTGTATGCACAATGGCCGAGGTTGCTCTAATCAGCCAAAAACCTAACTCATGAACCTAATTGGTATTTCTGACAGGATCGAAATGGTCATCATTAAATTATACAGATGGGTTGAACGCTGTCTTGTACATAACAAAAGCTAATTTTTAAATTAGACAGCCTAAATTAACGTATTCATTTGGCTATTCATAATCCGCGGCAATCCATTCATTATTTCACTCAACTACCGTAAAACTATTCATAACTTTGAAAATCGAAATGTTGGTTGGTTAATACAGGGTTCGTCCGGAAAATAAGTGTACTGAGCTCAGGAAAAAAAATTTATTACACTTTTACATATCTTAAGCTAATATTCCTCAAAATAGGACCCTTGTGAGTCGATACACTTGTTCCAGCGGCGTTCCCATTCCTGGAACGCTCCCGCGAAGGCATCATCGGGAACCTCTCGAAGACTCGTCGTCGACCTCTTCTCTGCCCTCCACGAACATCTTGTGCCACCGAAAGATCATGTTTCTGGACATGGCTGACTCCCCGTAAGCCTGGTTAATCATACCGACAGTTTCGGTAGACGATTTCCCAAGCTTTACCGCAAATTTGATGGAATAACGCTGCTCCAAAAACTTCGGCATCGCGTTCCGTGACGTGGGTCGAGCGTGGAGGTTCGCGTTAACAGAGCTCCTCACTACACCACAGCTCAGAGCCGACTGCCTTTTTCAGCGTCGCTTGCCAACATACCCCCCTCCAATCGCAGCCCGTCAGAGCGGTGCTGGGCGCACCTGGAGCGGCGCGCCCAGCCCAGGAGTCAGTACACTTATTTTCCGGACGAACCCTGTACGATAATTCCTAGCTGTAACTTCCGGAAGGACGTCGAAGGAATGGAAAAGAGGAAAGTAAAAATGTGTGGCAGGAGTACAAGTACATGCTCTTCTCCTGCTGCGGACAGAAAAGTCCTGGGAATATAGTTGAAGAAAAAAGGGAGTTGGGAGAATGCATGAATCTCTCCTCAGCTGATGTCCGAGGAGCCAAAGCTAAAAAAGCTGCGCTTCTATATGGCATGAAATGAAGAGGGCGAGAGAAGATGGTTGAAAATAGTATATTAACCATTATTAAAATAACTTACATAGGAAATAAAGGAAGACTAACTTTGCAGATTCCACTGGACTTTTTATCTTCCACGACCATGGTTTCATGGCAAGGCAACACCACCACCTGATGATGTCTTCCTTCATTAACTATGAAAGACTTACACCAAGTAACGCCTGGGACAGTGTCTTCATTCCTCACATAGCAAAATATTATTCCTGCGCTGCGTACGCAGACCTCGGAAGAGGGAAAATAGCATTTAAACACTTCCTCAACAGATAAGAACCACGGAATCCCCTCTCCGGATGCCTACATCCATTTCATTAGATGTGAAATTGGAAGCAGGCAGGCAGGCATTCCGCTCGCCACCCCACCCCAACCCCCAGGCTCCCCCCTTTGGCTCCTCCGCCGCGGGAAGACGCAATCACGCCGTTGGCAGCTTTATAATTCGGGAGCGGTCCCTGGAAGGCCGTGCGATTCCCGAGTCGAATCACGATCACGCGTTTAATCAAGGAATTCTAATCGAATTATTTCACGGGGAGAGGCGTGGGTACCCGTCGCCGCCGAAACACCTCCCGCCCTTCTTTTATTCCCTCCTCCCTCGGAGCGATAAATCAGCAGCATTCTTTATTAACGCGCTTCCAATGACGCGGAATGGATTGGAGGCGGGGGGGGGGGGGCAAGCGCAGGAGGGAGCGAGCCGGATTGCAGGCGATAAATATAACTTTGTGAGAAACAAGTGTGGCCAATCGGAAGGGTTCCGAACTTTTAGTAAATTTAAATTCAGACTTCATTAATTTCCACTTTTTCACGGTGGGAGCCGACGAAGAGTTAAGGGGAATTTTATGCAAAACGGAAGCAATTCTTATCACGGAGGATTTATGCCCGCGACGGTAATAGTGGCTACCGTCCTCGAGATGTGTCCATGCCACTTTTTGCCCACCCTCTAAGAAGATGTGCTAATTATACTGCAAATAATACTGCTTAGATATTAAAGCTGTCGAAGATCTGTTTAATTTTCGTTAATAAAACAAACACTAGTAAGACTCTAAAGACCTGTCCCTAATTCACTATCCTATCACTAAGTTTAACGTTTTTCTCCTCAAGATTTTGCAAATTCAACTCGGTGCACGCAAACAAATTTTGAAATGACAAAGATTTAAAATTGCATGTAGCTAGCTCTACGATTTAAAAATGAATGAGTTAATGTAAAATGAACAAAATGGTAGGAATCTGAAAATGTCAAAGACGAATGTTCAGTCAATCATAAATGAATGGTCACTTGACGAAGAATCAAACCGCCATAGTAATAAATATAAAGACTTATTTGACAGGGGGCGGTAAAACTCACTTAAAAACTAAGCCCAACAGCGTGCTGAATTCCCACATCATGGTGGGGTTCCCCTCCCCTGCACCACCTATGGTTTCTCAGGCTGATCTGGTTCCCGAAAAATCACACAGTTTGCATATAGTTGAGGGTGTTACCCTGAATCAAACCCAGGCCCTCCAATCAGTATCCCTCGCTCTAATACACTGGACAACCAAATCCTTCCCCTTAGACTACAAATAATATTTACCAAACCATTAAATGATGTCTTCCAAAATGTCTGATATTGCACAGATCATAAGCAATGCTCTTATAATGTTACTGAATAGGCAGTTGAAAATGAAATGTTTTAATTTGTAGGCAAAGAAACATTTTTCAAACAACCAGCCAAAAAACATTGGCTTCACGCCATCGTTTCTCGACTCGAATTAGTAGCAGGGCCTGGTTCCATTTGATCCGAGAAATGATCTGAACGCAGGCTGTCCTCATAGCGATATGTACACTCCATTTCGTCGGTGGGCGAGCGAGTACAAGGACTGCTAGGTCACCCCATGTCTCTCTTCTTGAAATTACCCGCAAAGAGCCTAACCTTGAACGACGCCTGGTCAAGTGCGGCCCAACTGCGTGGGAGAAGTCGTCGAGAGACAAGAATAAGGCTCAATTTCATTTCAATCGATAAATACCAAACAAAAACAATAGCAGATAACATATGCCCAGGTTTTGGAAATAGTTAACGATTCGCTTCACGCTTTTCAGTAAATTCCGTTTGATTTTATTCTTGTTATTATCCTAGACCCTTTTCTATGTCCATTACATTATTAAATGGTCTCCCAATCTCAAATAATCTCCTTTCAATTTACTTAATGTCATACGTTATTCCTCTACATACTCAATAACGACTACGCCCCCAATAGATTTAAAAGTTAATGTAAATTCAGCCAGGGCTTCATTATCTGGACTCTTATCCATTACACCATGTTTACTAATAAGTCCCCCAAATAAATAGGAGCAAGTTCAAGAGGACTAAGGGAAAATGCTAATGACTTCAGATCTACTTTTAGTGCCCATAGGATAGACTTTGGAAACATTTTGTGTCTACCTTGAATACGTCCATCCGAGCGAAGCGTTGGTTTTCTCACACGAGTCTTATTCACTGCAATTAAAAAGCAACCGGCAAAATACATTTTTTCAGATATTGCTTCCCTGCCTCAATGTTCTTCAAAGTACATCCTTGAGCGTCGACACACTTTTGCCTGCGGCTTTTCCACGACTCGAAGGATTCCTGGTAGGCGGGTTCCGGAAGGGTCGCGTTCAAGCTTCTTTGTGGGCACTTTGGGTCGGTCCAATGGTGATGCCCATTAGGGGAGGATTTCACTTTTGGGAATGCGATAACGGTCTACTGGCGGCAAGTTGGGACTGTGAGGGGGTTGGGGAATCGTCGCAACGACTTCGCAGAATGTCTTCGCAAGCAGGCACTCGACTCTGCTTTTGGTCGTCCGTCCGAAGACCTTCGGGATGAGTTTAGCGCAGATCTTTTTCAACGCCATATTTTCACTGATAATGGTGTGCACTGTCATTTAATCAATTCCAATACGATCTGCCACCACGCTCATACTTACCCGACGGTCTGAATTCAGCAATTTACTCACACGCCACGAAAAAATTGCTAGCGATATTTTTTATGCAAACCTAGTATTGCAGACTTAGCGAAATATCCAGAATATACAGCAAAATCTGTTTGAATTCATCTATGGTTCTCGTATCATGGTACTATCGGGGAAAGGAAACTCTAAGAATGGCAAGTGCTAATCGAATGGCCTACAAGCTAAAAGCGAATGAGCACTTTCCTGCGGATGCTTCGCACTTAGTGGAATGGATTCTGCCACATCGCCTCACGTCTCACGGGAAAAGAGATGCATCGAAAAGGGGTGGGTAACTTGTTCCTCGAAGGAATTTAAATCGCTTCCTTTAAAATTTACGGCTGAATGAATTAACCGTTTTGGCCGTGGGCAGCTTATGAGGCTGTGTCATTTCAAGTGGGCATATTTCTGCGTAAGAGTGAACGACAGCCGCGCCAACGGAACGAATAAGAAACAACACTTGGCTCGAGGATTTACATAACCTTTGAATTAATTCTACGCTATATTCCTCGCGATAACCACTGATAGATTTCTCTAAAATATCTCTAACCGAAGTTATACAGATAAATATGAAATTATTTACACATAAATCAACAAAAGTGACAGCGATAATAGCTTTTTCTTCTTTTTTAAACTGACGATCTCATTTCTAGTCCCGGTGGAAAACTTATGGACGGCTTTGATTTTATAATGTTACCTGTAGAGAGGTAACCATATGAATTATTCAAATTTATTGCCCGTTCCAAGTGAATATAATAAATTTTCCTCCATAACTGTAAACGTTTTAGAACCTATAACTTATTCAAGGCATGTTAAGTTGTCTGAACTTTGTTTCTGGCGATAACTTTAAGCCGAAGAGGTCAATTAATTTTGTTATTAAGGCACAACTATAAAGCGGAGGAGGCATTTTTCGCTGCGAGCTTTCAATATGAAATGAGAGCATTTCGAGCAGTCTTCTTTATTTCGCCACCAAGAGAATGAATAACACGCGTTGATCTAATGGGAAGACTTTTCTAAGGAAGCGATTTGCCTCAATTGATATCTCAGGATATTTCACCGAAACGATGAGCGGATCCGAAGAGTGCGACAGACAATTTAGAATTTTATGATGCGATCTCTCCATTTTATAAATATCTAAACTTACATCCATTTAAAATTAATCAGTAGTTAACAGGCTTTGAATGAGTTAAAATTGAAAAATACTCTAAGTAGTTTTTTTTGATCCGAAAATTTCAAAATGTAAGCCTATAAACCATATATACTGGATAAAATACCATTTCCTTCCGTCGATGCTTAGAAACTCCCAAGTCAACCTACAATAGACATAGAGCCATGAAAATGGGGTCTAAAAATAAGGGAAAAGGACAAAATAGATGCGTTCAAATAGTCTAACCATATGACCGAATTCAATGCTCACTCCAGAGAAAATGAAAGAATCAGTAACGAACAGTATTTGCTTTCCTATTTAGTCTTTTTTCCTCCTTTTACACATGTAAACTCTTTTGTAATTATTACTTGAAATAATCTAAAATGATCTCCTAAAAGTTACATATGAGAATTTGTACAAACATTTGAATTTTTCAAGTAAATGCCATGACTATGTCATTTCCGCAGTTTCTTAAATATTTTGGCAGAATTAAATATATTGAAGAGCTTAGGCTGACGCATGTTAAGTGCACCGATTTATGTTGCCATATGATAACGGTTTGAGCTTAATTATACACACAAATACGTGTATACGTGTGCATATATTTTTTTTAAATGCTTAAAATTTTCTTGAAAGAGAGTTTTTGAAATGTTACCACTAATGAAGAAATAGGAAAATACGTAGTTTCTAGATTTAGTCGCGACTACATCGGTACAGGGAATTGCAGAAATTATCAATATCGAAAAAAGCCAAGCAATAATCAAGGGCAATTAAACTTATGATGGTGTTTATTAAGATAACTATCTCTTAGGCTCCAGGCGCAAGTAGCCAAATTTGGGAAACCACTGACCTAAATCATTGCCGCCTCCGTACTGAGTTTGCAAAGCCAAAATCATTTAATTATGCACTCGAAATATTTTCCATCAAATAGTACCTAGGAAGAACTCGCCCTTGATTGACGAAATCTACGACTTCATTAATGCTTACGAATTTTCTGCCCCGCTCCCCCTTAAAGGTTCCTGCCCCTGAAAACTTCCATTCATCACGAGAGTTTGTGTTCGGTGCTGTAAGTGCGTTAGTATTAGGCGGAGACATATTTCTTTCATTTGTCTAATTAAGATACATGGCCGAGCAACTAACTATCAGCGTTGACTTAGGCATTCGTCCCATGTCGATGACCACAAGAGCAGTTAGATGGAATATTATTTAGTCTTTCAATGATGCATGCCTCGAAATATCCCCTCTAACTTCAGGTGCGCAATAAACTTATATTCTGAGTAATTTACATCTGTTGGTGTAATTGCAATGTTGCTCAAGTTCAACGACCACTCGAATAAAATAGGCAGCGGGGAACCGGGTGTGATAATAGGCAGGAAGCCCTCTTTTTTTTATTAAATCTCGAAAAATAAGAAAACCTTAAATCGTCCGACATATTTTTGGGCCGGAAAGCACCCCGCAGTTCTCAAAATAATAACACTAAAACGGCCATCCTTCAGGAGACCACGCGGGAGACGCGGGGCGCGTCGCCGCATAAGTCGCTCGGACTTCTTCCCCTCGACTTTATTGACATCCCGCGAATTGTTCATAAGTCATCCTTTTAACGGCCTTGCTCTTTCCTTCACCCCACTCCCCTTCGCCCCGCAGCCCTTAATAACGTATTGTGTCTGGGCTCTGCCTAGAAACATTTCAAAAGGTTCGGAAGCGGCGGGGGGTGGCGAGGCTCACCAGGGAGGAGGACGCGCGTCGGCCATCTTGCCCGGGCGACCCACGCAACACGAAAATCTCTTCCGCCGTGGCAACAACAATCCGAGCGCAGATGCTATCTCTCCGCCCCCTCGTGCCAGTGGGGTCGGCCGCCCGCCGTCTCGGACGCACACCCGAATACTGGCCCCGATTGTCCACGGGGGAACCTCAATCCTTCGAGCAGGTGGTAATTATGCTCGGCATCTCGTTATCGCTCCCTCGTATCTAAGCATCTCCTTCCCTGCGCATCCGGAACAAAGGAGTCGAGGCGGGTCGCCGACACAGTTTAGGAGATATTAAAACGTCTTTTCAAAAGGCATCGATTAAGATCTCCCTACCGATACGGTTTTTTTAATCGATGGGAAGGTTCCTAATGACGCATTTAAAAGTTCTCGGATTGGTTCTCCAGTGACGTGCATCGAGTGCGTGGCAATATGCAAATCTGGGAATTCGATTAGAATTGATTTCTTCATCGACCGATTAATAACCGCGCTCTCGGCCGTGAGATTCTTTAACTGGCGGAGGTTTCCCATTCATCCGATCCCTTTTTGTGCACTTCTCGCATCGCCCTTCCTCCTCTCTCACTCTCTCGAACTTTCTTGCCCTCTCGAAGCTCCTCGAGTCGCGGGAATTTGCACACTCTGGTAAGCAATTTAAATTTTCCATAACATTCATAAATTTCCGCGGCTTCCTTCCATCTTACGCGAGATCGAATGCAATTTATACATCCCGAGCTTGCGTCTTTTTTGCGTTCAAGGGTCACAACTTTGTCTTAGAATTTCTTTACTCATAGGAATAAAAATTACGCAGGTTACAAGCGGCAACCAACATTTATGCCAGTGCTTGCGTATACAAGGTTTATATAAAAAGGATCGGTAACAATTTTTTTCCATCGTGTGGTTCGTGAAGTGCTGAATTCAGACCATCGGTTAAGTGTTCGCATGATCGTAGATCGTGCTGGCTTTGATAAGATGACAGTAAACACCATTATTATTGAAAATTTGGCGATGCGAAACAATTGCGCTAAACTCGTTCCGAAGGTATTAACGGACGACCAAAACCAGAGTCAAGTATCTGCTAGCAAAGACCCTCTGCAACGTCTTTACGACGATTCTCCAACCACCTTACAGTCGCGACTTGGCACCAGCAGACTATACCCTGTTCCCAAAACTGAAATCTTCCCCCAAAGGCACCACAATGGGACCCTAAGTGCCACCAAATAAGCTTGCACGCGTACCCTCAAGGACCTTCCGGAATCAGCCTGCCAGGGAGCCTTCCAGTCGTGGAAAAGTCACCGACCGGAGTGTTTTGACGCTCAACGGATGTACTTAGAAGAATTTTGAGGCATTGTAGCAATATCTGAAATAAATCTTTTTTCCGTAACTTCTTCCGATACTTTTTATGCAAATCCGGTAGCATAGCCGCAGCCAATGTTTATTTTCTTAAGTTTACTTGTAAAAACTAATTTTGACGAATATTTTTCTTTAGCATGGACGGTATTCTGTGGGATCCAATACTGAAAATCTCAATGGAACAATATTGGAATATTGACTGGTGCTCTGGTCACTACAAGAATATAATGACGAATATTAGAGGGCGATCAATGAGGGAAAACTTTCCTCTTATACGCCAGAGACTTTGGACTCTCCCTTAACCAGCTTTAAATACATCTATCTCACTCTTGTAGATTTATGATGATTGGAGGGTATGACTATTGGAGATGAAAAAATTGAAATTGACTGCGAGGAATGAAATCAAAAGTTACAGGCGTTACTTCGGGCACCTACTTAGGGTACCCATTAGATAATGGGATCTCAAAGTATGTTTTTAATTTTTGGCGGAATTTATCAAGAAAAAAATGAACTAAAGATCCATCAGTGAATTAGATCGCATTTTTTGCTAAATATAACTATGAAAAATTCAGATTACTTTTTTATTGATAAAAATGAAAAAAAAAATTTCTGCTATGAAGTAAGGCATTGAAATATATTAACTAAGAGAACAAACAGACTGTACGTGCTTGAACTCATGCCGTAGTCAACAGAGTCTCTTCAAGTTCAATAGCAGTGCCAAAAATCGAAATAAATATATCTTTATTTCAATATCTCTTAAATATTAACTAAAAAATGTTCCCACTTGTCTAGTTGTTGTGTAATTACATGAATCAGTTAAAAGTGCGAGTACGTTTCGTGATTTTCCCTCCGCCTGTTTCCTGACTTCACCTTTTCAGTGAACATGATTTTTGTTGCCATTTTTGTTAACTTTCCAGCAAGTCAATCTCAAACAGTCTGGTGTCTTTAAGCCCAAATGGCATAAATATATATATTAGACTATGGCCAAATGAGCTCTTATGGTTGAATAGTACCGGAGTAAAACAAATTTGCTGCTGTGTATTGTCTCATGCACCCTTTAAATCCCAAATGTTTCCTTCTGCGCAAAACACTGCGACACCCTGAAATGTTGTGCAAAATAGTAATAACGATATTATCTGATTCGATCCCAGATTGATCCAATCGATATCTATGCTCCCGAGATCCGTGCACATTAGCTAAGCATATATCAATAAATCGATCCCAGCTCATGTTCGACCATCCAGAGGGAAGGTCGATACTGAGAAATGGATTTTGAACCAAAGGATAAATTATTTACGATAGCGATTAAATATCGACATGTGAAAATATTAAGTGCTATGTGTTATCATTTATCACTTTGTGGTATAATGCGAATTCTTAGACATAAACTAATATCACCATGACTGAGAAGTTCAAATACTCTTAGAAAAAAAGATGTTGAGTTTCCGATGCGTATCCCACCACCCATACTTAAATGCCAGAAAGATGAAGTGCATACAATCTGGAGCTATCCAGCAGGAGAGATGTGTAATCCGTGATAATTGAATCCCATGGAAACGATATTATAAGCCTACTCCAAGGTTCTCAATGCTTGATACTGCAATCAGATACTTGTAATCGGAACAGATCCTTGTAATTGAGTGATATTTCGTGTGATTCGATTAAAGACATACGATATAAATTCCTTGACTCGCCTCATTCCCCATTGTTAGTCTACATCCATCGGATTATGAAACGCAACGGGCTAGCGGCGATTCAATAGTGACTAACGCCAACTTCAGAGGAGACGATGACCTCAACCGGAGAAGAGTTCTGTAGGACCACTGGCCTTATTTTCTTATGCTTAAGTCATCTCCTTATGATCATTGACCAATTTTCTTAGATAATTAAATAAGTATGAAGGATTTTTTCGGAGTTATTCCGGAACTCAGAAGAAGTTTCAAGCAAACCGTTTTATTTTTCATTGCGTAAAATTTCGAGTAAAAAATATGATCAGGATTTATGGTATTTGAATAGTAAATCGTTAAAAGAAAATTGGGACGAGATTACTGCGTTGATCTCGTCCTCATTTTGAAAAAGATTTGTAGTATGATCTTATTGAATATTGAATAATAATTAAATTTAAGAAAAAGAATTAATAAGAATTAACATTTAATAAGAGAGAAAAATATTTAATAAGAATTAATATTTAAGAAAAAGGAAAAAATGTTTGGAACTTGTTGGTTGTCGTTGATTTTTAAAACATTAAGACGATGATGTTGAAAATCTTTAAATATACTGAATGAAACTTAAGTATTTATTTATTTAAACTCGTATATGAAAAATAAAGTATTTGATATAAATGGCATACAAATCTGTGACTTGACATTGAAAATGTTTTTTAAACGACAGACATGTGAAAGTCAGATTAATAACGTTTTGAAAGGAAATGGTATAATTTATGAACAGAAAAGCAGGAGAGACGATTTAGGGAATGTAAAGTAACAGCAATAATCAGATTGACAAGGAAGGAATATCAGCAGGATGGAGAGAAGACCTTGAATTAGGAAAGGGAGCTGGGCATAACAGAATAAAAGGGGAACATCGAAAGAATATCGAGTTCCGTAAAAGAAACTACAGGAAACTATAGGAATAGTAAACATGAGGACAAGTAAACCATGAATCACGGACGAGACGATAAGACAAATGGACGAGAGAAATAAATAGAAGAACTTGAACAGAGAGTAAGGTAGAATAAATTACAACTAATTCATAACATTTCTGAGCGAGGAAATTGGCCAGATTTTTTAAGATCGGTTTTAGTTCCTATTGTTGCATCCACGTGTTCTGCCGTGTGATTCACCGGCCAAGTAATGGCGTAGGTCCGAGCATCCGAGTCACCGATGGTGACTCGAAGTGAACATGGACCCACAGTGATAACTGGTGACTTGCCGTGGGCTACGGACCAGTGGTTGATGCCGAACCCCCCCCCCTTTCTGCTTGGAGAGGGATTGTGATAACGACGACGGGTGACTTATGTGATCCCGAAAAAGCCAGTCTGGGACTTGAGATCCGAGAGGAAGGTTGGGCTGGGCCTCTTCTGGTTGGAAGCGCTAAGCCGTGCCAAGTCATATAGTATACTTTGTTGTAAACTCTGTTTCTGCCTAGACTACATTAAATTTGGGTTAAATTGGGACCGCCGTTGTACTTTCTTTAGTTCTTTCTTTTCCCCCATTTCTATCGATGAACTCTTCTCCACGTCATAACCCACCAAACTAAAAGCCCCCGTTTACTCTCGAGGCAGCCACTCGACTCGTGAGGTACTTTATCGTGTCACCAATATTCTCTCGAAGACGCGGGGATACGACACCATCACAAAAAACGTTACAGGCAACATCATGTGAGGGCTACAGAACAATGAGTTTGATTTCACACGCAGATTAACGTGATTCCCAGTATAATCAATATAAGGATGGAGAGCAGGGAAAATGACTTATTAGGAGATGTTCAGGTTTCAGGAAGGGGCGAGACTCGCAACATGCCATAACAGTAATGAGGATACTCAGAGAAAGGAACATAGTATACAATGAGGATGCATTTTTCTGTTTTGTACCTATCGAGAAAGCGTTTGATAGCGAATTGGTTGGAGTCAATGAATGTATTGCAGAAAATAGGAGTGGGTTGGAGGGATAGAAGACTTATATGCAACCTGTACATGTCTCAGACTGCTCAGGTGCGAGTGGGATGAAGAATTCAAATTGGAAGTGATAGGAAGAGGAGTAAGCCAGGGGTGTCCGTTATTACCGGTGTTGTTCAACGTACATGTGGAGCAAATGATAAAAGAGGTATGGGAAGAACTGGAAGTAGGTATGGAAACCGACAGGGAATTTATAAAATCAATTAAATTTTCTAATGATCAAGTTTTAGTTGACCAGTCGTCCAAGGGTTTGCAAGCATTGCTGAGCGCAATGAAAAAGCCAATAGTATGGGAGAAGAATAAATGTAAATAAAAAAGGTTATGTGACTTTTGAGAAAAGGAATGCTAAGTTAATGTTAAAATAGGACGGGGAAAGCTAGAATAGGTGGAACAGTTTACGTATCTCGGAAGGGTTTTGGACCAAAGTAGTAGGGATATACTACCTTGATCAAAAATTTCCCGGAATTTATTCAGAAAATTAAAAATACAAGTTTATTCATCTAAATCTATATTGTCCCCTTCAAAGTAATCCCCATCGACTGCAACACACTTATGCCAGCGCTTGATCCAATCCTCGAAACATTTTTTATATTCGGTTTTCGGTATGTCCATCAGTGCTTCCTGCGATTTTTCCATTACTTCCTCTCGGCTGCTAAAACGCGTTCCCCGTAATGGTTTTTTAACTCGATTGAACAGAAAGAAGTCACAGGGAGCCAAATCAGGTGAATTCGGTGGCTGTTGGATGGTATTTGTTGCATTTTTCGTCAAAAAATTACGAATAATGATAGCACTGTGCGACGGTGCGTTATCATGGTGCAAAATCCACGAGTTTTCTGCCCACATTTCTGGTCTCTTTCGGCGAATTGCTTCACGCAAACGTCTCATAACGCCCAAATAATACTCTTTGTTTACTGTCTGGCCTTCTGGCAAAAATTCATGATGCACTACACCGTTGTAATCCATGAAAACCGTCAGCATTGCCTTCTTTTTTGACTGAAAACGACGTGGTTTTTTTGGTCTCGGCTCATTTGGTGAACGCCATTCACTTGCATGATGTCTGGATTGCGTGTCGTACTCATAAACCCACGTCTCGTCTCCAGTAATGATCCTTTTGATGAATGTGGGATCGGATTCAGCCTCGCAAATCATGTCTTTTGCGACGTCAACACGGTCTCTTTTTTGCATGAAATTGAGGTCTTTTGGCACCAACTTTGCTGCTACACGACGGAAACCCAAATCATTAACCACAATGTCTTGGGCGGATCCATAGGCAATGTTCAAGTCCTCCGCTATTTCTCTGATGGTTAATTTGCGGTTATTGACCAACATTTCTTTTACTTTATCAATTTTTTCACCGACTTTCGATGTCGATGGTCTGCCACTGCGTTCATCATCTTCGATTGACTCACGACCACTTCTGAACCGCTCGTGCCACTGGTAAACGACCGTTTTTTTTAGAGAATCGTTGCCGAAACACTTTTCCAACATTTCCAACGTCCGTGCGCCACTAAATCCGTTTTTTACGCAAAATTTAATACAAGTTCGTTGTTGCAAATTTAAATCCATTTCTGAAATTGTAAAAAATCGCCAACACACACAGAGATAGATGTACTCTTGGCTACGTAACTTTTGCAAATGTCAAGTTATGACACTAAGATTTAAAGGGAATATCAACAACAGATGTACCAATTTAACAAAAAAAAACAGAACTCAAATCGGAACGATGGGAGCGCCACACGGTGGTTATTCCGGGAACTTTTTGATCAAGGTAGTATGTAGAAGAATTGTGCTACGCAAAGAGGCTTTCACAAGGAGGAGGTTAATTGATAGCAGGGACGTTGAGTGATAATGTTAAGAAAAGTATCCTTAAAACTTTAACATGAAGTGCGGTTTCGTACGGCGCGGAGACGAGGTCATTGAAGCAGGATGATGGGCGTAGATTGGACAATTTTGAAATGTACGTGAGGAAATGCATGGAAAAGTTACAGTCGACATGTAGCAAAACAAGTGAGGGTGTACTATAAGTGGTAGGGGAGGGGTGAGTATTACTGGGAGGAATCCAAAGGTGGTACCAAGGGAACTCCTATCTATAGCAACTACTCTATAACGGCGATGTTAGTTTAAAATCTCTCCCAATAAGTGACTAAACAAACATCCACAAGGTTATCACGAGATAATAAGATCGTGTAGTCAAAGTTGCCATTAGACATGAGACCTTCTGAATTGGAATCAGCCTACAAAACTAAGTTACCACAATTCAACTATTCTTAGAAAAAAACATCGAAAATCCTATACGGATATATATTTATCAGTTCGTCTACCTCACCCATGAAGTATTTGAATTCATGAATGATTTCACCGTAATGTGACACCAAATGTCTATGCCTGATCGTGGCATTCACATTGCGTCGCAATGTCTAGCAATAATCCGAGGTTGATGTTCAGCGTTACAGGAAATACGATCGAATATCGGAAAACGATATGAGGCGTCTGCGCCTTTGAATGACCATCTTGTTGAGCATACGGAATGCGCCACACAATTACTCTCGCATGGTGGAAGTGAGTTCCGACCATTGAGAGCTGCAAATAAATTAATTTTAGGCTTTTAAATGACCCCTCGCTCTCCTGCCACTTCACGCGAACATTCCGTTTAACACTCAATTATGAACTTATCTTATACCCATCGATTATGGCAATAAAGTGTTGTATTAAGTAATAAAATCATAACGAAGATGGTGCGTGTGTGTTTCGTTAACACTTATCAGTCGATTGCCTTTTAAATTGGATGAAAACCCAGATTTTTCTCGAAAGCATTATTATAGCTATCGTCCGAACTTAAAAAGACCTAAGAAAGGTTATATTGCATGCAGGAAGTTTCTGATCATATTTTACGACTTCGCCATCTTACTCGCTGCCGATATTTGTCAGTTTCTCAGTCGTTGCTAGGCATTATTCTTATCGAATGGGAAGTGAATTTAGCGAATTGGGGATCATTCAGTGTGACCTCTCTTTAGATTATGGTAATTTTCCCATCGTTTTCATCCAAGGTATTTCAATTTTACATCCCATTCATCGGGATGAAACCATTTTCCAGGTATGATATAAATGGTCAATCTGAGGCTGTATGAGAAAAATATGTCATAATTGTAATTGGGGAAGATTAGCTATTAATTGTTTTATGCGCAGATAAAAATTTATCGATGAAGTATAATAAACATCACTAAAATCCAATGTCTTGTTTATTGCCCGGCTGCCAATATCATTTCAAATCATTAAAAAACCTGAAAAATGAAATATATTTTCTATGGTTTAGATATCGATACTAACGGAGTGATCTATTAAATCACTATACGCATGGATTAGAGGATAAAAGTATTAATATCTAAAAGTGTCAAAACATGTAGAATTTAAAAAATAGCTATTTCAAGATCTTTGTGTGGATACATAATCGGTGACACACGAATAATAGAAATACTGCAACGTTTTACCATTGGTATCAACTATATCAATGCGAGAGATGATTTTTATCAATATTAAATAATCCATGGAAGCTCCTTGGTTTGTGCATGAAGTTAAAAACTTTAATGTTAAACATAATTTGTTTCGTGAAAACTAATCACTGTAATAACATGAGTTACGCAAATAATAATGATTGATGACGACAGGGGTAATGCCTCAGTTTCAGTTTCATGTAAAATAAACCTATTCAATGAATATTATCTAATTTCAATTGGGTATTAACACAGATTAATAGCATAATGTATCCAGGAAATATTGGCACGATAATTCATGCGAAATACATGGCAGTGGAAATTTACAACCAAATTTGTAAAACATTTACGTTCCGGAGATATAAAATATTTATTTATGATTTATTTATATTTTTTTCGAATAAAAATCTACAAATCTCGAAAATAAAAAGGCATCTCTATGTTTCTCAATGATAAAATATTATTATAAACCAAGATTTAATGCCAGATTTATTATTGAAATTTTAAAATTTATATTAAAAATATAGGATTCAGGAATCAAGACACTGCCAGGCACTCATAGCCAACGTGTGAGATAAAGTATAATCCGGCCTGGGTAGTTTTGAATTATTTTTTAACCATATGAGTCATAAGGATCCCGGGCTACCATGGACTGAAGGTCAAACAGCCATAAACTTAGCAACAAAACACCGTTTGCCATACGACTCTGATATGCTATTTCCGGCCACAGCGTTCATCTAGATACATATGCGAAAAATGAAACAACAGTGATAATTTATGCAATAACACCAATATCATGAAGAAATGGATGGAAAATTTTGATTTATTACTATTGGAAGAAAGTGATTGATCATACCTTGATAGGGTCACCGTAAAATAACTTTCTACCTAGGATCATAAAAATTTTCATACATATAAGTTAACTCAAATTCAATCTTATTATTTTGAATTTAATTTTAACCCTTCAAATAGAAAGTAAGAAAATACGCATGTCGGATATTATAGAATGTTTTGCAACGAGCAATCGAATTTACTTATTTAATCTTAAAATTCATTTAAGGTCACAGTCGTGGGCATACGTTTTATAAACCTGACATCTTTGTATTCCTAATTGGTAACACAAGACTGCAATTTAAATGGTATACTTTTCTATCTTCTACGGAGCCATTTATATTGCAGTGCTTCATGCAGTTTGGGAATGAACATCGGAAATTGGATGTAAAGCAGCCTGAACTGACTCAATCTAAGGGAAGGGACCAATGAAATGATTATCCAAGTCTCACGCTCGTTGAAAATCCATCTTATCTTCCAAATGGGCACAAAAAAATTTGCTTAATGGTCAATAACCCATGTCTGAATGCATGAAAAACTAAATAAAGGCACTCCGTGACCATAATTTCTCATCCGCAAATTCCTCCACCGTAATTGAATGGCCGCGCGGGGCCCCGATGCCTCATCCCGCTATGAACGGCGGCCGACGCCGCGAATTAGTGACCCGTACCTTCAACGGAATAAAAAGGACTTCCATTTGGGCATGCATATTCAAATCGACCTTAAAGCGGACGCGACAATTCCCGTGTTTCTCACCTTCTCTTCTTGGACGTTCCCTTTCTCTCCCCTGCCATTCCCAATTCCGTCCTCCTCGGATACCCGTGCCCCGTCCTCTTCCTTATTCCCTACCCCCGACGACTCCTCGAGGGTCCGCCATTCGTCTTCCTCCTGCCCCCGTCCCCCAACTCTCTCTCTCTCTCTTTGCCCCCTTTGCGCCCGTAAACAATCTCCCGGTGGCAATATGTGGGCGCTTAATTGAGCGGTTCCGAACCTGGGCTTGAAGGCGAGCAATTTCGAACGGTCTTCGATTGCCATGCAAAATTCATGAGTCTGCGCTCTCCTCCGATGGGAGAACAGGAAGGAGGGTGAAGGGGGAGGGTGGAGGGGGTGGGTGGGCCCGGGTGGAGTGAGAAAAGGACGTTTGAGTGGAAGAATTGAGGAACAAGAAATAAACTGGGCAAAGAGAATTCAACTAAAGGGAGTGGAAGGAGAGGGGGACTGTTTTGCATTGCGCAAGAACGACCTTCGAAGCTCGCACAAATAAATGGATTTAGAAAGATTAATTTTTAAACCATGAGCCAACGCGTTTTCACAGTTAAGTAACTCATTTTAGAATCCCAACCGTGCTCCAGAAAGTAAACGCGAAACTGATTTCCCTCCTAATTCCGGACATGTTTTTCTCTTCTAATTTATTTTTATATTTCCAAACCTTCAGCCAAAGAGTACTCTCAATTTATTCAAAATCCAGTTCTCTTCATTAGCAAAGGAAAGCATGCCAACACAGCGATTTCAATACATAAGCAAGGAATATGAGAAGAATGCGCGTTGGTTGTGGGTGAAGGTGTACAGCTTTTGAGGATGTGGTGTGAGTGTTCCTGATTGGTCACTCTTGGATGCGTCGAATGGTAAACTAAATCGGAGAGTAGTGAACTAAAAATGCACTGAATACTGTGTGTTTAGTTTATTGCTTTGTTAGATGATTTCAAACTGTTTCAAGATATTCAAATTATATTACAATATTTTTAAGATGCTAACTATCGTGGTTAAATGTGGAGGTATGGTTTTTATTTATTAGGGGGTACTTTGGAATAGGGATGGGTTTGAGCTTGATGCGGAGCTCTTTTTTGAGTGTTTCATTCTATATCGAAAGCCATAAGCTAAATCCTCAGTTTCTCTACGAAATTTACACTATAATTTTGGTATTCGAACATAAAATTGACTGATTTAAACAATTTATCATATCCAAAAGATTGTGGTACTCGAGGGTTAAATGAAACGGAGCACATATTAAAAACTCCAATTAATAGGAATGGCTGGTGGACTGATTTATCTCCAATACTTTCGTGGCGGCTTGAGGGTGACATGAAGATGCAGGTACGATGAAACCTGTCTCACAGAGACAGTGATGGACAATGGACAATTGGTTTCTAAAGGCCTTCCGGTTCCGAATAAGGCGAAGATGGTGAAAATATTGTTATTATGTATGTGCAAGATTATATAATAATAGAAATCTTATATTTAGAAATGGTGCCTCTCACTTGAAGGTATTAAGAAGTATCGGAGATGGTTACAATATATATGATTTCTTTATAATATAATTCTTAACATTGTTTCTCGGAAACAAATTCTTCAGCATGTGCCCCTAAGGAAATCCTGAAATGCTTGTGGTCCCTGTTTTACGTTGTAACCCTGTGGATCAGCACGTAATGGGGGTTATAGGCCAATAAAATCAATACTCTATAAAAAATATAAAAAAATGAAATCATTACTCTTTATATTCGCCTAACGTACCATAAGAACTGTCAGGTGGTGAGTTATTGATATTTATGAGGAAAAATACCATCTTAAAATGTAACATCCTCCTTCAAACATATAACTACCGCATAGAAAAGGGTACAAATTCATTACATTGAGTTGCATTGACGGTTTCCTTTCATTTTTTCAAATTGTGTCTAATACCGTAATGTTGCATAGGAATTATGTTTGAATGCAAATGAGAGTTAAAATATAATTGAATTAGAACGAAAAAATATCATTACAAGTACTTTTTCACTTCAAAGAGCAATTAATTGTACTTGTGCCTTATGTTTATTTATATTTTATAGCGTTTGAAATAATGTATCTCATGAACCAGTTTTTTTTTATATTGTCACTGAACTGTAGCGTGATTTCAAACGCTGCCGATATTACAGGAGTAAAATGAAGATGGTGCCGGGCAGTGGACGTTACGCATTGCCCGGTCCGTTCTCGGCCCTTGACCGCTCGCTCCTTTGCCCGGACCGCCCCTTAATGAAGACACCGCTCCACTCTTGAAATCAATTACAAGGCCTCCTCCGCCTCGCGAGTCAAGACTGTGCAGTCGACCGGAATGGTGAACGGTGTGCACATAAATACATAAATTAGCCGGTGGATGGGGTAACGCTAAGGAGTGCCTTTGCACGTCCAACGCGTGATAAAAGTTTCAGACGCAAGCGCCAATAAACTTCCACTTCATACGATCGCTCTTTTTGCTGAATTCTGCAACCCGGCAACTAACTACTGCTAAAGCAATAAAAAAAGGATATCCATCCACCGCGGTGGATGGTGCTACAATCTGAACAAATCCTAAAAGTCAGGATATATGATTGCTTCGCTTGTCGAACGCCGGGTTAGAATTAATGAGTCGGAAGAATTCTCCAGAATTATTTATAAATTAAGTTCTAGTGCCATGGGAAGCTCTTCAAAAGACACGGACAATCAGATCAATCTGCAGGCGTTGGCATCTTCGGCTAACTGCTGGTTGATGAGACGTTTGAACTCTCTCCGTTAGGTATCTCATTCGTAGTACTTCCTGCCGTATCACAATCCATCCTACCACTTACCTAAGTGTGCTAAATGTGGCAGACACCGTCGCACGCCGCCTAGCAGAAGTAAGGAGTGGATTCCATCTTCTCTTCTCTACCATTCCCTGGTCACCGAACATTAAAATATCGTAGTTTACGGATTAATCAATGGCAGTTAAAAAGGCATTAAAGAGCAAAAGCAGCGTAAATCCTTCTCTGATGAGAAACCAACGGGAACGCAGTCAAAATTCTTTGCACAATCCAGGGCATAGAAATCAACCTCAACCTATGCTATCATGGTTCCGTTTCTTCGAATTACATCTTAAATATCAAGCTTTTTATCCCGGTTATTCCCCTGCATTATCAACTATTGCCTCCACATGAACGTTGAAAAGTAAAGGTGATAGTCGGCATCTTTGTACCACCTCTTTTCTGCGGTCTTCCTTGTGTTTTCACCCGGGGACACATTTTTTTAACCAACCGCGTGTCTAGCAGGAGAAGTTACGAGCAATACGTTTTGGATGTAAAATGTTCCAGTTTTTGTCAAAATTTGTGACTCTCTACCTTCGGTCCGAGGGATATATTCGTGTTTTCGGTAAAGATGAGGAAACGATGCTTACATTTCATTTGAGACCTATCGGGTGGGAAACCATTGGTCTGCGTTTCCATCAGAAGGCGAAAGAAGTAAATTTTATTCTACTTAGTGGAGCCGCTTCATTACTCTAGACGTTCTGGGTCCTTCTTCATTGTCAGAAGTGAAAGGGATGCGAGCAGAGAATAAACTTCCCCCTTCGTCGGTTGGAGAGCGATTCGAATGTAAGTAAGTGGGGCGGGAGGTTTGGAGAGCTGAGCCGTCCGAGTCGTCCGCCGACCTCCCTTAGTGTGCGTACGTACGCCGACTCCCCGACGCCCTCGCGATCGATGGTAGGAGAAGAGTCAAATCCCACGCCCGATCCGAAGAACTTCCTCCCGTTCCAATGAGAAAGAAGCTGGTGCCAAAGAGGATCATGATAGAGATGGTATGACCCAAACGGACTGCTGAGGAAAGGACTTTACTCAACGGGAAAATTAGATCCGTCCGATAAAAGACTAGTCTGCATTTGGAACCAGGGGTCGAGCCCGACACTAGTCTAATGATTAAATTTGCCAATTGCCTAAATCATAATCAAAAAGAGCGACCAGCGAAACCTATTAAATGCCTATTCATTAATACGAAGATAAAGCATTCAGAATGTGGTTTCAGAATACACTTAGGTAATTTCTCTCGTCCCAGCTTATCAATATTATTTTCTTTGCCCAAATGCGTCAAGATCCGAAGATATTCCCATCAAAGCCCCGCCCATCAAACAAGCAAGATTCTCTCGTAGTTATCGATTGACCTAACGACAAGAAATATCCCTTACGCCTATATTTCCGAGTCAACAACGATTAATAAAAAATCAACAGCTTTAAAACTGCACAAATTACCAGCATAAGAACTTCATTCCCCCTCGATAAGTTCTTTAAATAAAGTTAACAATCGCTATGAATTTTCAGAATATGGCAGCTATTTATGCAAAATCTCATAGTTTTATTTAGATGGGGGTCCAGTGGCATTATATAAAGGTTAAGTGTTCTCTGAACACAAATTGTGTTAAAAGAGTTGTGAATAGGAATATAAAATTCAAAGAGTCGTTTTCAATAACTTGCTCGTCACTTATGTGTTTTCTTTATCCGGTGAGATAATGCCTACTAAAATAATTATATTAAAAGCGAAGACTTTTTAGAACCAGAATCTTAAACAACTTACTACACTTTTTCATTAGATATTGATTTATTACAATATCGGTTTCAACGTGCTAAAACAAATCCATATCTAGTGGAAAGGTGTTATCATTTGTAGAATATTATGTTCGAATTCCACCATATCACGCCTAAAACTACGCAATTTGTTCTCAGAATTAAGCTGCAATGGGACTTAAATATGTATCTTATAAAACTACAACACTTTCTGAATATTTTGTCCAATAAATTGCAAATACTTGTTCGCACGTAGCTATATGAAACCGGTTTTAAGCAGAAGTTCGCTTGGTGAAATTTATGACGCACTTCTAATTGAGGTGTCGACGGACATTTGCGTCCCGTGAGAATCGATTGTACATCATCTGGATGGTTTCAGTCTACGCATTCGTCCACGAGGACTTTCTTGATGCAGTACTTAATCAAAAGAAAATGTAACCATGCAGAAACGATACCCACCGTTCTATGTCTTAATACTTGCCATTACATATTAATAAAAAATTTCTCTTAATCCCAAGACAGTAGCTTTTATTTATGCCCTCCGTATATACATCCTAGCACATCAATTACACCTTCTTGATCCGCCTAGCAAGTGAATTCGATAAATAATGTTTTCTCTGGGTGCGTGCAGATCGCATGTTCGCCACCATTGGGCATGCTGTCAAGACATGGATTTAATTGTTTGTAGCGCAAGACGCTGTATGACATCGGTCGTCAGAGATTCTAAAAGATCATTTACTCTGACTTTCCAGCCCACCTTACTTGGCAATAAACTAAGGCTCTCTATTCAATTGCAGGAATATTTCCTAAAATAGACGAACCTTCCTTGAGGTTGCCTCCCACTGGTGGTATTCCCGAATTTCTTTATTACCTCAAAGCAGCATGTTTCTGTCGCCATAAAACAAACTAACACTAAATTTTACGAAAATGTATGAAAAAACAGAAAACTCAAAATTGTAATTGAACCTCAGTTCAGCTTTATTACTAGTGATGTTAGCAAATTTCATAATATTTAATATGATTTTTTGCGCATATGTATGCACTTCAGCAATTATATATTTTTGGAAAATATTTTAAAATATTATAGAAATAGAATTGAACCTCACGAAAGAAATCAAGGAATAATTGCTCCCAATATATCTCAGAAAAATTTCTGTCTCATTTGTAGCAAATGTTCAGGTTAGCTCATACTGATCTGTTCACCTATCTTTGTTCTATTACGATAAATACATCGTAAATATTTCTTCACAAATGAAAATATTTTTAAAAATGTATTTAAACATTTTTACATATCGTTTTTTAATACATCTACATCTACATCTACATAATACCCCGCAAGCCGCCGCAAGGGCGTGTGGCGGGGGGTGTTAGGTCACCAACCGTAAAAAGGAAAAATACCACTTGCAAAAAAACAACACGGAAAATTACATCCACAGCAGCGCACACACTCATGCAAAAATCCCTTCATCCAATACTCATGCAAACGCATATACCGCAAAACAACTAAAAAACTGCACCCCATGATGCAGCACGAAAGCCATCCTACAACACGGAAGCCAGGACACAACAAGCAAGAAATTGAAACATCACTACCACATGAAAATGCACCACTAAACACTCTACCCCCAAAGAGTCTGTAAAAGGCAGGGAATTCGACCCAACGTTGCAGGTAGCAGGAATTTGCCCCCGCGGAGAGGGACGAGGGATTGAAAGGGAAACTTAAAAACAGATGAACAGAACATGAATGAGGTCATTCGGAAAGAATAGGTTATTATAGCAAAACACGTAAGGTTAGTGGAAGAGCATGCATTTAAATACAACTAATTATTTTTTAGACGCTGAGGGTGGCTTTTTAATTCGCGCACGGAGTGGGGTTTTAATAAACCCCACTCCGTGCAATACTCAGTATGTGTTGTCCATAGTGCTACGAAATGAATAAGCAAGATTTAGAATCACGGATCGCAACTAGGCATAAAAAGCGCTCTTTATAAAAACGCTAAAAATAAGTAGTCCACGGGATATCCTTCTCAGGATAAAAAATTATACTCCATCAATGAACTCCCGATGCTAGAATTAGGAATCAAGAGTAAGTTCTAACTTTCTGGCCCTCGCCAGCTCCACAAAGTGACGAAATCCACTGTTGGTATTCCGGTAATAAGAATATCATGATAAAAGGCGCAAGTTGTGACTCTAAGGATCTGCCTTTTCGGAAACCGTGCTGATTTCTCATTTATAACTTCAGATTATCAAGGTGTCTCACGACCGACCTAGCGACTATACGTTCCATGATCTTACACGTAATGGATGAGAAGGAAATAGGTCTGTAATTACTCGGTTCCTTCTTGTATCCGTTTTTAAATATTGTCGTCACGTTAGCCGTTTTCCAATCATTGGGGACCTTGCGATCTACCAGCGACTTCTTAAATATTATTTATAAATATGGCGTAATTTCCAACACTATTTCTTTAAATATATGACATTATATATTTTAATATAACATACATGACTTGATGTATTAGGTTTAATATTTTGCAGCAAACGTTCTATTCTAATATATGAGATTTCAATTTTGGGCATTGGTTGGTCGGCACGATTTAGTAAGCTATCGGAGACATTCGGTTGAGACATTGGTGAAGACACTTTGAAAGAGGAAATGTCATAAATTAGCCTTTCCGTTTAACGTTTCGCGTTGTACCATCTTGGTTCCGTTGTATCTTTTATAAATTTACTGTGAACTTTATGGTTCCCTTTTTAAAACAAGCATGTTTTTCTTTTAGGCTCCTTATTTATGACCCCAATGTAGCGAAAACGTGGCAATTACTGCCCTGTGGTCGCTAATTCCTCTTATATTTTCTGTAGTAAAGTCTTTTTCGAGTATATTCGTTGCTAACAAATCAGCCCCTAGTTGGTGAAGTGACAAGTTAATGCAAGGAGTTTACCTTAAAGGAATTCAATAGCGATTCGTAGATATATTTGACTCTACCTTGCGTTTTAAATCTGCATTTTCTCCAGTCAATAGATATTAAATTGACATCTCCACCGATTATAACGTCACAGTCGTTGCATTGGGATAAGAAACCTTTAATTCCTGATCACATTCCGGTATTGAATTATCTCTTTCTTCCGGCGGCCTGAAAAATGCGTGTGCATTACTTCTTTTGGATTGAGGACTTTTAATTGAGCACCATATTGCTTTCAAAACCTTTACCTGAAATTACTTCAGCCCTGCTGACGCAAGAAATTTTAACTGCAATAAATAAAAGGGGACGTCCTTGGTGAGCGATTCGCATATTGAGTCATTTGAAAAACGTTTCAAAAACTCTTCTCAACATATCTTGCGTTATACCAGCGATGATATCTGTACTTGCCTCCTTAAGAGCTTCCAAGGTTCATGGCCGATGTTTGTAAACCTTAGCTTTGAGATAGCTCCAAAGAAAAAAAACACGTGGGCTAAAATCCGGGGAGCGAGGGGGCAATGGAACATCCCCTCATAAGGAGGTCAGGCGACCGGGAAATTGTTCTTGTGGGATTTGGCGTGAACGACGGGCGGTATCATCCGTGGCACCATCCTTGTTGAAACCAAAAGGCTTCTCTGTCATATTCCTCACCATACTCTTCCATTTTGAGGAGTAAACAGTCCTCTAGCATCTCACAATAGTGCACAGTAACAGTTGAACCCCGCGATTCAAAAAAGTGTGGCCCAATAATGACTATGGAGTACACAGCGCACCATTTTGGGCTATGAAGAGGTCTTGGGTTGAAGTTCGCCAGGGTTGCCAGTCACCCAATAACGAATTTTGCTTATTTACTGAGCCGGAGAGGTGAAAATGCGCTTCATCGCTAGACCATAAAATAGTGTCGGGGCTGCACGGGGGTGAAGATTACATTGCAGGCATCTGTACGTTTAACCCAGTCTTCTGAACTCGATTCTTGAACAAGCATCATCTTGTAGGGGTGTAAAGTGAAGGTCTGAATGTATAAAGATCGCCTTAATATTCTTGGCGATATTCCAAGAGCAGTAGTATGTTTCCGGCGGAGCGCGATGGAGACTGTTCAATGGACGACGCTCTCACTGCCACGATGTTTTCAGGTGTCCGCACACTTTGAGGTCGCCCAGCTGGTTTTCTAGGAAGTGAGGATCTTGTCGCCGTACACTAGTAATCCATTTCCCAATGGTTTTAGCATCAGGAGCCCTGTCATGACGAGACAAACAAACCGCCTACGAAAAGCCTTCTGCGTGCCACCACCCTATTATTGTTCTTAAAGAACGTTTCTACAACAAAGCCTGGGATGCTTATTAGACGATTGCATGTTAATTACTAAAAATGGCGTTGTTTACACCAGATAAAACCACCACTCTCATTCCATTAATTTACATTCGCGCTTTTCAAAGATTTTTTTTAAACTAGGGATTTCATTCTTCTTCACCCTGTATTTGCTCTGTCATTTCTGTAAACGGAAAGAATCTTGGGAAAATTTCATCGCCGTGAATCAATGGATAACCAGCTTTCTGTCCCTGTAATTATATCTACGCCTGTACTTTGAATAAAGGGATTGATATTCTGCGAATGTGTTTTCCTAATTTCGGCAATTAACTACCAATACAGATAATGTTTCCTTGACATTACGGTTTTTGAATTTTTTACGAGGAGGATTTTTTTTATTATTCATGACTCCCTTATAAAATGTGTCATCTGATGTGGTCTGATTCGTATCAAATGAACTATTGTGTTTATTTATAGTCCTGACCCTGACTCCCGTATGCGGTCTCCCCGGTAATACTCCCCCAAGAAGTGCAGGAGGGTACCATGAAGATGCGATGAACTAGTCGCACCGTAAAAAATCAGTTTTTCTTTTCACTTTCACAAATTAAGCATCAGCAATTACGAAATTCATTATGAAAAGCAATTTTTGGTTGAAGCGATAACCAATAAATTGATACATGTGACATTAGCTGGAATCCGCTAACCCAGTTAGTTCCAGTGAGTTTCCGTAGGGGAGGAATGATGCTGAAGTTAAACGGAGAAATAACGAGGTGAAATGAAGTGGGAAGTGTCCTGGAGCAAGGGTAGTCCCCTAAACTTTCAAGGGGGAGGTAAACATAGGTTAGACGCGGAGCCCTCGGCCCGGTCCTTAGGCTTGGCCGAGGGCCCACCGCGTGATTTACAGTGACTTCTCGAATTGCACGATCCATGTCGTGGTCAAAGGGTCTGTGGTGAGGGCGAGGCGTGAACGGGGGATGGGGGAGGAATGCTTGTCCCTGAGGGGGTGGGGCGAAAGGGGTTCGTGGTGGTGCGGGTGGAAAGGGGGGCGGGGTTCAGAAAGTCGTCGGCATTGAAGGCGGGGGGGGGGGAGGGGGGTGCCAGGAACTGGTGTTGAAGTGGGGTCGGTAGGGCAAGAGACGCTGGCTGAAGGGAATGGACAACGAGGCGGTAGAAGTGAAGGGTTTTAAGAGAGCTGACATGAAAGAGACGATCTTGTATCAAGTGATCAGAATGCTTGAGAAAGACAGATATAATAATTCCTGAAAAGTTTATTAAGACCAAATACGACATATGAATCCTAAGTGCCTAAAGCCTGTGTCTTAAGTCTAAACATACTATTTAAAAAGTTGCTCACTCAGCCCTAAATTACTACTAATGGCTTCCCAAGCAACTCAGCATTGGGTTGCGATAAAATAGTGTAAACTTCGAGGTACCTGATGGAGAAATATTAAATATCAGATATAGTTTCAATATATTTTAATATTGGTTACTCTAATTCCTTCAAAAATAATCGGGTCAAAATAAGTCAACACAATCAATAATTAGTTAAAGGATGTCTATGTCGAATACCAAAAAGGAATTTCGAAACGCGTTAAGCGAATTCAAAAGGAAAAGTTAGCTGAAAATTTGAAAGAGAATCCGAAATCATTTCGGTCGTGTGTCAGAGAAGATCAAGGAAATATGTCATTTATTCCGTGAACGATAAGGGATAAGAATAATATTGTCCACCCGTGGTAGGAGTAAAAATATTTATTTTAGTTTTACTTTAGAATTACGTTGCAATTAGGCGATTTTCCTGGTGGCAACGGTTGAAGTTTCGTCCAAGATAACTTTTGCAACGAAAATAACATACATACACGCACTAGAAAAACAGATAAGATACAAAATATTCTTACATACAATGACACTTCCACATCACAAACAAAATGCCGTCCATATCACATACAAACAATATTTTAATAATTATAATGAAGTTTATTACCCAGTGGCTGCTTAACATTTATACTTAAAACTTCTAAATTTGGATGGAAAGGGCTCAAACAAACCTCCAGGCAGCTGGTTCAAATCAATAATAGTTCTATTTAAAAAAGTAAATTTTTCTTATTTGTTTTTTGCGTCCTTATTTTTATTTTGAAACTATGGTCGTTTTTTTACCTAAAAGTTAGGTTTTTCTATTTCTTTCCATAAATCTTTCCACGCTTCGTCCCTTTTTAACAATTCTATGCATCGTGCCTAACCTACTCCTTTTTCTTCTATTTTTCAAACTCTCCCATTTCAGTATATCTAACATTTCTGTGACACTATCTGTTCTTTTGTACTCGTACCTTCCGAGTACATATCTTGCTGCCTTTCTTTGAACATTTTCTATCTTTTTAATATGTCCCACCTCATATGGATCCCATACTATGGAGGAGTATTCTAGGATAGGGATAACCAGTACCTCATATGCTTTTTCTTTTGTGGCTACGCTACTTTCTTTTAAATTTTTCATTACCCAATGCAATGCTTTAAATGCCTTCCGTGTCAAATTATCTACTTAGACCCCCCACCCAACATCCCTAGTTAAGTAAAGACCTAAATATTTGCATTGACTGGTACATGGGATTCTTTCTCCAAAGAGGGTGTAAATTTCCTTATCTGCATTCTTTTTATTTGAAAAAAATATATGCTTACTCTTACTTATATTAATGCCCACATTATTATTTATAACCCAGTCACCAAGGCGATCGATGTCATTTTGTAGCATCACGAGGTCATTTAATATATATCCGTATATATATGTCCGTCCGTATATAATGCAGTCATCAGCAAAGAGTCTTATTTGGGAATGTAAATACTCAAGTCATAATTAGTCTAACATGTATCCACCTCCTTCCGCACACCCTCTTGGTGGCTTGCAGGGTACTAAAAAGTACAAAAATAAAAAAATATAAAATATTTTCATCCGAAACCTAAATACGCAATATAATAGAGGACCTGTGGAGAGTCTGTTATATTCTACGCCAGAGCCAGAATAGTGTTCAAGATGTTTTTAGGGGGATCAGGATGGTGCGGTGGCTAATGTACAGGCTTCCCTCCGAAAGGACCCGGGGTCAAATTCTGAAGACAAAAAATATTTTTCCGTGGTATCCCGATCCCTAATTGAGGTGCTTTGTGGAGAGAGCTCTTTGAGTGAGTACGACGTCCGTTTGATGGGACGTTAAACTGCGGACCCCTTGGCGCCTTTCGAGATGAATAGGCTAATGCCAACGCCGGGTTTCTCTCTATCCCTCCCTTTCTATCCATCTCTAATGGCGCATATGACCTAAACTGTCGGTTACCCCCCATAAAAGCTACTTCTATTGATATGTTATTAGAGCGGAGACAATTTCAAAATGAGATGGATCTCACTCTCTCTCACGAAAACAATATTAATACCGCTGCTGTCTTTGATTAACGTTTAAAGCTACGTGTGTACCAGAAATACTGAAACTTTAATGGGATGCCACCCACACTTTGTTAATGAAAAAATTGTAATGAGACGTGCTTTTGCGTGTATGTATAGTATATATATGGACTTAGAACCCAAGCAATTTTACCAATATTCTGTGACATTCCCAGGACCTGATATACATTACATATTGATATTACATACTATATATATGTAATAGGCTGTGAGAGTTAACCTCTACTAAAAATATGTATGTGGATTTTATTTCTGATTTTTCAAGCTTTGTTTTATTTTGTCCCAGGAGTACTGGAAAGCTAGCACGATAGGTCCTAGTTTCGGTCGAGTTAAATTTCCTACGAACTCATTTGATTGCATCGACCGAATCTTCAACTCAGTATTACCAATAAAATTGTGACTTACATTTCACCTACAAGTCGAATTCCGTCTACCTTTCCGATCAACATACTTCACCAACCGAAACTCGTCGAAAACCAAGAGCAATCATTGGTAGAAGGTTCGGTCCTCGAAGAGAGCCACAAAGAAGGTAAACTCGCGCAGAGGAATCATCGTAAGTGCATTACAAAACACATACAAAGGTTGTGCATTACAGCGTTCAGAAATATCCGGGGATGTTTTGGGTGAAGGAAGTGCCTGACGATGTTCGAGGGGGTGAGGGGGTTGGTGGGGAGTGGGGGGGGGGGGCGTAGTGGAGCCGGAAAGGGCAGACGAGGAGAGGAGTGGCCCAGCACGTCTCTGCTGCCGGCTGAGCCGCTGCTGCGGGAGAGATTTAGTGTCCTTAAAGGCGGGGAGCTGGGAAGAAGAGGTCCAATGGACAGAGAGGCAATGATTATGGAGATGCGGTCCCCTGGGATGAGGGAGCGGGCGGGAGGGTGTTTGTGGGATTGGAGGAACATTGGAGGCCGAGTGAGATCGGGGTGGAGTGCGGGGGGGGGGTATCAGGGGTGTCAGCACCAGCAGGCGAAAGGGGGGGGGATCTCGCGTATAAAACGGAGCAGGGTGGTTGTTAAAGGCCTTCGGTCTTAAAGGTGGGTGGAATTAAGACATCTGGTGGGCTAATGCGAGGTGAGAAGCAGTGACCGTGGACTGGAATAAGGGGTTGGGCAGCGGGGATGTCTCCCTTGAGAGCTTTCGGCGTGGGACGACGGAGGAATGAGAGGAGAGGGACCGGAGATGGAGATATATAGACAGAGAAACGGAGGTGTCGTTTTCCTTTTATTTTTGGAAAAAAAACACCCCTCGTCCCCACACTCCTCCCGCCCCTGCTCCTCGCTGTAATCCAGTTTAACTCAATTCACGAAAGCGCCCTCTGCGTAACACCGCGACACGGTTAGCCATTGTTGCCAAGTGGATTCGGGCATGTCATCCGTGTTGTTTTTGTAGAACTAGGATTTATGGATGTGGAAGGAAGAATTGCAATCGGTGATGCTACGATATATATATTCCTAGTGTAACAGGAATGTACCAAAGATAGATCATGGCATTTAAGTGTGATGGGGCGATTTTCAAAGTACGTCTAACCGTAAACACTGAAGGGAAGTTTTGTAAACTATTGCGATGTCGAGAAATCCAACAATCGTGAACTTTAAAAATTACGTCGGAAGCCAAAGGCTTACTTCATTTATGATTTATTTCATGTAGAAGGATTACTGGTAATATATTTAATAATAAAAATTACCTGTATATATTCAATAATATTACTTCACATTCGTCTGATATTAAACGGTTAGGTGAATTCAAAAGAAGTAGGAAGTTCGTGAAATGCTACAAAGAAGTAAATCAATAAAATAATAATCTTTACTCCAACATAGAGCCATCACAGAAGAGTTTTTATTTTCACAATTGGCACCGTCAGTCATGCAGAACCAACGATAGCAATCAACCAGATTTGATGTTGTCGCAGATGAGAGCTAGAGATATCATCCAGATCTCAAAGCTGTGCTGAATTCGCGCATTCCATTCCTGTAACATTCGTTGTTTTGCGCTAAGGTAGCTTAGATACCTAAATATTGAACAACATGGATTTTTAGATGCAATCAAAATAAATAAAGCAGGAATTTAACTCTGGATCCTCCATACTGTTGCATAACGCTCTCTCAGCAAGGCTTACGGCACGATTTGCATTAACCTACGCCTTGAATTGCATTAATAAATTTTATTTCGTGGAAAATTGCCCATTTTTAATTACACTATATTTCTTTCAAGTTAAATCCTTCCCTTTGTGACAATAGCTATCTGCAAATCGGTTTTCCAAAATTATGAAAAGAAAACACTATTTACACACACCCCGAGTTTATAAAATGAATGGCTTGGTTAAATTGACGGCTTATGGCTTCACTTGGTGAACTTTTTCGAATACTAAATATTTAAGTGGAATATCGCAAGAGTTTTTGTCTCTGTTTTTACGGAACAGTTCCACCACATCACACCCGAACCTGTGATTTGCATTGAATTATTTGATGTAAAATGAAAGTGTAAAAGTCACGAGGTTTTCACGCGAACTTTTATTTTTGTACGACATGGGTTTTGCTGCGACGGAACCGCGTCAGATGTTGTTGACCCATTGCGGTTGCAAAGGAATTCGGATTACGCAAAACAACAAGTTCATGAAAAACCACGTGATATTTATGCTTGCTAATTAGATGAATGGTTGGATCTTCAATGGTCCACTCATTTTAAAAAATAGTCGGAATTAATGGAATGTTTTCGAATCTTTTTCACGTCAACCACTTGAGTTTAAGTTTTCAGCTGCGGGTGTAGTATGATGGAAGATGTAGATGAGACGAATGAAAATCATTCTCATTTTTACCTCAAAAATCCTAATCGGCTGTTAAATGTAAATATCAATTCGGGAGCAATTTGTTTTCCGATGACCGAAAATATGGTCAAGATTTTTACCTGCACCCGAGAATGTTAAACATTAATTACAGCGGATTCATCCGAAGAGCCTGTGGCAGCATTTTAGTTTCGTTGTGATCACGATTATCATATCAAAATATACCGCCAGAGAGGTGAGCGCGGTTTTCTTCTCTTCGGTGATGCTGGAATTGAGATTATTTATTCATGACGTGGGTCCTTTTTAAATGAGCCATTCAAGGGAAATATTCAAAAGACGCACTACTTGGGCACCACGCTAAATGCTCTCACTAGTATTCATAGATTTTGAATTTTAGGTACTCTGCATTGAAGGGTTATACAATACCACATGCTATCACGACCCGAGGCACGGCTCAGGGCTGCTCGGTCCCCCGACCGACAGCCGAGATGCTTGGATGAAGTCATTATCTATAAATCTGCACCGAGTCTCACACTTCCTTTCATTCATTCAAACTAGCCACTGCTTGTAATTCACAGTTCTCCTGGAAAGATATCATGCTCTTTATCTAGCCAGCGGTGTAATAAAAGAATGGATAAAAATAACGGAAATGTCCATTAATATTTAAATAACAGTATTGTTTATTACCTATATTCTCCCTTTCACAATATACTCATTCAATCTTTGTTGTGAATCTCAACTTCCACATAACAGCCTATCCTTTCTCGCATTACTGATGGAAAAATTACACCACTTAGCCCACATCGATAAAAACTATAACTTGACCTGATCCATATAAAAGAAATTGAAATTTGTAATAAATAATATAAGCAGTCGACGGTTTATCAATTGAGAATTATGATTTGAAATTGAGTTCCTGAGGAAAATTTTGAAATTTACGTTTTCTCCTTAGCTTGGAAAAATTATACCTAAGGGAAAAGAAAACTTGAAAAATCCATCGAATCAGGCGTGGCTATATTAAATTTAAAGCATTCACAGAGTCATGACATAATTACAATAAAAACCGAATAATTGTATCCCGCCTTTGAAAGGCGCAGGTTGATCAATACAGGCCTCTAGGGTTTCAAAGATTTATTATGTAATTAGTATGACATATGCAGTAAATATTAGTTTTGGGATATTAAGTAACTATTCAAGTCTTGTACGTGTTAGTTTGCTCAATATGCAGACCGTTGGTGACGCAGCAGATATCCCTGCTGAATTCAACTTTGCTAAACTCGTTTTAACATATCATGATCGATAGAAGTGACTGCCTATTCCATTCTTTCTTTCTTTCAGTTTTGCTAAATCACATGGCAAAAGGGCCACAATTACACACTGATTAATATAATTCCATAAGAAAAAGTCACATTGGGTAAGATCAGATGAGCTTAAAGGCCACATGCAAAGAGTATTGTCATTAACAAAAGTACGTCCAATCCAACGATCAGAAAGTTCAGCATCATGGAAATCGCGGAAGTCTCCAAGAAAATGGTGGGAGCCCCAGCTAGTTACAAAATGAAATCAGCTGTATCTTTCTGTAAAGTTAGCTTAGCCATTATTGCTGAATGTGCAGATAAATGTTCCCATAGCAGTTTTCTCTGGAGCAAAAAAAATGACAAATAAACTGTCGAAAAAGAAACAGGACAGAACATTTTATTTTAGGTGAATCTTTAAGTGTTCTTGGACTTCACGAGGATCTTGTGCTAACAATATATACGCGCATTGATACAGTTCACATTTCGTGAAGCATTAGCATCAAAATTAACTTATTCAGCCAAAACCTATTTCCAGTAACTTTTCTTGAACGTTTAAACAGAATTGTAAACAAAAATTTTGAGCCTGGGGAACTACAATATTGTAGTAGCTACAACTGTACCCGGTTTGATTTCAACTGAAGGTATTTCTGCGGAATTTGCCATGTAGTTGGGTGCAACATCTGCGATTCCCTACTGGCGAATTTCTTAGGGTTCTTGGCCAATGTTTATCGCAAAATATTAATAGGTTCAACTCATGAGCTAAAGACTCCACTATTTACGATACATGTGACCCAGGATTGTTTACTTTGAATAGAAAGTGAAGCATAATTAGTTAAGTCGAGGGGGTAGTTAAACCAAAAACCCAATTCTAATAATATGTACTGAAAAAAGAAAATAGCATTAAAATATAATAAGCTTTGACTCGGATTTTAGCAGAGAAGGTCATTAAACATGTGCTTAATTAACTGGTAATTAATTGGTACAAATATCCTTTTCATTTTGATTAAATATTGAGTGCATGCGGCCTCATTACTTCTACAAGTATTCTACTCCGAAATGATAGTCGCATTGCGCGAAAAAAATGACGCGGATTGAGGTGTTACACTTGATGAAGAGTTTGCTCAAAAGACTACGCGCTTCCTTGCGATTTAAATCCGAAGGGAAAAGGATTGAATAGATAAAATTCTTACAATTCCCTTAAAAGTTTCGACACGAAAAGTAAAAAGAAAACGTGCGGTTGGCATTTTCATTGACGTCCGTCTCGACCAGTAATCTATGCCCCAAGGAGGATCGCGGCGACGCTAACCGATATAAAAACCATTGCACGAAAGTCGTCCCTCCTACATGACTACTAATAAAGAGGAAAATATGGAAGAGAATGATTTCCTCTTTTCCCGGATCTGCTGTAAAATTAAAACATCGACGGTGCCGTTGCGACTTTTATCGAGGAAACTAAGCTGCAAACCCGTCAAAGGAGGCGTCTCGATTTTCATCCGAAGAGGAAATTCACGCCGTCAGGCTATTTGGATGAACAAATCCAGGAGCAAAAAAACGTACTAAACCACATAGTGTCGATAGAGGGGGGTGATGGTGGAGTGGGTAATATATGTCCGCGCGCTTCTTTGAATACCCGGCAGTGGAAAGACGAAACAAGGGCGCACGAGGTAAGGGAATGGGAAGTGGGAAAAGGGTTAAATTATGACCTTTTGAGGACTTGGGAAGTTAAAGAGACAGCAATTTGGGATGGGTGAGCAGGAATGGACGCCCTCTGGGAAGGGCTTCATTCAAATGGAAGGGCTTAATCTTAAACCCTCGCCATGGACGGCGTATCAAGACACTGGCCGATGGGGTTTCCACGCTCAGCCACGAAAAATCCTTCGAAAATTGACACATTCTTTTTATTTAGTAATTTATCCAAGAACCACCAAGTATCCTTCTGCAATAGATAACAAATAAAAGATAATATTAAGCATTAGAGTATTGTAAATGGTGATTTACCATTTAGGATGCGTTTATGTTAGGCAATACAGACTAACCACTAATGCATTTAGTAGCCTCGCCTGGCAATACAAAAATAATAATGAA
This sequence comes from Hetaerina americana, assembly GCF_022747635.1. Lineage (NCBI taxonomy): Eukaryota > Metazoa > Arthropoda > Insecta > Odonata > Calopterygidae > Hetaerina > Hetaerina americana. The sequence goes on along the minus strand of NW_027287427.1, from coordinate 85,664,548 downwards.
CGATACTAATTTGGAACTAAAATATTACCCAGAAAATATGGCACTTGGAAGAAATAACAAAAAAATGAAAAGCAGAACGCAATGGAAATTGTCCATATTGGAAACGTTATATGGCAGCGAATTTCCACTAACTTTACTACGTGTACCTCCAGATATAATAAAAGCTTTTAAAATTTTCATGCTTTGTCAATCTCTTTTTAAGATTATACAAATAAAATCATTATTCACTGTAGTGTAAATTGCACTAATTAAGGTGTAATTGTGTTCCTTAAGGATGTCTGGCCAAAGTCAACCAATGTTAGGATTTAACTACCGATGATGGATGATGATGGATGTGAATGATGACATACATGCAGTTGAAAATAAACACGCTTAAGAAGGAGTACAGATAGGGGAAAGAAGGCGTTTGTTATGAGTGGGTAACTGCGGGAATTCTGATTCACAGTAAGATGATGGTTTTGCAAATGAAAGGGTACCTGGTTACGAATTTTGCAACGGGGTCCATAGAGGAAGATATTGCGGAATAGTTCGACGGACTTGCAGTGAGCATGCGTAATTTAATTGAAGTATTTTGAGTCAGCAAGAGTACGGCTATAACCACCTCAATTATCATTCCCAAGATAAATATGATGGACTATACACAGATTTTGAGTCCTCCTTTGAAGATTTAAATGATGGAAAAAACATTTTGAGTCCTGGCAACTAAGGGGCTCGGCCCAATCGGCCGTGTGTCGTGCCCGGCAGCGGGGGAGGAAAGGCTTCGCGATCGTCATCCCACGAAACACTTGCAAGGGTAAACCAGCAGCAGCAGGACAGAAGAAGCAGGAGAAGAAGACCACATTAGCTAGAATAGGAACGTGGTATGTTAGGACAATGATGAGGACAGGGAAATTGTAGAATGTTAAGCGAGAGATTGAAAGGGGAAAATAGATATTTTAGGTCAATGTGAGGTGAGATGCAAGGATAGCGGGGATTACTGGAGTGATAATTATAGAATAATATACAGCGGCGGGGACGAGAGCCAACGAGAGGTTGTCGTAGTATCAAATGAAGCGGTAGAAAAAAGTGTAGTCAACATAGAACAGGCAACGGATAGAATATTACTAGTAAAGATAAAAGCAGAACCGACGAACTTGGTTAATATTCAGGTATACATGCCACGGAGAAACCATTAGGAGGAAGAGGCCGATAGGATATATGATCAATTAGAGGACATAATCGCATGTTTTCCTGCAGGAAAACATTTGATAGTGATGGGGGATTGGAATGAGACGGTAGGCGAAGGAAGAGATGGTGATGAGGTGCGGGACTACAGTTTAGGCACGAGGAATGACTTCGGGGAGAAAGTAGATGAGTTCTGCAGGAGACAGGGGTTAGTCATCACCAACACTTGGTTTAGACACCACAAAAGACGCAGGTATACATGGAAAATGCCAGGTGACTCAGAAAGGTATCAGCTAGATTATATTCTGGTTATACACAGGTTTATTATTATTTATTATTATTAAAAATACACATGTGCTGATGGACAGTGTCAGGTGGCACACAAGTCCCAAATAATCGCAAAAGATAATAGATAAAATCAGACTTCAAAACACAAATCTCTTTAACAAAACAAGTGAATCCCCATCCCATTTACAACCATTAATCAGCAAGAAAAAAAGATAAATTTAAAAAATTAAGCTATTACATATAATACAATTCACCACACATCAATCAAATTATTACATATATACCTTACACCTATTCTTAAAACTATACACTCTGTTAGGAAAGGGCTCGAATATTTTTGCAGGTAAGGTGTTCCAATCAACAGTTGTTCTATTTAGAAAAGAAAATTTTTTGCATTTGTTCTCTGTGCCCGGCATTTTACCTTAAATTTGTGATCATTTCTGCCTATAAAATTTTGGTTCCCCGCCTCTTTCCTAAGATCTGCCCAAGCTTTCTCCCCTTCAGAATTCGGAACATTCCACAAAGTCTGCTTACTTTCCTTCTAGTTTGTAAAGGTTCCCAGCCCAGCGTTTCTATCATGTCAGACACACTCTCCATCCTCCTATGCTTCCCCAGCATATATCGGGCAGCCTTTCTTTGCACCTTTTCCTGTTTTTTAATATGACCTTCTTCATGAGGGTCCCATACAAGAGAAGCGTACTCAAAAATTGGTCTTACTAGGGTCTGATACGCCTTCTCCTTGGTTGCTCTAACGCTTCCTTTGAGGTTTCTCATTACCCAATGAAGAGTTTTGAAAGCTTTATTAAAGATGTACTCGACATTTAGCCCCATCCTAAGTCCTTAGTTAAATATACACCTAAGTATTTGCAAGTATCACTTCTAGGAATGACATTTTCTGAGAATTTATATTCCCTATTGTTTCCATTTACCTTATTGCTAAAAGTGATGGATTTGCATTTGCTAACATTAATATCCATCCCATTTTTTGTCACCCAATCCGCCATTTTATTAATGTCCCTTTGAAGTTTGTCACGGTCTCTGTCATTTTCTACTTTCCTGTAGATAATACAGTCGTCTGCAAAAAGTCTTATCTGAGAATTAATATTTACTGGGAGATCATTTATATAGATTAAAAACAAGAGCGTGCCAAGTACGCTTCCTTGTGGGACTCCCGATGTTACTCTTGTTTTTTCAGAATACACTTTTCCTAATTTGACCCTTTTTGTTGACCTTCCATGAAATTTTTGACCCAAGAGAGTACTCTTCCATCTGTGTGTAGTGGCAATTGGCCCATCTTAAGCATTAAGCGATCGTGGTCAACTTTGTCAAAGGCTTTTGACAGATCGACTATTATAGCATCCACTTCTATTCAATAGCTTTCATACAACTGATGTCAAGCCTCCAGAGGTACTTGTAAAATTTATTTCTATTATCTATCCCGATTATTTTCTGTAGAAAACTTTCTTTGGCTATTTTCTTTTCTCTATTCAATTCACGAACTATTTTTTTGTAAATTATGAGCCATTCCGAGCTCTCGTTCCGTTTTTTGTGAATCACTCTTAGTTTTATCTCCAAGGATTTAATTTTGCGGTTGTAGAACTCTGGATCAGTATTTTCTTTAAGAATTTTTTCCGGGACAAATTTATTTAATCCCTCCTCCATTATCCCCTTAAATGTTTTCCAGATTTCTTCTTAATTCTGCCCACCACTTACCCATTCCGAATACTTTTCCCTTAAAAAGGTCTGGAACCCTTCCCTATCACCACGTTTACATTGCCAAACTATCTTTTTGTTTACTAGCCCCTTATACTGAGCCCTCTCCCAGTTTAGATACATGCGCACAGCTGAATAATCACTTATTCCTGGAAGGACCTCTACTGTTTAGGAACAGTGTGATAAATTCGCACAGCTTCCCGGGAGCGGATGCGAACTCTGACCACAATTTAGTTCTTATGAAATGTAGCGTTCGTTTCAAAAAGATAAGGCGGGGGCGGTGGGTTAGAAAATGTAACGTAAAAGCATTGAATGGTTTGAAAAGTAAGGAGTACCAACAGACTGTAGAGGAAATCATGGAGGATGAGCCTAGTACTATCGAAGAAAAATGGGAAAGTATCAAGAAAGGGTTATCTAAAGCCGCAAAAGACAATATTGGAACCGTTAACGTGAAAAGGACTAGGAAACCATGGGTCACGGATGAGATGATTAAAAAGATGGATGAGCGGAGAAAATGGAAGAATGTACACACGGTGTTAGGCAAAATGAAGTAAAAAGAGTTAAACAATAAATTGAGGCGGGTGACAAATAAAGCAAAAGAAGCAAACTGGAAGACGTAGTGCGAGGATATGGAAAGTTTGCAGAGGATGGGTGAAATTGGTGCGCTGTACAGCAAAGTTAAATCTTTATCGGGAAGTAAGAAAGGGAGATCTATGCTAACAGTTGTTGCATGCTAAGGCGGGCAAGATAATAGTTGACGCAGGAAAGGTCCAATAGAGATTGAATATATAGAAGAACTGTATAGTAAAGAACTTAGACCAACAAAGTTAGACATAGAAAAGGAACATGACGTAGAGGAAGATAGTTTAGGCCCAGGTATACTCGACGATGAGATAGCAAGGGCATTAAGAAAGATGAAACTAAATACGAGCTATCTCTTGGCCAAAGAATCAGGGCACTTGGTTGTATAAGGCATCGCAGATCTTAGTGTAAATTATGTTTCCTGGATAGCTCAAGTGGTTTAGAGCATCCGCCTGCCAAGTGGAAAGATCCGGAGTTCAAGTCCCGGTCTAGGAAATATTTTTACACTTGTGATTTGCCTGATTCCGCCTTCCCCACCTCCACTGTGTTCGTCCTTTATATGTGCTCCTATCCATTTTCCTTGTATCTATTTCTATGTGAATGAGTGTATATATATATATATTTATATATGTACACATAGGACACCCTGCCGCACACCTTTTTGGTGGCTCGCAGGGTATTGATGTAGATGTAGATGAATCTATATATTTTTTCGTGTACATAAATTTCGCGAAATATATGATAGAATCAGCTGACTTGAGGACTCCTTCCCACGGGCAAAACGAGATAGCAACTGTAGGGTTACAAATAGAAAAAATTTCACCTGCTACCCACAGCGTCTAGGGAATAATTAGTTCTACTCAAATGCATGTACTTTCACGATTCTCATGTGTTTTGCTGTCAAAAACCTTGCGGCATGACTGCGTGGGAATACCATGACACAATGTAGTGCTTGTTCCAATATTAGTTGCTCTGCTTGATTCGTTTTTTGAAATTCCCCTTCCATCCCTCGTCTCTGTGTGGGGGGATCCTCCCGTTGCCTGCAGCTTTGTGTCACATTCCCTACCTTTGTCTTTGGTAGTGGAGACCATTGTATGCTGCACGTCCAAGTGATATTAGATTTTCGCCTCCTTATTTTTCAAATTCTAGCTTGCACGTATTGGATAAATTTTTGCTACATTCCTTGTGGCATGCATTTGTTATTTGATAGCATATGTATTTGAATGCGCATAAGGTGAAAGGTTTTTTGTATGAATGTATACGCTTATGTCAGTGTGCATTGTAAGAATATGTTAAATTTGCATGTAGTTTATTCTCTTTTACGAGTGGTGAACTAACACCCTTGCGGTGGCTCGCGGAGTATTATGTAAGTGTGTTAGTAGATGAAAAAATCAAAGCCTTTCAGCGACAGCACAGATATATGTATTTATACACGCATGCATAGTTTGGGTGGGTCGCGGTAGTCAAGGGGTAGAGCGTCCGACTACTGGCCGGGCCGCGCCGGCAGCAATTTTCATCTACATAATGCCCCGCAAGCCACCGCAATGGCGTGTTGCGGCGGGTGTTAGGTCATTAACTATAAAAAGGAACAATACCACAGGCCAAATCAAAACCCACAAGCAAAGCTATACCCACAAAGACGTAAACATTCATGCAAAAATCCCTTCATCCAACACGCATGCGAACACATGCACCATAAATCAACAAACAATTGCACCCCAGGATGCAGTATGGAATCCATCCGACAACAAGCAAGCCAGATTATGAAAAGAAAGAATGGGAAACCCCACCACCACATGAACCAGCAACATAAAACGCTCTCTTCCCCAAAGAAACAGGTAGGGAACGTGACCCAACACTGCAGGCAACGGGAGGATCCCTCCCACGGAGAAAGACGTGGGATGGAAGGTGATCCTGAAAAAGACAAAAGATATAACTAACAACACTGTAAAGAGCACTACATTACTGAAAGGTTTTCGAATTAGATCATGCCGAAAGCAAGGGTTTTGACAACAACCCACACGTGGTTAGTGAACGTGCATGCAATTGAGTAGATCTAATTATTCCCTAGACGCTGAGGGTGGCAAGTGGAATTTTCGCCATCTTTAACCCTACAGTTGCTATCCCGTATTAACCGTGGGAAGAAAGAGTCCTTGAGTCGGCCAGTTCTTCCACATATTTCCCGAATTTTATATACATGATCCAAGCGACCAAATCTATGTTGGAGTGCGAATAATTTGCGAGACCTCGGTACTGAAACATGCGGGTCTGAATTTATTTAGTAAATTACACTAGGCATTGAATCGTCTTTCTTCTAATGACTCCCATTTCAGTGACGCTTTTCGTTTTATCGTAATAGATCTTAACGAACGGGCTAAACTATCTCAATTTTCCGATTGAGGCCTGTTTCACTCGGGTCCCATACCCTGCAAGCATATTCTAAATGAGCCCTTACAGGAGCGTGGTAGCAACGTTCCTTGACCTTCGAGTCACTTCTGCCGACTATGTGTCTCATAAATCCCAATTTTTTATATGCTTGCACTCAGCCTTTACGTATGTGCGTCCCCTGAGTTAAGTCTTTCGTGAATGTAGCAGGTATTTTACCGTATCAACTACTTCTAGGTCAACTCCAGCGAATTTGTAAACGAATCCCGGTGATCTTTTAAAGAAATTTACGGAGGAACAATTATTAAGATAGAATGACAAACCCCATTTTGAACACCATTTAGTTATGCACTATAGATACTTTGCTAGAATTAAACGATCCTCATCCCCAGATATCTCCAGATAAATCAGCGCGTCATCCGCGAGCATCCTTAACTTCCTTTTCACATTCAAATTCAAAAGTTCAAATTAGTTTCAGTTCAAATCGTATGCAAAAATCAAGAATAGTGATGGCCCGATTACGCTTCCCTGAGGTACCCTCGAGGGAACATGCACACTGTCGGAACTAGCGCCGTCAAGAACTACCCTCTGTTCTCGCTCTGAAAGAGTCTTCAACCCAATTTATTGCGCCCTTGTTCATACCCGCGACCTTTAATTTATGAATAAGTTTACCACGGGGAACGTTGTCAAATGCCTTTTGAAAATCTAAAAAGGTCGCAGCCACTTGCCTACCTCTTTCACCCGATAAAAGTAAGTCATGTGTTAATAATGCTAATGGGGTCTCGCATGAGCGGGTTTCCCTGAATAAATATGTGTTGATTGTTACTTAAAAAGTTAATGTTATCAGGGTATCTCATTTTGGAACTGGCAAATATATAATTTTTTCCTGTCATCACATCAGGTATGTATGTGTGATGTACGTTGCGGCGCGCTCGCATCAAGCAGGATTGGTGGTGGGAAGTTTGACCTTGAACACGCGCAAGCGCCAATTCCCTGCGACCGTTCCTTCAAGGTAGATCGTGTTTTCAGTGGACCCCTGTCGAGCGATTCAGTGCAAGCGAAAATTGCAGTGAACGATTGAACAGCGGTAAGCCATCAAATTTTGTGTTGGACTGAGGAAATCGGGTACGAAGGCTTTGGGTATGATTCACTAAGTGTACCAGCATGAATGCATGTCAAAAATGTAGTTTTGAAGTGGCACAAGCTCTTAGAAGATGACCGAGTGTGGAGGACGAGTCCCCCTCTGGACGGCCGTCGACGTCAAGAACCGACGAAAACGTGCAACGTTTGCGTGATTTGGTGATTTCAGACATCAATCGAGTCTCCGCATCATCACAGAATGTACAGGTATTGATAATATGACATTGCACACCATTAAATTCTGACTTGGCACCAGCAGACTAATTTATTATTTCCTATTCCCAAAATTAAATTCCTCAAGGGACCTACATGGTGAGACCTATGACCAAATAGGGTTCCACCATGGGACCCCAGTTGCCGTCAAAGAAGCTTGCCCGGGTAGCCTTAAGGACCTTCCGGAATCCGCCTACCAGGGAGCTTTCGAGTCATGGAAAAGCCGCTGGAAAGAGTGCATCGACACACAAGGGGTGTATTTTGAAAAATTTTGAGGAATATACGAAAATTTTACCGATACGTTTTATACAAACCTTGAACAAATATAACTAAGATGTGCAGACCTAGCCATAAATTTCACTTTAATCGTGACAGACATCTTGATAGAAAATATTTGTTGGTATTTTTTAATTGAGAGGAATCCTCTGAAACCTGAGAGATAATTTTTAGAGAGTTATATTTTCATAACGCCAAGCAGTGACATTGAAATCTTAGGCAAAATTCCCAGATAGGTAAAAGGCTGAAAGCAGCCAGGGAGTGCTAAGTAGTGGATGTAAATTTACGTAAGGAAACACCTTATGTCTACATATTGGATGTTGGCGAGAGTCCGGTACTAAGCTTCCGATTGCTTCGACGGAACGACCCCTCATTGAGATGGGCGGCGCGAGCAAGGACCGAGAGCCGTGAGCGATCGGGAGCACGGACGGGTCACGACTTCCATCCCCTGCTCCCCCTCTCTTCCCCCTTCCTCCCACACCCCAGCCTCGAGCGCGGCGCACCGACCGACTTCGAACGGCGCCGGCCTCGGCATAGCAGAGCTCCGCTGACCCTCCGGCCGGCGGAGTGGGCAATAGGGATGGGCGACATGTGTCTTCATGCATTCCCATCGGTTATTCAAATACGATCCGAAGTGCGGCAATTTACGTGTTGGATGATCCACTGCATCGATTCTTTCTATATTTGATATGATGTGCAAATATTTCATGTATTTAATTAACGTTCATGCATTTGCGTAGCTGATAATTGCTGGGAATGCCAGAAAGGTTTTACCTAATATTAACATGCGGTTTTTGAAAGAAGCAGATGAAAAATTCATTTCGTAATGAAATCACTGGTTCACCTTCACCGGTTTGTTTATTTGGTACGCATTTCAAAAGGCACTAAAGCATAATGTGCGAAAAGAAAGATAACAAATGAAGCTCTAACTATTTAGTCTCCGCGTGAGGGGAGAGGAAAGATTGTTGTTTTTTGAATAAAAAGTAGAATTTCTTTGGTGAAATAACGCCATATTAAGTGAATGTAGAAGCGAACATTCCAGCAAAATTACAGAGAGGATCAGATTTATTCATGTTGAATTCAAAATATTGATTGTCCTCACCTGTTTGAGATGGCAATTTTTTACCCTTCATTATTTTTTTCTTTAAATTTAGTTAATCTAGTTAATCTTTTTTATCCGACACCGTTTTAAATTCATGTGACTACAGCATTCAAGTTACAAACTGCGCACACTGGATAACGGTTCCCAAGTTGTCAGTTGCAGGATAATTTAATGAAAATGTTTGTGCTTAATACTCTTAGTTAAAAAGACTAAAATAATTCAGTCTATGTACGCAGGGTGTTGTCAAAAGAATTCGAATGTAAATTTAAAAATACGATTAAAATTATGCTCTAATAAATTTCACATTCAAGAATAACTTGTACAATAACGGAAAAAATCTACGACATATTTGAAAATACATATTTTATAGCTTAATAGAATTGATATTGGTAGAATTCCTTAATTAAAGTGTGGGACAATCGTTTTTAAATTATCATTACGAAGCAATAACTTAGATATCAGGATAAAATTTATTCTGCACATGAATTGATCCTTATTTATACTATCATGTTGTAAACTACATCTATTACGAGTAATCTTTATTTGCATTTTTTCAGGAAGCCGTAGATTGAAGTAAATCGCATTATAGAGAAGATAATGTCTCACAATGTGACTAAGTTCTCTCATTGGAAAGGTTACAGTGTCTGGAAAACCAACGATGAAATGATGGCTGCTTGGGTATATAATAGCCTTTCACGTGACACAGTTGTGAGGTGGAAAATGATTTTTTTAATTGGCCACATGTCCCTCAGACCATCCAAGAAGTGGGAGACCACGAGGCGACTGATTATCAAAGTAATGCGGCCGTAAAATATCGTCACATCCACCCAATATTTTCTATCTTGCTCCAAGCAATTTTTATTTTTCCCGGAACCCAAAAAAAAACAATGCACGTTAAGAGATTTGACAACAGAAGTAACGTCATTCAAGAGGTGGAACAATGGTTTTTCGACGCAATCTACTGAGTTCTACAATGATGGCTTTCGAAAGGTCAAGAAACGCAAGGATAAATGTATAACCCTGCATGGCAAATATGTACAGAAGTCTTAGGAATAAAGAATAAATAAAAATTAAATTTTTAAATAAAATTTGTTTTCAGTAATTATTAAAAGTTTGCGATAGCCTCCCGTAAGATAAGAAAAAATATCCGTGGCCTGGCACATGACCATAAATATTTAGGGTCGGATGTCTAGGACGATATCACTCACTCTTGGAATTGTTTTTTGTAGAATAAGAAGATTGAGGAATTAGAATGATGACATCTAATGACGATTTTCTCGAGATATTCTAGGCAGAAGAGTCATGGTGAAGATATAAATATTATTTCCGTGTGATTCATTTCGTTAGATCTTAAGAGACCGTAGCACAAAGTTTATCATGGCAAAGATTCTGTTTCTCTCTCTTAGGAAATATATTTGCAACGAAAATGTTCTTTGCTGTGTTTGAAATTGGTACACAATGTAGACCGAAGCAACAACGCTCCTCTGATCTCTAGGCCCGGAGCCAGTCAAAAGCAGGTTAGAAGTAAATTAGACTATTTTTGAAAATTGTGTTAATAGTTACACACTATTAGTATAAGTTTAAGCACTACTAGCTACATTCAGTAGCCGAGGAAAAATAATGTACGATGTTGACGTCATTAGCGTATTAGTATCAGTTATTTAGAATTTTAATGCCATATTAAATGCCTCGAAATGTCGGAAAGCCTCTTTCTTGCCAATGGAAGTTTTAATGCAAAGCTAAAAGTTGAATAAGTAAAACCACCTCTGATTGGATGAACCAAGTGATAAGCGCAAGAGTGAAAAGTTGAATGCCCGATAAATCACAGTAAACGAAATAGTCGAATAAATTTCATGCAATAAATCACTCTACGCACGAACATATTTGTGAGGTTAATTTAAAAATGCAATTGAAAATATATTTGGAACTAACTTACATGCAAGTGGTAACAGTAAAAAATTCTTTATAAATATTAAGGTCTCTTTTTCTTAATTAAGATATCCATGTAAAGTCATAGCTTCTAATTGCACGATGAGGATTGCAATAAGGGCAAGGCAAATGATTTTCTGCCAAATGGGGATTCAAAAAGTAGTTTTGTTGAGAATAAAAATGGAAGTATGTTAATAAGAAACAATGATTTCTTTATATTCCGCTGAATCGAATTTATCACTTTGAAAGAGGATCATTTGTTATCATTAGAAATGCGGATTATTGTTCATTGATGGAGGTTCCCCAAGTAGCATTTGGTAGTTTCAGGTATTGAATTTTGAATGTTTCAAAAATACTGTGCCCTCCCAATATTCCAACTGACCGCCTACTCACTGCTGAAAGTATTAGGAATTTAACAGATGGAATTCCTCAAAGCCCAAGGATTTGCAGATATCTGCATATTAAAACTGAGACTATCCTGTACACGACGGGATTAGTGGCGGTTAGAACCGTATCAAAATTGAGTCAGTATTGAGGCATGAGGTATATTTAAGATAATTTTCAGTAACAATGATAAAGGGTTTACTATTTTTTCAGAATTGAGCATTAGCAACTCGTACATAACACAATTTCTTTAACACCTCGACAATCAATTATCTAAAAATTAAAATGTAGACCCCACAAGGCTTTCAGTTTATTTCACAGAGTAGATTAACTTATAAGGTAAGATTATCGTGCTCAAATCACGCTCAATTAGGCATAATTAAATCTTAAATAAACGTCATACATCAACGTGTATGGAACTACTCGTTTGCTCACCTCCTGACTTCCCTCGAGTGAAAGGTTTTTTTTTTTCTTTTCCAGTCGTAGTCGAGAAACGAGACAAGAACATAATCGAGAACATCTGAAACATAACTGAAATATTCATAAATATGAGTATCTAAAATCAATCGTGCGGCTATAAAACTCCCGTCCCATCTCCCAAAGTAGGGGCGAGGTTAAGACGGAGACTGGAAAGTAATGTTTCACATTTTTTCATCCTCTTATCTGCTGTGGCCTGGCGATCCGGGCGATGTTTATTAAGTTGCCACGGCGAAGAAAAGAAAATCGAGCAAAAGGCAAAGTCGCGAGAGGTACGTGCTCATGAGATTCAAGGAGGAGGTGGTGGAGAGGGAGGAGGGTAAAGGAGGGGGGGTTGAGGGGTGAGAGGTGGTGGGGGTAGAGACGAAAGCAAAAGGAGTGGTGGGGGGGGGGGAAGGGAGAAAATGAGCAAATGGACTGCCTACAAGAGCTTTTCTTCCCTGACACAATGTCGGCCATCTTGTACGCACGGCAGGGAGGCGAGTGGGGGTTGGGAGGTGGACGGGGGCGACAGGGGGTTGACAAGTGCTGAGGGGGTGAGAGGAGGGGGAAAGGGTGGTGGTTCGAACGGTATCGAGTACTTAGTCGGTTACGCACCATCCCGCGTGGGCGCGCGAGGGTGCGCCGGGCACCGTAAGTTGTGGGCACAAAACTAAATGGCACGAGTAGGACGTGTGAGGGGATTCGGGGAGTGTGGTGGTAAGGGTTTATGCGTGGACATGGCTGCCAACTCTCCCGGAATCAACTAACGCCGGGAAAACAGGGAAACAAATCCAAGTTATACACAAATGGGTGGAGATCCGCCGTTGAATAACCTATGACCTCCTCTGCAATCTTGGGCACAAAGATTTTACAAACTTCCCCATGCTCTTCGGGAGAATAATGAGGCAGAGGTCTGTCAAATGCTAAAGATCGCGGGTGAATTTTGCACTGATCTTTGATCTTTTATAGGACTGTGCGATGGAAAAAGAAATTCATTTCCTTTACTTCAAGTGTACTTCTTAGTTAAACAGACGAGCGTCTTATTGATAAAAGAAGACGCTTTGCTTTTCCACATAGAGTATTTTTCTAAAACCTAGGTTATGTTACAGCGTAACATCTTCAGATCTTGAGTACTTATATAGAAAATATATACATTGTTGATTTATTTAGAAATGATATACAATAATGTACATTATAAGAATACGATATGTTGATAAGCCTTATTTCATCGTGAAGTATGTCCTCCATGTTACCACTGAAACTGTGTTATTTATTAATAGCGGCATATTATGTTTTGTATAATCTCTCTGTGGGTCACGGTATCGACCGAAGAACAGCGATGTGTAAGGCAACGGGAAACCACCGCCTAATTCTCCCTGGAATATGCAGCCCAGCCTCGCATTCAAATACAGTAGGATGGAAACATATGGGCTGCAGTATACCAATCCTAGGATGGAAATACTGATGAATGAATCTCTCTGTAACTGTAACGCAACACTGAACCAATTGTTATAGAGTTATCCCGCAATGTCGAGGAAAACTTTGATTATCCTTCGGACGTGAATATTTATGATTTTCAGTAAAGACAATCTCGAATTAGGGCAAGGGAAATGATTAAACGTGCATCTACGGGCAATCACGGACATTTTTCATTCAACAATAAACCATAAACAATACTGATTTCTCATATACTCTACAGCACATTCACATTATTCTAAATCTCCTCTTAGTGTTCACTTTCGCTAATGGCATTTCAAACACATACAAGGTGTGAGCGAAAAAAGACATTATTAATTTTACAACTTGTTTATTTCGACGGATAGAGCTTAATCGAACCTGTCGCCCTCAAAGTACATGCCTTGACTGACGACACACCACTGCCAACGTTTCTTCCACCTCTTGAACCCTGCCCTGTAAGCCACCTTAGGTACCCTCTTCAGGTCCGTCGTACAATTAGTTTTAATGTCCGCAAAAGAATCCAATCGGCACCCTTTCTAGGTTGATTTGGAACTTTGGAAACAGAAAATAGTCTGATGGAGCCACGTCTGGAGAGTAGGGTGGCCGCGGGATCACCGAAGTTCCGGTTCTGGCGAAAACCTCTGTCACGATCAGCGCCGTGTGAGCCGGCGCGTTATCGTGGTGGAAACGCCACGCATTGTTTCTCCACATGTCCAGCCTCTTCCAGCTCACTGCGACCCTCAGCCTTTTCATAACCTTTAAGTAAAAATCTTTGTTGGCCAGGCCAGACCCAGAGTTTCCCTCAACACGTGTTTTAAATTTCATTTTTGTTTTCTATTGTGCCGTCCAAGATATATATATATATATATATATATATATATATATATATATATATATATATATATATATATATATATATATATATATATATATATATATATATATATATATATATATATATATATATATATATATATATATATATATATATATATATATATATATATATATATATATATATATATATAATTGGCTGACACAACATAACACAAATAGAAAAGAATAGACACATATAAAAGAACACTTACACGGTAAATTGTTCGAGCTTTCGGCCCTCTCAGGGGCCTTCTTCAAGAGAGACTGAAAATATGCTATGGAACAGGAGAGGGGAAAGAGTTATGGGCGTGGAGGGGAGGTGTGGAGGGGAGGTGTGGAGGGGAGGTGTGGAGGGAATGCTGGGAGGGAAATTAAATATGGCGGTTAAGGGTGGGAATTTTAAAGGAACGGAAGGATAGTATGTAGGCGGATTCACGAGTTCTCACCTCTATGTTGGTAGCTGAATCAGGTAGGGATTCTAGGATGCTGAGGGAAAAACACTGGTCGAATGAAAGGTTGTGGGAATTGGCGTGTGAAGGGATAGGAAGAGAAGAGAGTGAGGCAGAATTACAGGAGTATCGGTGATTATTCATTCGGATGGATAAGGGGGTAATGCATTCACCTATGTAGAAGGAAGTGCAGTGCTTGCATGATAAAAGATAAATAATATTTTTTGAGAGGCAATTAGCGTGGGAACGAGGTGGGGGGGCTATGAGGGGATGTAGGGAGAGGGGAGTAGGCATAATAAGAGGACAGGTTTTACATCGGGGGCGGTTGCAAGTTGGGGAAATATTGGGAAATTTGTCACGGGGGGGCGCCAAAGGGTTGGTGGATCTCAGAAGGTTTTTGAGATTGGCGGGTCGTCTGTATGCGATAGATGGGCATTGGGGTAGTAAGGATGAGGTCGCGTCATTGTCATGTAGAATTGGGAACAGTTCTTTAAGGAGGGTTTTCAGTCTGTGTGATCCGGGGTAATAGGTGGTGCAAAGGTTGAGTCCTGCGTCAGATGTGGGCTTGTTATTGTGTGGTGTGTGTGGTCGGGTGGAACGGTGGATTTTATTTCGTAGCAACTTTTCTGGGTAACCGCGTTTGAGGAGTGCAAGGTGTAGATTGGCAAGGTATTTGTTGAGAGTGGCTGTGGTGTTGCAAATTCGGTGTCCGCGGATAGAGAGAGAGTTAGGAATCGAGCGTTTTGTGTGTTGAGGATGACAGCTAGTGTGGTGAAGGTATTGCTGATGGTTAGTGGCTTTGATGTGTACTGAAGTAGTGAATTTGTTGTTTTGAAGTGAGATGTCTGTGTCAAGAAAGGTGATAGTGGAGTCTGAAATGGAAGAGGTGAATTTAACCGTGAAAGATGAATTTAAGGCGGATAAGAAGTTGTTGAGAGAGTCAGAGCCATGTGTCCAGAGAATAAAAATATCGTCTATGTAGCGGACCCAGAAAAGAGGTTGAAGGGGTTGCTGTAGGGGAAGTACACATCAAAGCCACTAACCATCAGCAATACCTTCACCACACTAGCTGTCATCCTCAACACACAAAACGCTCGATTCCTAACTCTCTCTCTATCCGCGGACACCGAATTTGCAACACCACAGCCACTCTCAACAAATACCTTGCCAATCTACACCTTGCACTCCTCAAACGCGGTTACCCAGAAAAGTTGCTACGAAATAAAATCCACCGTTCCACCCGACCACACACACCACACAATAACAAGCCCACATCTGACGCAGGACTCAACCTTTGCACCACCTATTACCCCGGATCACACAGACTGAAAACCCTCCTTAAAGAACTGTTCCCAATTCTACATGACAATGACGCGACCTCATCCTTACTACCCCAATGCCCATCTATCGCATACAGACGACCCGCCAATCTCAAAAACCTTCTGAGATCCACCAACCCTTTGGCGCCCCCCCGTGACAAATTTCCCAATATTTCCCCAACTTGCAACCGCCCCCGATGTAAAACCTGTCCTCTTATTATGCCTACTCCCCTCTCCCTACATCCCCTCATAGCCCCCCCACCTCGTTCCCACGCTAATTGCCTCTCAAAAAATATTATTTATCTTTTATCATGCAAGCACTGCACTTCCTTCTACATAGGTGAATGCATTACCCCCTTATCCATCCGAATGAATAATCACCGATACTCCTGTAATTCTGCCTCACTCTCTTCTCTTCCTATCCCTTCACACGCCAATTCCCACAACCTTTCATTCGACCAGTGTTTTTCCCTCAGCATCCTAGAATCCCTACCTGATTCAGCTACCAACATAGAGGTGAGAACTCGTGAATCCGCCTACATACTATCCTTCCGTTCCTTTAAAATTCCCACCCTTAACCGCCATATTTAATTTCCCTCCCAGCATTCCCTCCACACCTCCCCTCCACACCTCCCCTCCACACCTCCCCTCCACGCCCATAACTCTTTCCCCTCTCCTGTTCCATAGCATATTTTCAGTCTCTCTTGAAGAAGGCCCCTGAGAGGGCCGAAAGCTCGAACAATTTACCGTGTAAGTGTTCTTTTATATGTGTCTATTCTTTTCTATTTGTGTTATGTTGTGTCAGCCAATTATTGTGCCGCTCGTATGAGTTTTTCCGTACAATCGTTATATATATATATATATATATATATATATATATATATATATATATATATATATATATATATATATATATATATATATATATATATATAATATATATATATATATATATATATGTGTGTGTGTGTGTGTGTGTGTGTGTGTGTGTGTATATATAAACCATAAACACAGTTATCAACCCGAAGGTCGGGTTGGTAGGAGATGGTAGAATACACCCAGTACTAAGCCCGACGGCGTGTGAAATTCACACATTAGTGTAGGGGGGCCAGTTCCTTTCCCTGTACCGGTTATGTTTTCCCAGGATGATCTGGTACCCGAAAAATCAAATAGCTTGGGTGGAGCTGCCGGTGCCCAGAGTTCCTTGCCCGGGAATTGAAACAGGGCCCCTCCGGTCAGCAGTCCAACGCTCCACCCACTGGACCACCGAAACCTGCTATGTGTGTGTATATACGAGGGTCATCCGGAAAGTAGTACCCGTTCGTGCCGCATGAAGTGCTGACGACGCGAGTAGCCGCTGGACGAGGTCAGATAGCTTCAGTGGCTTGTCTGCCTTCTCTGAGCCAAGTTGCGTGACGCTAGCATTGCCTGTGTTGTTTCTGTGATTGTTTACAATGTTTAAAAAAATTGAGAACGCCGCCAGTTGTGAAGTGAGGGCAGTGATTAAATTCCTCAATGCAAGAAACGTTCGCCCATGTGATATTCATCGCCAATTAAAGGAGGTGTATGGAGACAATGTAATGGACGAGTCGTCTGTTCGGCGGTGGTGTCGCAACTTCAACATGGGGAGGGGGAGCACACACGACGATGAGCGTTCGGGGAGACCGTCTGTCATTACAGACCAACTGGTGAGCTCAGTTGACGAATTCGTGAGGAACGATCGGCGCGTCACAATTGATGACATCTGTGAGCATTTTCCCAATGTTTCTCGAACAATTGTTCATGAAATTGTTAAACACCATCTGCATTATGCAAAAATTTGTGCAAGATGGGTCCCTCGCGTATCTCAATGAGCTGGCGGCGAAGGACTATGCAGCAGGAATACAGAAACTTGTCACACGTTATGACAAATGCCTTAATTTGCTTGGAGATTATGTTGAGAAGTAGTTTAAAGTATCCTCTTTCAAATAAAATTTTTTATGTTTGTTAATATTTACTTTTGTGTCTTTATTTCACGAACGGGTACTCCTTTCCGGATGACCCTCGTATATATACTACCTTGATCA